>NW_012115932.1:16504508-16524367 GCF_000951035.1 Colobus angolensis palliatus | reverse complement strand
CCTGTAATTCCAGCTAGTCAAGAGGCTGAGGCAGGAGAATCGCTTGAACTCGGGAGGTGGAGGTTGCAGTGAGCTGATATCTTGCCACTGTACTCCAGCCCAGCCGACAGTGCAAGACTTTGTTTCACACACACACACACACACACAAAAGCTGGGGGAAGTAGCACAAATAAGACCCTGGAGGACCCCAAGGCACTGGAGAGTGCCCTAGGATGAACGAAGGACCTCTTTCTCCAGTCCCTGCCCTTCCTCCCAGGTCCCCCAGCGTGGTTGCTCCAAAGTCCAGATCGACCTGGCTACTCCGCTCCCCTGCTTAACTCTGTGGCTTACAAGATGGTGTCCAGTCTCTGTCACAATGACTCATGGTCTGACTCTTCCCAAACCATCTCTCCATCCATAGCCTCTTCCCTCAACACCTGCACCCCACCAATCACTCCAGGCCTTAGCTGTTACCCAAACCCACTGTGCTTTCTTCTCCTTGGTCCTTACCATGTGCTATCCCTTTGAGCCCCACTCCACACATGGAAAATTCCCATACATGTTCCAAAATCCCCTGCCCTGCAATATCACCTCCTCTGAGCTCTAGGCTCTATGTTCATCTCCAATCCCAGCATTCAATTGTCTGCCTCAGTTTGTGGGTCTTTCTCTCTTGCTAGACTGTAAGTTCCTTGGGTGCAGACGCTGTGACCCACTCATTTTGATGTCCATAGTTCTCAGCATAAGGCCTGGGAAGGACTAGTTCTCACTAAAATGTTAATGATTGGCTAAATTGAGGAATGAATGAATGAATGAATGAATGAATCCGTGAGGGAATGGGGAAGATAGCACTATATCTTCTGCTTGTCTAGTAGGGTTGTTGGCAAGTTTAAATGGTCCTCAGAGGGGATCATGGGATCACTCTCAGCTGCTGCTACCACTACACTCCCATCCCACCACCTACCCACGCTTCACTGAACCCACCGGATCCTTCTAGACCCTGGCCAGGCATTGTTGTGTAGTGGGAAGACAAGGAGACCTGCAACTGGAGGGACGTGGCCTCAGAGCCTGACTCTGCCAATTCCTAGCTGTGTGTTCTTGCACACACTAGCTCAAGTTTCTGGGCCTCAGTTTCCTTCTCTGTGAAATGAACACAATCACTGCTCCTGCCAGAGTTGATATGAGGATTACAGGAGGAATGTATGTAGGAACACCCGGCACAGCCCAACGAATGTTTGTTCCCATCCGATACAGCCCCTGCCCTTGCCCATTAGCGACCCTTCTTTCCCTTCGAATCTTTGGTGAATGAATGGTGAGCACTGCACAGCCCATGACTGTTAGTCCAGGATCCCCAGATGGATTAGTAAAGCCTTAAAAGCAAGAGCCTATGGGGACTATTTCCTCTGTCAACCAGGGGACCCAGCACAGCATAAAGCATGTATTGGGTTCAAGCGGGACATCGAAGCATCATTATAATCATCTTGCCCTTTCCTGGAGAAACACCCTGGAGGGTCACTGTGGCAAGATGACCAGCTCCCATTTTTAAGCACCTACTGCGTGCTTTGCATTTTACATTTATTTTTACATTTAAGCCTAACTATACAACAATTTGAAGGAGATACTCTCATTATCCTCATTTCAAAACTATTAGTATTTATTTTCTGCTACATACTTTAATCACGTTTCAAAAATTAAAGGAACACAGTGAGAAGTCTCATCCTACTCCTATTCTCCTCCTTTAAATGATAATTTGTATTAGTTTCTAGTGTATTCCCCGAGAGTCTATTTATGTAAATACCAGAATATATTCTTAAATCCCCCCTGGCTTGGCGTGGTTGCTGACACCTGTAATCCCAGCATTTTGGGAGGCAGAGGCAGGAGGATTGCTTGAGCCCAGGAGTTTGAGGCCAGCTTGGGTGACACAGTGAGACCTTGTCTCTACAAAAAAATTTAAAAATCAGCCAGGCACGGTGGTGCACACCTGTAATCCCAACTATTTGGGGGTCTGAGGTGAGCGGATTGCTTGAGCCCAGGAGATCAAGGCTACAGTGACCTATGATCATGCCACTGCACTCCAGCCTAGGCAACAGAGCAAGACCCTGTCTCAAAAAAAAAAAAAAAGTCCCCCCTTTACTTATACAAAAGGGAAACACTGTCCTACACTTTGCTCTTTTCCCTCTACATTTTGTCTCAAAGGTCTTTCTATATCAATACACAGAGAATCTCTTGACTTTGTCCCACTGTCTGGAGGTAATTTTAGGCTGTAGGAAACAAAGCTCAGAGAGGCAAAGGTACTTGCTCAAGGTCACACAGACAGGAAGTGAAAAGAAGGACTTACTCCCAGGTCCCCAGGTCCTCCGCTTCTCTCTCTCTCTCTCTCTCTGTAGAAACAGGGTCTCACTCTGTCACCCAGGTTGGAGTGCAGTGGCATGATCATAGCTCACTATAACCTCAAACTCCTGGCTTCAAGTGATCCTCCCAACCTCAGTTTCCCCAGTAGCCAGGACTATAATAGACATATGCCACCACACCTGGTTAATTTTTTAAAAACTTTTTTTGTGGAGACAAGGTTTTGCTATCTCCCAGGCTGGTCTTGAACTTCTGGGCTCAAGGGATCCTCCTGCGTTGGCCTCCTGAAGTGCTGGAATTACAGGTGGGAGCCATGGCGCCCAGCCCTCCTCTTCTCTTTTCTTTTCACACCTAGAGAAGCTTCCCCAGGTTGCTCTGGAAAACACGGTACACAGAAGAGGGCACTTTGAAGAGGGGCTGCTTCACTCATTAGCTTCCTTGGCTAAGGAAGCCGGCTCTAGGCACCTGGACATACCTGAAGAAGGTGAAAAGACCTGGATCCCAGCATCAGCTAGGTGATCTGTAATGCTGGTCCTAGAGAGGCTGCCTGGGTTCCAGTCCCAGCCCTGCCACTGAGTGGCGTATGACACTGCCTATGAGACCAAATTTCTCTGAGCCTCAGCTTCCCCATCTGTAAAATGGGAATGACAGTTGTATTAGAGTTTTCCAGAGAAACAGAACCGACAGGAGGGAATGGATAGAAATGTAGACTTATTTTAAGGAATTGGCTCATGTGACTGTGGGGGCTGGTAAGTCCAAAATCCACAGGGTGGCCCAGCGGGCTGGAAACTCAGGGAGGATTTCCTTACTACAGTTGAGGGAAAATCGTTCCTTCTTCAGGAAACCTTGGTGTCTGCTCTTAAGGCCTTCAACTGACTAGGTGAGGCCTACCCACAGTGTCAAGGGTAATATTTTTTACTTAAAGTGAACTGATTATAGACGTTAGTCAGTTCTCACTCTGTCACCCAGGCTGGAGTCCAGGGGCACGATCATAGCTCACTATAGTCTCAAACTCCTGGCTTTACAGCAATATCTAGACTAGCAGTGGACCAAACCACTGGGCTCAGTAGACTAACCAAGGTGACCAAACCATCACAGCAGTCATACCCCACAGGAAAGTGGTGAGAAGAGGGTTGGGCACGGCATGGAAACGGATGCCGTCAATGCAATTGAGTGGTAGCTGCTATATTGTTCGATGCGCTACTGTGGGGTGTTTCTGTGTTTGAGGAGGCATGAGAGCAGTTACCAGGTGCTGTGAGTCAGGCCCTGGAGGGACAGAGATGATGAGGTCGGGGTAAGAGCCCTTGAAGAGCTCAGAGCAGGAGCTGTGAGGGACAGAAATGCAGAAACTCAGACCACAGACCGTGGCAACACTAAGAGAATGCCTCTGACTGGACAGCGTACAGAAGCCTGTGGAACCCCAGCCAGTAAGAGGTGAGTGAGGGATGGCTTCTCAGAGAAGGGGACAAAAATGACTTGTTTTAAATTATTTTAAAAATAAATAAAGCAGGCCGGGCTTGGTGGCTCACACCTGCAATCCCAGCACTTTGGGAAGCCAAAATGGCGGATCACGAGGTCAGGAGATTGACACCATCCTGACTAACACAATGAAACCCTGTCTCTACTAAAAAAAAAAAAAAAAAAAATACAAAAAATTAGCCAGGTGTGGTGGCATGCGCCTGTAATCCCAGCTACTTGGGAGGCTGAGGCAGGAGAATCGCTTGAACCTGGGAGGCAGAGGTTTCAATGAGCCGAGATTGCACCACTGCACTCCAGCCTGGGTGACAGAGTGAGACTCTGTTTCAATAAATAAATAAATAAATAAAGCAGAATTAGCCAAGTGAAGAAAGAAGGAAGGGCAAAAGAATAGGGGAACATTCCAGGCAGACCAGCAAGCACTAAGCCTTGGAGGTGTGAGGGAGGGCTGAGGGACCTGGTCACTCCGCCATGGGGGTGGGCCAGGCCAAGGAGTCAGCCTTCCTCTTCACAGTAACACAGCTTGCACAAGCACTCACTGTGCGCTAAGCATGGCACTGAATAGGCCTCACAGGAATTGATTTTCACCCTTGCTCTCACAGGAGGTAGGTGCTGTTAGCATCCCTGTCAGGTCATTGCAAAGCCATGCAAAGCTAGAAGTGGTGGGCTGAGCTTCAAGTCCACACCACTGGCTCCAGAGATGAGGGAGGTGACAGGGGGCTGGGGGTGAACATGGGATGCTGGGATGGCTGGGCAGGGTTTCGATTGGTTTGTTGAATTGCAGTCAATGGGAACAACCGAGGTAGAGGGGTCAGGAGCACTTGGAGATGCGAATACCAGAGACAGAAATTCAGACCCTCCACCAGCAGCAGAAGTTGGCCACGCTCTCAGCAATGTCCACCCAGCACGCGCCAGCCTAACTCCTCCCTAAATCCCTGCAGAAGGGGTATAATCATTTTCATTCCGAGATGAAGAGACTGAGGCTCTCAGCCAAGCCACCCCTGGCTATAAAGGAGGCTGGGAATGCAGAGGGCCCCAGGCTGTCTGCATCATCACCCTTAGTAGAATCAGGGTTCTGTGGGCAAGGATGACTTGGGAAACGCATATCTGGTTGGAAATTGACAGCATCTGCTCCATGGAGGCTCAGAGGGGTCAGATATCAGCCCAAGTGACACAGCTGATACATTTCTACCAGGATTTAAACTCTGTCCAATGTTGTCTGCGCACCCCTTCCCCCGACTCAGCTGCCTTCCAGGAACTGATCTCCACTCCTTGGCATTGCACTAAAGCCAACCATTCACTCACGCATCCCGGCTCTTTCATGCCTTCACCTCCAGCACTGCCTGCCAACACTGGGTTCCAGCCGGCCAGCCCCCGGGCCGTCTGTCCTTGATTCTATGAGCACTTCCTGCCATGGGCTGTCCCGCCACAACGGCTGTAAAGCTCCCTTGGCCACATTCCATGCAAGCCCAAAATTCGGATTCCTGTTTCTATCTGTCATTCTTTCCAGGTTCTCTGTTCTCCAGCCCTTCCTCTCCCACCCCTCTTTCCCCAGAGGCTTCCTCAGCCCCAAAGGCCACAGAGAATGAATGACATCATCTGAGCTCAGACCTCCCTGGGCCCAATTATCAGGCTATAAGTGGAAGCACCCTACATTTTCCCACAGGAAAGTGCCCTCCTGCACTCCCGACTCGCTGCTTCTGGGGACCTTGGCAGAGTCCACAGGCTCCGGCCTAAAGAAAACCGAGCCCCTTCCACATGGGCACGCTGTTCAGGTCTCTCTTCTATCCACTGGGCTTTGGAGACATTCTCAGCTCCCAACCTAGGCATGAGGCAGCTTTCTATAGAAGGAAGGCAGTGCCATGGGATCATTAAAAACAGCAGCGTGGAAGCCTTTTGGACCTACCTACATTGGCGTCCAGCTCCTCCTTTTTCCACCGCTGTGACCTTGGTCAAGTGGCTTCAAGGCTCTGGGATTCTATTGTCTCATTTTAAATTGGGAAAAATAACAGATATCATATCATTAAATCCTTTTAACAGTCCTCTGAGATACACATATTATTCCCATTTTAAGATGAGTAACTATATTAGTCTGTTCTCATGCTGCTAATAAATACATACTTGAGACTGGGTAATTTATAAAGGAAAAAGATTTAATTGACTCACGTTCCACATGGCTGGGGAGGTCTCACAATCATGGTGGAGGGCGAATGAGGAGCAGTCACGTCTTACATGGTGGCAGGCAAGAGAGCATGTGCAGGGGAACTCCCCTTTATAAAGCCATCTGATCTTGTGAGACGTATTCACTATCATGAGAACAACACAAGAAAGACCCACCCCCATGATTCAATTACCCCCCACCGGGTCCCTCCCACAATACATGGGAATTATGGGAGCTACAGTTCAAAATAAGATTTGGGTGGGGACGCAGCCAAACCATATCAGTAACCAAGGACAAAGAGTTAGACAACTGCACAAAGCCACAATTTGTCAATGGTGGCACCAGGGCCTGGATTAGAACCCCTGGCATCAGGAGAGTTCTGAACTGCCAAGGAGTGTTGGGAAGCTCATTCACTGGTGAAGGTGGGAGGGTGAGGGGGGAAGATACTTGGGTTCCCGACTTGGCTTAGGGCAGAGGGCAAGTTACTTTCTTGGGGACTCAGCTTTTCCAGCTGTAAAGTGGGGATGACAGTCCTTGCTTCAAAGCTGCCGTGAGGACCACAGGAGGTAAGGCTTCCTGGATCTCCACCATTCCTGCATTGCAGGCCACAGTTTTCAGCTCCCCTGTGTTATTTACTAATGATTTTTTTCTTCTTTAAATTGACTAAGATTTATTATTCAAGTATATGTATTGAAAATGTATTGAAATGAAACTTGCTATCACTACCATAAAAAGAAGACCAAGCACATTCACCATAAATAACAGGTAACCATGAAAATAAATACAGTGAAGCCAAAAGTCGGGCTTTGCAGCTGCAAAAGAGTGTTAAACAGGTGTTAAAGACCTGATTTCACTGACCTGCTGACCTGCCCTGCCCTGGGTGCACTTCCCACCCCTTCCTGACTCCTGGTTGGTGCTCAGAAATAGAAATGTTAGCTCCCTTCTCCCACCCCAGTCTCTCCCAGAACAGGCAACTCACGGGAAGAAGCTGGCCTTCCTCCTCCACAGGGCAGAGCAGCCACAGCAACAACCTCCAATTATACTCAGATGCCATCCCTACCATCACTTACTGCCTTGAAAGAGGGCTGAGGTTTACTGCTGACCATAACTAAATGTGGCATGTGGCGTGGCAGACCGTGGCACGTTGTCTCCAGCAACTGTCCTGAGCCTTCTGACACTGGTGCTAAATGGCTGCCATGGGTGCTGGGAACCTGCTGTGCTCTAAGACATCTTTGGCTCCCCATTGCCTGGAGGATCAAATCCACCTCAGCCCTCCAACTGCATCCTCATTGTCCTCGGGGCATATTCTCAAGCCACCTTCCCCTAAATCTGAACCTTCCCTTAACTATCCTATAGGCTGAATGCCCTTAAGCAAAGCACTCAAACTCTCTGAGTCCCAGAGCCCCAGGAGGGCAAGATCCCCTATTTCATTGGCTCCTCCTGAGGCCCTAACAAGGGAACGTCCCTAGACAGCAGTGTCCCTGCTTCCCATGGGCTGTGATCCCTCTGGCAATGTTAGCACGTGGTTTTCCAGCCTGCACTAGCTTCCCCAGCTGCCACCTCTCTGCTCAGAGTGCTTGTCCTCCACTGGCTGGCCCTGTGACCTCCCCCATGCTTGGCGCTCAGCTCAGGGTCACCTCCTTCAGGAAGTCCTTCCTGACTTCAGACTGGCTCAGGTTCCTGTTACTGCTCCGAAAACAAGTGTCCCCTTCAGAACACCACTTTGATAATTTAAACTGCAGTCCCTGCTCCTAAGCTCCATGTAGCCCAGAGCTATGTCACTTCTGTTGCTCCTGTGGCCCCAGCACCGCTTCCAGAGCCTGGCACAGGATCAGAGCCCAAAAATGGATCCTGTCATTAGAATGTTGGTACTCATCAGCCTGGGGGAAATAGGTGGTGTGTCCACCTCTCTGTCTTACTCCTGCTGTCCAGATGGTGCATGTCCTTCTCCTTGTTTCCTTTTTTGTTTGTTTGTTTTTGTTTGTTTGTTTGTTTGAGACAGAGTCTCATTCATGTCACCCAGGATGGTGTGCAGTGGTGCGATCTTGGCTCACTGCAACCTCTGCCTCCCAGGTTCAACCAATTCTCCTGCCTCAGCCTCCCAAGTAGCTGAGATTACAGGCACCCACTGCCAGGCCTGGATAATTTTTATAATTTTAGTAGAGACCATTTTTAGGTTCGCCATGTTGGCCAGGCTGGTGTCAAACTCCTGATCTCAGGTGATCCATCCTTCTTGGCCTCCCAAAGTGCTGGTATTACAGGCGTGAGCCAATGCACCCAGCCCTTCTCCTTCTTCTCTGACAATACAACCCCTATCCTGTCTTGTCCCATTTACAAAGCTTTTTCTTTGGATCCTCACAGCCTCCCTGTGAGGCAGCAAAGCAGATTTTCATTGAATTTTAGACACAGAAACTGAGGCCCAAGGAGCAAACATGACTTGCCTGAGCTCCCAAAGCTAAGAAGTAGCCAGACCTTGAAGCAAACTAGAACCCCCATTTTGAAACTCAGCCCTGGTTTAAGTGTCCAGCAGTGGCATAATCATGGCTCACTGTAGCCTCCACCTCCTGGGTTCAAACCACCCTTCCACCTCAGCTTCCTGAATAGCTAGGATTACAGGCACAGGCCACTGCACCTAGCTAGTTTTTTTGATTGTTTGTAGAGACAAGATCTCTCTATGTTGCCCAGGCTGATCTTGAACTCCTGGACTCAAATGATCCTCCCACCTCGGCCTCCCAAAGTGCTGGGATTACAAGTGTGAGCCACTGCAGCTGGCCTGTATTACCTTCTTTTAATTGTATATTTGTAGCACCTGCATGGTTAAACAAAGATTTTAACGTGAACTGAAACAAACGTGAGAGTCATAGTAGAAATTTTGAACAATACAGAAAAACATTCAAATCACTGGTTTTCTCATCACCGAAAGATACAGTTGGAATTAGAATGTATTTCCTTCCAGTCTTCTTTCTATGCAGGTAGCTGTGTTTTTCAAGTGCCTTGTTTTTTCTTTCATGGTTGCTCTGTTTGTATTCTTAAAGTAACCATCCTAAATCATTTTAAAAGTGTGTATGTTTGAGCCTCTGATTGCCCTGTTATCTCATGGTATTGAGATACACATCCTTTTAATTTGTTCTATTTTCTGACTCTCCCTTACGGTGATCATTTTCCTTGTGTAGTTTATTATTTTTTATTGTAACCTCATCTTTTCCCCAGGCTGTGGCTTCTGTGAGACTTTCATGCATGCTGGGTTGGGAAATGTTTTTGAAAATCATCTTTCCATTTGCTCCTGCTGGTGTCCTGAGCTTTCACTAGTTAAGACCAATTTTTACAGTATTTTTTTGATTCAGTCTTCCTGTAATAGTTGGGTAGTGAATATTCAAACTCCATTCACTCACATGGTGCAGGCCTGTGATTTCAAATTATCAAAGTATATTTTTAAATTCCCATTCAGAGCCCAAAGTTAAGGTAATATTTTGGATGGGGTTTCTCTAGGCCCTCCATGCATAGAGGGCTGTGGCAGTTAGGATATGTGATTTGGTCTGGCTATGTCCCCACCCAAATCTCCTCTTGAACTGTAGCTCCCATAATCCCCACATGTCATGGGAGGAACCCAGTGGGAGGTAACTGAATCACGGGGATAGGTTTTTCCCATGCTGTTCTTGCGATAGTGAATAAGTCTTACAAGATCTGATGGTTTTATAAAGGGCAGTTCCCCTGCACACACTCTCTTGCCTGTGACTGTGTAAAACATGACTTTGCTCCTCCTTCACCTTCCACCATGATTGTGAGACCTCCCCAGCCATGTGGAGCTGTGAGTCCATTACACCTCTTTTTCTTTATAAATTACCCAGCCTCAGGTATTTCTTCATAGTAATATGAAAATAGACTAATACAGTAGGTGAGGTTCTGCTGTGGTAATAAACAAGCCTAAGCTCTCAGTGGCTTAACACAGCAATCAAGATCTATTTCTTACTTATACTCCATGTCTACCAGGGATCATTTGAGATCTGTACCCTGTGTCCTCCTTCAGGGACCAAAGCTGAGGAAGCAGCCAATCTCTTGGACATTCCCAGTCTGGACAACCTGCACAGGCATTGACATGCTCTGAAATGTCTGGTCAGGAAACAGGCCTTGCTGAGACCTTCGCTTCCTTCAGGCATCTCACTTCTACCTGACTACCATAGCACATCAGAGCCGCATCTCCGACTGTCCCAATGGGGGCTTCCCTTTACTTACTTTCAGTTCAGCTATATGTTTTTAATACTTTTGTTTTATCCAGCACTTCTAGATGTTTCCATCAGTTATGGCGAGGAAGGAGAAGTGTCAGCTCAGTTTGTCATACTGCCAGGATCAGAAAACTTTACCTTGTTTCTTTAAATTGGGAACATGTTGTTTTGTAACCCTTTTTCATTTACCAATATGTATATTCCTCGAAGCATCATTTTTTGTTTTGTTTTGTTTTGGTCTTGATTTTTGAGATGGGGTCTCCCTCCATTACCCAGGCTGGAGCGCAGTGGCACTATCTCGGCTCACTGCAACCTCTGCCTCCCAGGCTCAAGTGACCTTCCCACCTCTGCCTCCCAAGTAGCTGGGACTACAGGCATACTCCATCAAGCCTGGCTAATTTTTTAATTTTTCTGTGGAGACGGGGTTTTACCATCTTGCCCAGGTTGGTCTCAAACTCCTAAGCTCAAGCAATCTGCCCGCCTCTGCAACTCAGTAATCGATCAATGGATGCACCATAATTTATTTATCCAATCTCCTCATTGTGCGTTTAGGTCGTTTCCAGTTTCCCTCTATTGACATTACGGATACAATGAATATCCTTCTATGCAGGGATGACTTTCAAAATATGTAGCAACTGGTATGCTCTGGGCTCAGTTGGAATGGACAGGGGTAGCAAATGAGTGGTTTGGCTACACTGTGTTCCCACTGCACAGACATTTATCTTTGCACATATCTTGCGATTTCTCTGGATAGATTTTAAGAGGTAGAATTGCCGAGTGGCCCAAGAGATAAGGGAACATTTTGAGACTTTCGATATCTACTTTTTTTTTCTTTTTTTCTTAGAGAGAGGGTGTCACTCTATTGCCCAGGCTGGAGTGCAATGGCCCAATCATAATGCATTGCCGCTTTGAGCTCCTGGGCTCACGTGATCCTCCCACCTCAGCCTCCCAGCAGCTGGGATTACGAACTTCAGCCACGATAGCCAGCTGACGTCTCGTTCTAAATGGCTCCAACTTCATTCTCACTTTAAAGGAGCCCCTTTGCCATTCTCACGGGTGCCCATCTAGTAAGGAGTCAAGAAGGCGCTAGAATGCAATTTCTCACCAAAGACTCCCTGGTCAGCAGGGCTCATAGTTCCCTAATAGAGGCTGATAATGCTAATGGCTTCACAGGGTGTCCAAGGTTCCTGGAAGACCTGGAAGCCAGAAGAAGGGAAGGTGTGGGGGTATAGCTCAGGGGTAGAGCACTGGACTGCAGAAGAAGGGAAGCTGGAGATGCAAGCATCCATGGATAAAGCACATCACTACCTCTTCAGGGAGGGGTTGAGAGGCTTGTGGTCTGGAGGGGGTCCCAGCTGCAGACATGTCAGAGTCCTCAAAGACCTGCCCTGGGCTGAGAGCATTGTCTCAACATCTGGGCTCAGATCTGCTCCACTTCCAGCTGTGTGGCCTTGAGTAAGCCTGTCCTGGCTGAGCCTCAGTTTTCTCATGTGTCCTGTGGGAAGACAGTATGTGTGCCTCCTCCCAGGGTTGTGGAGGGGCATATAGTAAACAAGATCATGTGCATATTTCTCAGGCCAGGCACAGGGCATCGCACTGAAGGAATGACAGGAGGCCAGGCGCAATGGCTCATGCCTGTAATCCCAGCACTTTGGGAGGCTGAGGTGGGCAGATCACCTGAGGTCAGGAGTTTGAGTCCATCTTGGCCAACATGGTGAACCCCCATCTCTACTAAAAATACAAAAATTAGCCAGGCATGGTGGCACACACCTGTAATCCCTGCTACTCAGGAGGTTGAGGCAGGAGAATCGCTTGAACCCAGGAGGCGGAGGTTGCAGTGAGCTGAGATTGCACCACTGCACTCCAGTCTGGGCGATAGAGTGAAAGTCAGTCTCAAGAAAATAAAAGAGAAAGAGATGATAGGAATGAGGCAGAGAGCAGTGGCAACAGCTCTTCTGGTGTGGAAGACAGACTTGTGGGCCCCTCACCCTTTCCTTCCATAGGCCAGGAGTCCTGGTTCCTCCAGTGGTTCTTCAGGAGGGAAGGAAACCAGGAAACCTGGAATAATCTGACCTGGAAGGGGAGGAGGCCATCTCGGGTACTCTGGGGCCTGAGCATCTCATATTCCTCCTAAAGTCTCTTTCCTTACTGTGGCCTCCAAGGGCCCCCACCTCTGGTCCCAAGCCCCAATCTAAGCCCATCTCCTAACACTCTGCATGCCCTACACCCAACCAGCATCCTTGCCACACTTTGAACACACCAAGCAGCCTCCAGCGTCCAGCCTCCGGGCCCCTGCACTTGCTGTGATCCTGCCTAGAATGTTCTTCCTGGGCCTTTAGAGTTCAGTCCCTCGCTTCATTCAGGCCTCAGCTCAAATGTCACCTCTTCAGAGAGGCCCTTCCTGGCCACCCCATCTAAACTAGCAGCCTGTCCCTGCTACAGGGGTTTTTCTGCCCACGGTCCCCAATCCTTAGGCCACACAGCAGTCAGGTAAGTTGGCAGACCCCACTCCGGGGATGACCTGTGACAGGCCTAGCCACTTACAGTGCACGTGGCCCTGCATGCCATCTCACCTCTCATTCTCTCTTTTCCCTCAGCCCATCGGTCAGCACTTATCCTTCCCTAAAATTATTTCATGCATCTATTTATGTGCTTGTTAATTGTCTGTTACCTCACAAATAAAATACAAGCCCCACAAGGGCAAAAGCTTTGCTTTGTTCACTGCGGTACCCACAGCACACAGAGCGGCAGTGGACACCCAATGAATACTGACTCCCCTTCAGATGAGCGCGTTCCTTTCATTCATCCCTGGTTTGGCCATTTCATAGCAGTGAGACGTTAGAAAAGTCACTTCTCCCTGCCCCTCTGTGTTCCCATTCATGCGATGTGGTTAACCACCCCTTCTACGCTGAGTGTCACCACTGCAGCATGCAGCTGTGGAAAGAAAGGCCCCGTGCTGGGTACTGCAGGTCCTGCTTGACCCGCCTTCAGTGCAGATCCTCTAGGAATGGGTGACAAGCGTCACCTCAATGCTTTTGCTTAGCTCGGGGAGGGAACCTGTCCAGAAGGCTTCTCACCATCACCCCACCCTGCTCCCCAGCTGGACTTTTTGCACGAGTTCCTGCAGACCTCATGAATAACTGATGATGCCCTTTCCTATCTTCTCATTGTCCCTAGGGAAGAAAAGAAGTCTCTCTGTCTTGTTTTGATCCCTTAACCTGGCCTCCCTGTCTGCAGGTGAGTCACCCTGTCTTCATCCTGCAGCTGCTCCCAGTGGATGCCCCGAGGCCTCCCCTTGGAACCCCAGAAGCAGGGCCAGGAAAAGAGCCTCCCCAGAGTATGGGCAGCCAGTGGGCAGTCAGGCCTCGGGAGCAGCATGCCCAAGCTGGCCTGGCATTCTAGAAGCAATTCCTGCTCACCTGCAGATACCAGGCAGAATGCCCATTCCTTTCCAGGTACCCTCAGATCCAGTCCTGAGTCCTTGTAAGCCAGGACCTACCCGAGGGCACACATGTGCCCAAGGATGGACCATCTGTGCCCCTGTGGGGAGCCACGCGCTGTTCCTGGGTACTGACTATGGACAGTAACTGTGCTGGATGCTTCACACATCTTGTCTCATTCCTTCCTCCCCGCCCCCTAGAGAAGCAGGGTGGTTGGTCTCATTACACAGCTGAGGAGGCAACAGAGAGGTGAAGTAACTTGCCTAAAGTCACACAGCTAGCAAGTGGCAGACCGGCTCAACATCAGCAGGGAGGCATGCCACACATTCTGGGAGAGTTTCTGGGATTGCCTTCTCTGTCAGGCCAGGGCCTAGAGTCATGCTTGACTAGCGAGGGCCCAGCTAGCTCCCTGGCAGCCCCCACCACCCACCCCAGGACATAGAAGAGACATTGCAGGAGTGACCCCCCACCATGGCCCACACTTCACCCACCTCCACTTAGGAGCATTTATTTACCCCCACTCTGGTGCAATGAATCACATGCCTGGCTGACCACTCCCCTAAGCTGAGCGCTCCCCTGGGAGTCAAAACCCCTGAATTCTGCCATCAACTCTGGCCCTGAGCTGCTGTGTGACCTGGGCAAGTCAAAACTTTCCTGTTTCCTCGCTCATAAAATGATAGATTTTGATTTTCTCTCTTGGGAAATCTAGGTTCTAAAAGCAACGATCCCCGTGGGGTGATTTTTATTTTTATCTTTTTTGTTGTTGTTCGTTGTTACTGTTTAGATGGAGTCTTGCTCTCTTTCCCGAGGCTGGAGTACCGTGGCACAATCTTGGTTCACTGCAACCCCCGCCTCCTGGGTTCAAGTGGTTCTCCTGCCTCAGCCTCCCAAGTAGCTGGGATTACAGGTGCCCGCCACCATGCCCAGCTGATTTTTTTATTTTTAGTAGAGATCGGATTTCACCATGTTGGCCAGGCTGGTCTCGAGCTCCTGACCTCAGGTGATCCACCCGCCTCAGCCTCCCAGAGTGCTTGGAATACAGCCGTGAGCCACCACACCTGGCCACCATGAACTCCCGACCTCAGGTGATCCACCTGCCTCAGCCTCCCAAAGTGCTTGGACTACAGCCATGATCCACCACACCTGGCCACCACAGGGTGATATTTAAAGCACTGGGGTAGTTGCACCTCTCCTCCCAGGTCAGGTAGCCCGGCTCTGGGGTGTGTGTGTGGGTGCAGGAACCTCCATCCTCACCTGTGATCTGACACCCACTTCATCTTCCAAACTCACGGGCACAGGGAGAAGGCTCCATGTTCCTGTTGCTTCAGGGGTGCAGGGCTTTTGCTGCCCACTGTCCTCGAGGCAGTCTAGGAAACTGACTGACCCCACTCCACGGTGGACTGGTGACTGGCCTGGCCACCTCAAGTGCCTACGCCCCAGCTGAGCTGACCCGCTCCAGAGAGGCCCTGTGACCCTAGATGACCCATCAGAAGGAAACTCAAGGCTGTGCTGGGAATGCTGCAGAGAGGGGCTTGTTCTTCCCACTCGATGTGAATGAAGGAAGATGTAGCTCTGGGTGCTGCCAGCAGCTGTCTTCAGACCACAGAAGGAAGGTCAGCCCAACAACAGAGGCCTTGCTGAAGAAACCAAGCCCTGAAATGGAGAGAAACCCAGAAGTCCTGGAGGATGCTGCCTTGGACAGCAGAGCACAGGAGCTTTTACTCTGTCACTTGCAACCAAGGAACCCTGATACTGACTGATACGGTTTGGATTTGTGTCCCTGCCCAAATCTCACGTTAAACTGTAATCCCCAATGTTGGAGGAGGGGCCCAGTGGGAGGTGGTTGGATCATGAGAGTGGATTTCCCCTTGCTGCTCGCATGATAGTGAGTGGGTTCTCATGAGATCTGGTTGTTTACAAGTGTGCGGCACCTCCCGCTTCCCTCTCTTCCTCCTGCTCTGGCCCTGGGATGATGCTCCTTCCTCTTCACCTTCTGCCGTGATTATAAGTTTCTTGAGGCCTCCCTAGCCACGCTTCCTATACAGCCTGCAGAACCGTGAGCCAATTAAACCTCTTTTCTTCATAAATTACCCAGTTTCAGGTATTTCTTTATAGCAGTGGGAAAATGGACTGAGACACACGCAGATGATCAACACATATGAATCAGTGAAGTCTATTCCAGAAGTCAATGCCACCATCTCACAAGTGGTAGGGCCCTTGAAGAGCAGGTGAGTTGAAGTTGGTTAAGATCCTACAGTGTGCCCAGGACACAGCCTGCTACTGCCAGGTAGGAAACATGAAGTGCTCAGAGTCAGGAAGTGTTGAGCCCAGACTGGGGCGCAGGCTGATCTGAGCATAATTCCACAGAAGCACGGGAAGTGGGTTTTCCTATTTCGTTTGGTCAAGAGGCCTATTCATATCTAAAGATGGTCTCTTTTTCCCTTCCAGACCGGTCACCAGGTCTACTTTCTCCACATGGTTGGGATGTCTGATAGACTTCTGCTGGGGAGGGCCAGGAGCCTCCCAGTGGCTGTGACCCAAGCCCCCAACATGGGCCTCCCCACTGAGGACCCTCGAGGGCCCACACCCACATCAAAGCTTGCCATTTCTTCCCCAGGGAAGCTCTGAGGAGTCCCAGCCCTGCCTTCTCCCCTCCGGATTTCCACAAAACCTTCTCCTTACACTTCCCTTCTCTCTGGGGCCACATGGCCACCCAACAAGGTTCCAATTTCCAGGGTTGTCCCGCCCAGGAGTGCCTCTGATTGGTCACTTCCCTCTTGGTCATACCCCTAAGCCTCCCGTCTGAGGCACTATTAGGAACAGAGGCTCGTTCAGGGTCTGACACTGCAACAGAGTGCCAGTCACAAGGCCGTGCCTGGAGATGGAAGCCAGGTAGAGAGGGGGCCTCGCAGACACCTGCCATGCACCAGGCAGGGAGAAACCATGAGGAACAGGACAAAGATGGAATCACCATGCGGGGCTCATAGCCCAGCAACCGGAAACTGTCATTACCCCATGCATACTGCAGGCTGAGGTCGTGTTTAACCATCTTCCACACACACCAACATCATAGAGTTCTATGAGTCCAAGTAACTCCACATAAACGCCTAGGAAAAGGTTTGGAAGGATCTGCACCAAACTGTTAACAGTGGTTACCCCTGGAGAGGGGGGCTGTTTAAAGCAACTTTAGCCACATCTACAGTGCTTGCTTTTTCTTCCTGAACTCCCTTTTCCATCATGGAGAATGTATTCTTATTTTATTCATGCTCCTAAAAATTAATTTTGAAAAAGTAGCAAATATACAAATATTGTTAAATAATGAAAACTGTGCGTTTTTCTGGGAAGAGCGTGTCCAGGGTGCTGACTGCTTATCTCAAGACAAAGTGTGGGAAGTGATGAAGGGGAAGAACCCCACACTCTGAAGAGGGACGCAGGGGCTCCATCCCTACCTCTGGGAGGTGGTGCACCCCCCGCAGGCCTTGCCCCCAGGGCTCGGGAATTTCCTGGAAGCCTGAGGCATCATGAGAAAAAGCATCTTCTCACGGCCTTCCTTTGGGCAGAAGGAGTTGAGTGAATGTCTTTTAATTAGCATTTTTATCATTTTTCTGTATTTTATAAAATCCAATGTGTAGTGGGGGAGCGGGAGCAGGGTGAGGCTTCAGAGAGGAGAGGCCAGGGTTTCAGGGGGTTTGATACCCAGGAGAGAAATTTTTTCTGGACAAATCCAGCCTCAAGGCCAAACAAGCCTTTGGAAAACAATTTTTTAAAAAATATTATGTATCCTGTGTTTTAATGACACAAGTAACATATGAAAAGTTTCTCTTAACGATTGCAACAATCCTGATGAAGTGAAGGTCCCCTGTCCCACACTCCCCACCCAGTCCCCTCTGAAGTTTGACCATCTTACTCCATTTGGCTAACATCCTTCCAGAAGTTTCTCAAAGCCTTGATAGACATACCTGGACCTACTGAAATAGGAAATCTTGCTTTGCTTCTGTTTTTTTAATAAGTATATGCTGTACACCTTCTCTTACAACTTCTTTTTCTCTTAACAAGTCTTAGAAATCTAAGTTGGTTCACACAGATCTTTTTTGTTTTTTTAAATATGACAAAAGACTATAGTATTAATGTGCCATAATTATTTAACTATTAATATGGTGATTATTTAAAACCAAGTGCTTTCACCAATTGACAAAGAAGCCTCTGCCCCTCCACCACACTTGCGTCTCTCACCTCAGTTTTCTCACCTGTAAAATGGGGGCATTTGCCAAAAAATCTCTATGGCCATTTGCACAGCCTGTGATTATAAACATTTTCTCTGCCCCCACCCCCATACACAGATGCCCCTTTTGAGGGTCCCCCTGCTGTGTCTGGTTTCCTCTGGGACCCTGGCTTTCCCAGGTCTGTCTGTGAGTCAGCCGAGGGCCCCTCCTCTCCTTGTCCTGCCCCCTCTGCCCCGACTTCCAGGCTCACTCCAGCAACTCTGACAAGCCTGTGACAGGAGAACACAGACGTGCCCTCGGAGCTCTTGCAGCTGCCTTTAAATAGCAGCTTTGTCTCACTCCATGCTTTTCTGACGCAGCCACGCTTGGTCCTGTCTGGAACTGTCTGGAAATGGAAACAATGGGCCCAGTACATCGTCACCATCACCAACTCTCAGAACATGGAGGCCTCATGCAAAGGACAAATCTTCTGCTCCAATGTCCTTTTTGATCAATGCCAAGGGGTGGGGGACTCGGGCAGAAGAGAGAGGCTGGAACAGGCCTGACTGCACGCTCCCACCTCCAGCAGGGGATGGCCAATGCTCTCGTCCTTCTGCCCGCTAAGAGAGTTGTCTAACCAAGGCACTGAGTTTGGGTTTGACTCAGCACAGCTCTGCTTCCTACGAGATAATAATATATTCTATGAGCCCATTTAGTGACACAAAAACCCCATGAGGTGGGTTCTGCTGTTGCCCCTACTTGGCAGAAAAAACACTAAAACAATCCCAGGTAAACACAGCTGTTTAGGGACAGAGCCAGGCCCAGGCCCAGGCCCAGGCAGCCTGCACTCCAATTCACTATTCTATATGTTCTCCATGACCCTTTGGAGGGGATGGGAAGGACTTTTCAAATTGAGAGTGGTGCCAATAAAAAGACTTAGCTCAGAGGACCATGGGGTATGGTGAAAGTGCCATTTATGGAGCCTGGGTTCCAATTGCAAGCTTCTCCTCACCCCAGGGCCTTTGCATATGTGGCTTCCTGTGCCTGGAACATTCTTTCCATCCTAGTCACCCTTCTGCCTATCCTCCCTTTGCCTAACTTTTCCAAGGCTAACCTCCTTTTATCTTTTATGTGAGGCATCAGCCAGAGTCACTGGCTTACTCATTCCATTCATTCATTCATTCACTCATTCACAAAGTATGTATTATGCACCTTCTATGTGCCTGGCATTGTGTTATTGACAAGACAGACACAGCTCCCGCCCTTGAGAGGCTTATGGACCACAGTTGAGTGGAAAGTGCTCAGCCAATAGATTGGCACATAGTAGGTCTTCAGTAGACTTGGAGTAGTTATGGCAATGCACAGCTGAGGACATGGATGTGGGAGGACTCTGTTCCCGGGAGAGCACTCTCGTCACCTCCTGACACCCTGCCCCATGTTTCTGGGCACCAAGATGGTGAGAATGGAAACTGCCTTCCACTCTCCAAGCCATTTCACAGAAAAATTACTGCAAAATCTCCCAGCTCATCAATAGGACCCAGGCTGCTCTCAGTCCTCCACACTGCAGTTGTCATAGCAGCCAAGTGGGTTCTCACCCATCCCAGTATCTTATTCATTTTGTTGATTCCCTCCAAATTCCCTGAGGCCACTCTGTGACAAGCCCCATGCCAGGTCTCGGAGATACAGAGGAAATTAGACAACGTCTTGAATCCAGGGAGAACCCAGTAGGAAGGAGTCTCAAAGAAGATTGGTGGACTTGGTCCCCCACACACATGCATACACACACAAGCATGCACACAGCACACACATACACATACACACTAGTGTGCACTCACACACACAAGCATGCACACACACAAGTATCCACACATACACATATGTACATGAGCATGCACACACACAAGCATGCATACATACACACACATACACATACACACCAGCATGCACTCACACACATAAGCATGCACACATACACGTGAGGATGCGCGTGCACACACACAAGCATGCACTCACACACACAAGCATGCACACA
>NW_012115932.1:16489182-16503983 GCF_000951035.1 Colobus angolensis palliatus | reverse complement strand
GCATGCACATACACACGAGCATGCACTCACACACACAAGCATGCACACAGCATACACACACGAGCATGCACACACACACAAGCATGCACACACACGAGCATGCACACACACACACACACAAGCATGCACTCATACACACACAAGCATGCACACAGCACACACACATACACACCAGCATGCACTCACACACACAAGCATGCACACACATGAGTATCCACACATACACACACGAGCATGCACACACGCACAAGCATGCACACAGCACACACATACACATACACACCAGCATGCACTCACACACACCAGCATGCACACAGCACACACATACACATACACACCAGCATGCACTCACACACACAAGCATGCACACATGCACACTCCAGACCCTCGTGCACAAGCGAGTGGAAAATCAAGGCACTCACAAGCTTGTAAAGGGAACAGACAAACACAGATTATGAAACAACGCTCTGATGGCAATTTCAGGGGGCAGTGGAGTGCACCTCAGCAGACACTGTTGTTTGCTAGCTTTATTAGTTATCTACTGCCACATAACAAGTTCCCCCAAACTTAGCAGTCCAAAACAATAGACGTCTGACATCTCATGTGGTTCTAAGGGTCAGGAATCCAGAAGCACTCAGCTGGGTGGCTCTGGCTCATGGTCTCTCGGAGGGCGTGGCAGTCAAGCTCTCAGCCGCTGAAGGGACTGAGGATCTCCTCTCAGGCATGCTGGTGTGACTGTTGGCTGGAGGCTTCAGCTCCTGGCCACATGGGCCTCTCTGCGGGGTGGCTCAAGATACGGTCTCCCCCAGAATAAGCAGCCCAAGGGGAAGAGAGAGCACATGAGTTAGCAAGAGAGAAGCCAAGATGGAAACCACAGTGCTTACAACCTTATCTCAAAAGCAAAGCACCATCACCTCTGCCCCATGCTATTGGTCACACAAACCAACCCAGTGCAAGGTGGGCGGTAGCAATACAAGGCTGGGCATCACAGCAGGAAGGAGGAAGGGTCGTTGGGGGCCATCCCGGAGGCCGACAACCACACTAACTAATAACCTTTCTCCCTTCTCTCTTGCTAATAAAACCCCAATTTCGATCAGATGATGATTCCTCGTTAGCTCCAAAGAGAGAATCTGATTGGTTTGAGGGAAACATGTGATCCCATATTCCTTCTCTGGAATTAGTTTTGAACGTGCCGATGACCCAGTCCTGGCCATGGGAACCTGAGGGGATGTCTGCAGAGTGGCTCCTGAGAGAGCTTTTCCTCCCCGCTACAGAAAACAAAATACCACCCCTCTCTGGATGTCACGTGCAGATTTGTCTGGAGCTGTGGCAGCCGTTTTGTCATCATGAGGGGAGTCATCACCAACAACCTAGATGGCAAAGAAGAAACACCTGGTTGTGGCCGGGCATGGTGGCTCACACCTATAATCCCAGCACTTTGGGAGGCTGAGGCGGGCTGATCACCTGAGGTCAGGAGTTCAAGACCAGCCTGGCCAACATGGCAAAACCCCATCTCTACAAAACTACATAAAGTAGCCAGGCACAACAGTGGGTGCCTGTAATCCCAGCTACTCAGGAGGCTGAGGCAGGAGAATCACTTGATCCCGGGAGGCAGAAGTTGCAGTGAACCGAGATCGTGCCACTCCACTCCAGTCTGGGGGACTGAGCAAGACTCTGTCTCAAAAAAAAAAAAAAGAAAAAAAAGAAAAGAAAGACCTGGTTGTCCCTGAATCAACCAATCTTGGAACTGTCCTACCTGCAAGTTGCTTATTAAATGAAATGATCAATTCCTTATTGCTTAAGCTTCTTTTAGTTGAGGGGTCTGTTACTTACTGCCAAAAGCAGACCAATAGAAACAGGCACCTCCCCAAGCATCAGGAAGTCAGGGAAGGCTTTCAGAGGAGTCATCTTTAGGTTGGGCCTTGATGAATAATCAGGAGTTCACCAGGTCAGCCAGGGTAGAAAGCACTGCAGACAGTGGGAAGAGCATGACAAAGGCCAAAGGCCCAGAGGTCTGGAAGAACAGGGGCTGCCAGTTCTGGAGCACAGGACATGTGAGCGTGAGCAGCAGCGGGAAGAGGCAATGCAGGAGGGTGTGTAGGATCCGGGTCATGAGGGACCCATCAGGCAGGCAAGCTACAGTGGCCTGACTTTATCTAGAAGGTGACGGAAGGCACAGAGAGGAATGTGGTGAAGCCCTCTGGAAGGACCCCTCTGGAGACAGCATGGAGAGGCTGGGGAAGCCGAAGGCAGAAGGAAAGCAGGGCCTGGGTCTGCCGCATGCATGGACCTGTCCCAGGCCAGCAGCATGGCTGACTGCCAAGAGGTGAACGCCAGGCAGCACCCAGGACCTGGCTGGATGCACCTGCCCCACCACCCAAGAGGCTCAAAGGAGGGATTTCACTTGCTAAAGGGTGGCAAGGTGGGATCGCATCACGCTTTAAAACCATCCACTGGTTTCCCATCACACTGAGAGTAAAATCCAAATTCCTCCCCTGGCCTCAAAAGCCCCACGCCATGTTTCCTCTGCTATCCCCAGATCATGGCACAACAGTGGGCACAGAGGAATGTCTGTTTAGCTCATGCCCACACCTTCATCTTCAGGTGGAATCTGAGGCCACTCAGAGAAGAAAACAGCCTCATCAGCAGGAAGATACCCATCGGTTTTCCCATCTTGCGGTTATATCTGAACTGATCCCTGGCAGATTATGTAAGAAACTTAGAGGGCAGAAACTGTGACTTCTACATGCACAGGGTCTGAGTGCAGTCCCATAGATAGGTATTTAACAAGCACTTGCTGGTCGTGCAAACCAATGACGACGACGATGATGATGATGATGACGATGATCAGTCTGACAATCATCAAACAGCTGGAGACTGTGGAAAAACAGAAAGCTAAGGTGGGGCCCTAACCTTAAACAGTTTATAATCGAAACAGACAAGCCACACAGGATGCTGATTATAACAGCACAAGACAGAGGAAAGGGCACAGGCTCCGGAGTCAGGCTTTCATCTCAAACTCCAGCTCCACTGCTTGCTGCTGTGTGACCTGGAAAAATCCTCAACCTCTCTGTGCCTCTTTGTTCTCACCTGCAGATGAAGATAGTCACTCGTACCTCAAAGGGCTGTAAAAGCATGGCTTAGCACACAGTAAGCCCTCCACACATGATCATCAGGATTACAATTATAATCCTGATTATAACGGTTATGTTGTAAAAGAGAAACCTTATCGTTTGGAGCGGCCGTCCCCAACCTTTTCGGCATGAGGGAGTGGTTTTGTGGAAGACGACTTTTCCATGGGCAGGGCGGGGAGGGCAGGGGATGGTAGGGGATGATTTTTGGATGATTGAAGTGCAATACATGTATTTTGCACTTTGTTTCTGTTATTATTACATTGTAACGTATAATGAAATAATTACACAACTCGCCATCGTGTAGAATAGTGGGACCCCTGAGCTTGTTTTCCTGCAACTAGATGGTCCCATCTGGGGGTGATGGGAGACAGTGACAGACCATCAGGCTTTAGATTCTCATAAGGAGCCGCAACCAGATCCCTCACATGCGCAGTTCACAGTAGGGTGTGTGCTCCTATGAAAATCTAATGTTGCCGCTGATCTGACAGGAGGCAGAGTACAAGGGTAATGTGAGCGATGGGGAGTAACTGTAACTACAGGTGAAGTTTCCCTCACTCACTTACCCACTGCTCACCTCCTGCTATGCGGCCCGGTTTCTAACAGGCCACAGACCCACACCAGTCCATGGCCCCAAGGTTGGGGTCCCCTGTTTTAGAGATACATATTGTAATAGTTATAAGTAAAATTGATGAAACAAGAGGGGTCAGAAGTTGAAGACATAGCTGCAAGATTGGTACACTGGACTTCAAATTATATTATTCTCTATGTTTTTATTTGTTTTTGAAATTTTTCATCATAAAAAGTCTATTAGGCCAGATGTGGAGGCTTATGCCTATAATCTCAGCACTTTGGGAGGCTGAGGTGGGAGGACTGCTTGAGTTCAGGGATTTGAGATCAGCCTGAGCAATATAGCAAGACCTCGTCTCTACTAAAAAAAAAAAAAAAAAAAAACAGACATGGTGGTGTGCACCTGCAGTCCCAGCTACTCGGAAGGCTGAGACCAGGGGATTGCTTGAGCCTGGGAGGCAGAAACTGCAGTGAGCTTGATCACACCATGGCCCTCCAGCCTGAGTGACAGAGTGAGACCCTGTCTCATCAAAAAAATAAAGAGTGTATTAGCCAGGTGCAGTGGCACACACCTGTAGTCCCAGCTACTTGGGAGGCTGAGGCAGGAGAATCACCTGAAGCCAGGAGTTCAACGCTACAGTGTGTGAGGATTGAGCCTGTGATTAGCCTCTGTACTCCAGCCTGGGCAACATAGCCAGATCTCATCTTTAAAAAAATAAAAAATAAAAAAGTATATTTAAAAAGTTCTTCAAAGAACATGTAAGAAAGATACTCTAATTTCCCTATTTTTTTCAGATGAGGAATATGAGTCTCAGAGAGGTTAAGTTACTTGTCCAAAGTCACACAGCTCATGTGGCAGCAGGGTTCGAATTCATACCCAGGTCAACAGGACTCTAGAACCCAGACTGTAACCACACCACCAGTCATCAGGAAAAAAAATTACAAAACAACCAAAACTCGGCGCAAATATTCACTGAAAGATATATTTAGGCAAACAACTAAAAAAGAACTGCTTTTAAAGGCCCAAACTGAAATGTAAATTGAAGGGAAACTTACTTCTTTCAATCATTCATTTGGGAGGAAAAAAGAAACCCTGCTCCTCTTTACTCATCTTCTTCGGTGCCTCTTTTTCTCTAAGGATCAGAGTTTGAGAGGGTGGTAATAAACAATAATAGCAATAAATGTGTCCTATCTTGCCACAAGGCCGGCCACTCTCCCTGTGTCTCCCAGAGGCTTCCCGCACAGGCCTGGGCACAGTATAGACACTCCACAAAAGGCTGCCAATGGAACACCAGTGGCAGTGGGAGGGGTGCACCCCACCATGGTTCCCTGGAGCCCCACAGTCTGGGTTCAAATCCAGTTTGCCTCTTCCAGCTGTGTGACCTTGAGCAAGTCACTCTACCCCGGGACCCTTGCAGGGCCCTAAGCACTGTGCTGGACGACTAGGCCTCACCAAGGAAGGGTTTCCCCCACTACCACCACTGCTCCTCCCTCTCGCAGAAGCAAGCCTTGCTGAGTAACATGAAGCATCAATCCAGCACCCTGTGTGAAACCATCGTAAGTTGTGAATGAGTGGAAATTGACTTACTAAGGCTGGGGCTGAATCATTCTCTGCATCTTCCGCATCTGCGGGGGCTCCCGGCGCAGAAGGCAGATGAATGGGCAGGGCGTGCATCCCTGACAGCAGCAGCTCCAGCATCTTCAGGTGCCACACTGCCTCCAGACAGCTTCCCTTTCACGTGGAGTGCATGGCGGGAACTCACCTGTGTGCCTGGGGCATGTTCTTTGGAAGGTGGGGTTCCCAGCAGGATGCTGGGAATGGAGGCAGAGGTTTCAGCCATGGGCAGCTCAGAGAGATCAGCTGCCTAACACCTCATTTCACATGAGGAAGCAACTGATTGAGAAACAAATTAGAATCTGAAAGGTTTGCCATTCACCCAGGACTCTGTCTGTCTGTCTGTCTGTCTGCCTGCCTGCCTGAGGATGGTTTGAAAGGCAGTGACAAAGCCCTCTGGTGGCGAGTCAGCCCACTTCTCAGGGATGTCCCTCTGAGCACACAAGGAATAAGAAGGCAGTGAGTGCCCCCATCTGGTGGGAGTCAGGAATGTAGGACTCCTGATAAAAGACCCCCGGTGCGGTGGCTCACGCCTGTAATCCGAGCACTCTGGGACGACGAGGCGGGCGGATTGCGAGGTCAGGAGATCGAGACCATCCTGGCTAACACGGTGAAACCCCGTCTCTACTAAAAACACAAAAAATTAGCTGGGCGTGGTGGCAGTTGCCTATAGTCCCAGCTACTCGGGAGGCTGAGGCAGGAGAACGGCATGAACCTGGGAGGCAGAGCTTGCAGTGAGCAGAGATTGCGCCACTGCACTCCAGCCTGGGCAACAGAGCGAAACTCCGTCTCAAAAAGAAAAGAAAAGAAAAGAAAAAAATCCTAGAGGAGTGACAACAGCCCCAAGGTGACATCATAGCAGGTTTAATGAGCACCTACTGTGTGCCAGGCTCTTTTCATATTCTATCTCATTTAATTCTCACAATCACCCCCATGAAGCCTCATTTTACAGAAAAGAAAACTGAGGCCCCAAGGGGTTTGCTGCTCTGGCCAAGGTCACTCAGTTATTCCATAGCCCAACCACAATCAAACTCAGGGTCCGGGCTTTATTTGCCAGATGGAGAAGAAGAGACGAAAAGAATGAAAATAACATTTATTGAGCATCACTTGTGTCCCACTTCTATGGGCTGAATGGTGGCCCCCCAAAATTCATGTTGAATCCCTAACACCCAATGTGACGGTATTTGGAGATGGGCCTTTGGAAGGTAATGAGGGTTAGAGGAAGTCATGAGGGCGAGGAATTAACACCCTTGTGATGGAATTAACACCCTTACAAGAAGAGATACCAGAGAGCTCCCTCCCATTCTTCATCTTGTGAGGACACAGCAAGAAGGTGGCTGTCTGCAAGTCAGGAAGAGAGTCCTTACCAGGATCTGAGTTGGCCAGCACCCCCAACTTGAACTTCTAGCCTTCAGAACTTTGAGAAGTAAATGTCTGTTGTTCCAGCCATGCAGTCTATGGTATTTTGTTAAGGCAGCCTGAGCTGATAAGACAGCAAATAGCATGGCCCTCATGATAAGAGCAGCCCACTTACCAAGTGCTTACTGTGTGCCATGCATGCAGTCAAGTGTCTAAGGGCATTATCCAAACCACTGGTTTTCATTAATCCTCACAATAACCCTGCAAAGTAAGTATAATACATATCCTGATTAGAAATGAGACACATGGAAGATAAGTAACCCACCCTGGAGTCAGAGCCTGTGTATGTAAGGGGCAGAACCAGCAGACCAAAATTACTGGCAGTGCTAAATGTGATCATGTGGCATGCCAGTTCAGGTCCTCCAGGAAGCAGATGCCAAGATAGGATTCAATGTGCAAGAGATGTATTGGTGGAAACACCTGTGTAGGACAGAGAGGGTGCAGGAGGCAGCAGGGAGAGTTTGGCTGCTGTGTACATCCAACACCTAGGAAAGGAGAGCAAGAGGGAAGGACTGGGGAGGAAGAGCACCAGACAGCAGCAGAATTCCAGGAATGTCTTGGCTAGGCTGATGGGGAGTTCCCAAGTCAAGGCGCCAATAGAGGAATCCCACGTAGGGCAGGAATGGCCTGGTTCTAGTATTCCCGCTGTGTTCACTTGTGGCTGTGTTAAGTGTGACAGCAAAGTAGGCCATTAGTGGGTCAAAAGGTATGGCCACTGAACTATCCGTCAAACGTGCTTCCCACAGCGGATCCTCTTGAAGGGAGAGCTGAACAGAGCACCACGGGGGCTGTCATGCTTGGTGTAGGCGGCATCCACCAGACCACCCGGCCACTCCATTGTACCCTATACCTATTGTGATTATGTCATGTGTGGGACAATTCTTTGAGACCATGTGAATATTCTATACTCCAACAACCTATTGGTTTACTGATACGATCTTTGAGCCAATTATGGGTTGCAAAATGATGACTTTCTGGTTCTTTCATGGCTTTTGAATGTATTCGTTCTGTTGTTCTGTAAGACAGAACTCCCTTGTGCCTTTTTTAGTGTCACCATAAACTCATGGGGTTTTTCATGTAATCTGTGATAACCCATTCCCATCACTCTTCTTTCAACATTTCAGTTGTTCTTGGGTGGACCGTCGGAGCCCCTTCCAATAGATCCTGTGTCCTGTTTGTCCTTTTATTAAGAGTTTGTCCACATCGGTCTTTGAGCCCTTCCTTTTGCTCCAGACTCACCTTGTATGTTCCCTGTTCATTTCTTAGAGGAGTTGGTGAGGAATGGTCTTTAGAAACCAGAATCTGTGGAAAGGTATCCTCACTGCTATTTTAGTTAAATTTTAAGTATTAGCTTACAATGATTGCTCCAAATCAAATTCAACACCACAGGTTTCTCCCATGCTTTCCCTATGCCATACTTGAACCTCTCTTCTTCCACAGTGAGAACTCTGGCAGACAGTAACATCCATATATTAACTCCACTTCACGGGGCAAACGAATAACTACACCAATGCCACTACCAACAACAACTGCTCCACCAAAGTCATGATTTAGTGGCGGTTATTTCATCCTTAAAATATAGCCCACTAAGAGTGTGCACCCACAGTCCTGGAATTACTTCCACTGTCTGTGGTTGCTATCAATTTGACAGGCAGGTTCGTTTGTTGCTATTTGTATTCAAGTCTAGGGTTGTTTTTCCCATTATTTTCTTTTTCTTTTTCTGTTTTTGTTTTTTTTTTTTTTGAGACAGAGTCTAGGGTTGCTTTTCCCATCATTTTCTTTTTTCTTTTTTTTTTTTTTTTTCATTTTTTTTTTTTTTTTTTTTCATTTGAGACAGAGTCTCACTCTGCTGCCCAGGCTGGAGTGCAGTGGCGCAATCTTGGCTCACTGCAACCTCCACCTCCCGGGTTCAAGTGATTCTCCTGTCTCAGCCACCTGAGTAGCTGGCATTATAAGCGCTTGCCACCACACCCGGCTAATTTTTGTGTTTTTAGTAGAGACGGGGTTTCACCATGTTGGCCTGGCTGGTCATGAACTCCTGACCTCGTGATCCGCCTACCTCAGCCTCTCAAAGTGCTGGGATTACAGGTGTGAGCGGCTGCATGTGGCCTCCCGTCATTTTTATTTATTTTTTTACTCAGTAAATTATTTATATGGCTCAAAACTTAAAAATTGTAAAGATAGCGACTCTTTCATCTCTACCCTTTTCTCCCCATTTATTGCTTTCATAGGTAATCATTTTCACTATTTCTGGACTTACTCTTCCCATATTCTATTTTTATAAATTGTAATGGTTTTACAAAAAAAAAATGGAACTTTTTTGTACTTAAAAATATATTTTGGAAACAACTCCATTTGGCTCATAGAAATTCTCTTCAATTTATTTTTTAATTAAATTTGAATTACCCAAGTAAACACAACTCTCATCTTTGTTTTTTAAAAGTTGAACATTGCATGCAAGGCTGAAGGCCTCTCTTACTGCCCTCCAACCTGCTAACCCTCCTGGAGCCCTCCCAGAGCTTGGTCTTCCTCCTCCAGACCATTCCCCATGCAGCTATAAATTTCTATTTATTCCTGGAGGTTTCTTTGCATAGATGGTATCACATTATAAAATTATTCTGCGCCAGACACGGTGGCTCATGCCCGTAATCCCAGCACTTTGAGAGGCCGAGGCAGGTGGATCACCTGAGATGAGGAGTTCCAGACCAGTCTGGCCAACATGACGAAACCCCATCTTTACTAAAAATATAAAAATTAGCCAGGCATGGTGGGTGGCAGATGCCTGTAATCCCAGCTACTCTGGAGGCTGAGACAGGAGAATCTCTTGAACCCGGGAGGCAGAGGTTGCAATGAGGCGAGATTGCACCACTGCTCTCCAGCCTAGGTGACAGAGCAAGACTCCATCTAAAAAATAAAATACATATAGCTTTACTGTATTAATTATCTTGATTAGAGTCTTAGGGGGGCACCCCCTTTAAATTTTGCATCTGAAACAAATACCTCACTCAGCTCACCTTAATCCTGGCCCTGCCTTGTGCAATTTTTAACTCTTTTATGCCTCAGTTCCCCCATCTGTGAAATGGGAGCAATAACAGCACCTCTCTGACAGTGTAAATAAGCTAAGATATGTATAGAGCTTCAATCAGAGCTCAACAGGTGCTAGTTAAGTATTATCTATCATTATGATGGCCATCATGCCAGGCACAGAGCACACAGTTAATGCTGGACAACAAATGAAAGCTACAATAACTACTGCATGCCTAAGAGTTAGTTCAGACCTCTTATAATCATCACATCAAACAAGATTTTGCCATAATTCTCTAGGAAACACCATGTACTTGGTGATTCTTTTTGCCCCACAGTGATTTGTTTCCAATGTAATCTCACAGTTTTATGAAGGATAAAAATTCCTCACTACAATCATTCAGCATTCTTCCAAAACCCCATTTGTTGCTGGCCATGATTACATCTTGCCTCTTCCTGCAAGCTCTCCGCTGCTCCAGGATCCCTGTCTGGACCTGAGTTGCAAATGCATCTCAATTGCCTGTCAACACGGCCTTCACTGCCTGCTTTCCTCTCACACTCAGTCTAATTCACAAAAGACATTTACACAAATGTTCTTTTTGCTACTTAGGTCTCCTGCCAGTGCGAAAACCTAAGGAGTGCCCAGGCAGTCCTGCCTCCCTCATTATTTACCAGCTTTTAACTCAGTCTTCCATCTTTCAACTCTTCATTCAACTTGTTACATCGTCTGCCTGTGCTAGCTTGCTTTAAAATACAGCTTAATCACTTTGGGAGGCTGAGGAGGGCGGATCACCCGAGATCAGGAGTTCAAGACCAGCCTGGTCAACATGGTAAAACCCCATCTCTGCCAAAAATACAAAAATCAGCCGGACATGGTCGTGGGCACCTGTAATCCCAGCTACTCTGGAGGCTGAGGCAGAAGAATCTCTTGAACCCGGGACGCAGAGGTTGCAGTGAGCCGAGATCATGCCATTGCACTCCAGCTTGGGCGACAGAGAGACTCCGTCTCAAAAAAATAAAGAAAAATAAAAATAAAAAATTAATTAAATAAAACACAACTTAATGATTAATCTTTCTCTTATTAAATTGTTCCTTTTTCCTTTTACCCTAACATATTAATTATTTTTCTTCCATTTTCCATGCCTTTTCTACTTGCTTTCCATTCTGTATCTTGATGTTCTATGCCTGATTCTAGTCTCTGGTCTCTTGGCCCATTCAAATCAAAGCAACACATATTGATCTCCACTTCCGTTCAGGACTTCCCAATTATCCCCAGTTCTATTTAATGCATCCATTTGTAAAGGCTGTATCTTCCTGGATCCACTTTCCTTTTGATTAACTTCACAATGAGGGCCACTGCCACAGCCACAGTCACTGTTACTCCTGGCCCCACGCCCAGGCAGCTCCTCTGCTTTGGCCTTCATCCCCAGATCCTCCTGCACATCTCAGCACCTGCAGGAACCTTCACATCTGTCCTTAACTCTGTGGAGAAAAGAAGATGGCCCTAGGGCAGCCAGACACCAGTGAACAGAGGGACCTCTAGGCCCTGGGATCCAAAGCAGAAATGCCAACAGCTTCTTAATCACAATAAGAGTACATTTATTGATTTCCTCTTGGGTCCAAGATCCATTTAGAAGAATGCTTTTGATGTTGTTGTTGTTGTTTTCCATTTCTAAGTAGTTGGGCTTTTGCTTTTAACTTAAACTGTGGTATTCATACCTTGATTTCATTGCTCTGTGGTCAATGAACATGGACAATAAACTTTCTGCCTTTTGTATTTAATTTGACTTTTCTTAGTGGCGTCAGATAGAGTCCATCTTTGCACTTGGTCCACGGGCACCAGAAAGATTTACTCTTTATTTGCAAAGTACAAAATTGAATGTGTGTCCCTTAACTCCACCTTATAGCTCTGATGGTAACAGCCACCATCCACTGAGGGTTTGCTGTGTACATGGACCTATGCTGAGCCCTTTCCATGAATTCTCTCATTCAGGCCCCAGGACCCTGCAAGACATGTCTTTTGTGATCCTCTTTTTACTGATAAGGAAACTAAGGCTCAGAGAGGTTCAATAACTTGCCTACAGTCACACAACCAGAGGCATGTGGCTGGGATTTCAATTTAACTCTGATTCCTAAGCTTGGGCTAGTTTATCATTAAAGTCCTCCATATCAGGGACTCTTCCCTTGATCTTCATGGAGCTCATGGCGGTGTAATGAACATCCCAGTTGTGTGCAAAAGACTGACAGACCTGCAGATGTACACTGGGCAGAGGAGGGCCCACTGAGCTCACTCACTGCCCTAAAATGGCCAAGAACGTTGCTCCATGCTTGGATTTATTTCTTGTCTATTTGATCTAGCAAAGGATGGGATGGAGGTTGAGCGCGCCCCTCCCCTCTTGGGTTTATTTCCATGTCTTTCTTCTGCTTTGTCTATTTTGTTGCACTGTTTTTCAGCACATAAAGGCCTGTGACTGATGCACAGCATCAGTGTAAATGACACTATCCTCCTTCTCAGCATAAAATGACCCTCCTGAACTAAATAACTATGTTTTGGAATCCAGGTTTAGCCCTTGCGGGCTGTGTTACCTTGGACCACACATTTCCCTTCTCTGAGCCTTGGTTCTCTAGTAAGGTCTCCCACTCCTGACACTAAGGCCCTGGTTAGGCTTAGCAGAAACCATCTGAGCCCATGAGGTCAGAAACATATGTCTACACCTGAGTTCCTGTTTCCTCCTAGCAGAAATATTTTTCTCCCCACATTCAACCAGAGAGCTGGCTCTGGGCTTCCTTGCACCTGGGAGATTTGAAGCAAGACTTTTCCTTCTTAAACTTAAGCCCCCTGAGGAGAGCAGGATTTGGAGAAGAAAGTAAAAGAAAGAAGCAGTCCTGGCCAGGCGCGGTGGCTCACACCTGTAATCTCAGCACTTTGGGAGGCCAAGGCGGGCAGATCACCTGAGGTCAGGAGTTCATGGCCAGCTGGCCAACATGGTGAAACCCCGTCTCTACTAAAAATACAAAAATTAGCCAGGTGTGGTGGCAGAAGCCTGTAATCCCAGCTACTTGGGAGGCTGAGGCAGGAGAATCGCTTGACCCAGGAGGCAGAGGTTGCAGGAAGCCGAGATGGCACCACTTCACTCCAGCCTGGGCAACAAGAGAGAGACTCTGTCTCAAAAAAAAAAAAAAAGAAAGAAAAAGAAAAAGAGAGAGAGAGAGAAAGAGAAAGAAGCAGTCCTGACACCAAAAGCTGGTAGCTGGCCTCCTGCTTCCAGCCAGGCTGTGCCACTCCATCCTGAACACACACAGTTTCACAGAATAGCAATGTCAGATGAGGACACTGTGAAGGTGAGAAAACAGAGCAAAAAAAGACCACTCCTTAATCATGCTCTGCAGAGACAAAAACCGAGACCCTGGGCAATGCCCTAAACAGCACGTATCCCCCTTCTGCCCAAACTGAGCAATTGGGCTATTTTCCCCCTGCCTCCTAGATAAAAAGTAGTACTAGACTCTGAATTACCCCTGCTTCCTGACAGCAGCCCATCCAGAGCAAAACCCCACCTCCTTTGACTCCTCTCCCAAATCCCCCAACACAGCTCAAGATCTAACAAGCCCCTCTTAACGGTTCAGGGTTTCTGTGTGTGTGAGAGATGGAATCAAGGCTGGAGTACACATTTGGCACACAGAAGGTGCTCAGTCAAAATGGTTGCCATTTACATGAGGGGGCGGGACAGGAAGAGAAATCAGACAGAAATCTCAAACAAGTTTATGTCAGGGAAGATAAAATAGTACTTATCAATAATTCAAAACCTCAGACCTACTGTTATCTAGCAGTAGCTTGAATGAAGAGGAAATTAACTACTAGTGCTTCCAAAATAACAAAACAATAAGAATAAGAATTGCTGGGTTGGGTGTGGTGGCTCACAGCTGTAATCCCAGTATTTTGGGAGGTTGAGGTGGGCGAATCACTTGAGGCCAGGAGTTAGAGACCAGCCTGCCCAACAAGGTGAAACCTCGTCTCTACCAAAAATACAAAAAAAAAAAAAAAGAAAAGAAAAGAAAAGGCCAGGCATGATGGCACATGCCTGTGGTCCCAGCTACTCGGGAGGCTGAGGCAGGAGAATCACTTGAACCAGGAGGTGGAGGCTGCAGTGAACTGAGATCACACCATTGCCTGAACAACAGAGCAAGACTCTGGGGGGAAAAAAAAGAGTTGCAACATCTCTTTCTCCGCTTAACCCTTATTTGAGCACTTACTGTTTGCTCTACACTTTCTGTGCCTCATCTCTAATCCTCCCAAGAACCCAGCAGGTGAAGTAACCATTTGAGGGTTTCAATAGGTACAAAATGAAAAGAACCTTTTTCTAGAATTTCCAGAAAGATGGAATAAACATGTTTTATCCTCTTCTTCCTACAAAAAAAATTAAATTAAATTAAAAATCCTAGCCATTTGATATAAAACAAACGTAAGAAGACTCTGGAAGGTGGAGAGAAGAAGACAGACCAGCTGGAACGCTAGGACCCAACTAACAGCACAGTGGTCAGTTCCCTGGGTTGTTCCCAGACTGAATACTAGACAAGCCAGAAACCCAGAAACGTCAATGGGTCGACTGAAGAAGCTCCAAGAAGAGCCTGCACTGTCTAACTAGAAGACCAGGCAAAGGGCAGCTTGGCAAGACAGGAAACGTTGAGATAATAACCACTCTGCTCTAGCCCAACTCCACAGAAAACACCGCCCACGCCAGCAAAGGCCAAGGCGGGGCCTGGCTATAGCAAGCCTCCCCGACTGCACCACCTGGGCGGTGTCCGAGAGACCCAGAAGGAAGCTGGTGGTCCTGAGGCCTCCTCCATTGTGTCAGTGGAGACTATGGGGGGAGCCTGGCCCACCGATGATAACAAGGTGCCCCTCGACCTCCCTACTGGGGTGGTGTCAGAGGAGACCTGAGGAGAGTCAGGACTATTATCACCACTCAGCAATGACGAGACCACCCCATATAGACAGCGGCAGTGGAGGCCGCATGGGAAACTGGAATTCCCACCCCTGCCCA
>NW_012115932.1:16478340-16488727 GCF_000951035.1 Colobus angolensis palliatus | reverse complement strand
AAAAAAAAAAAGAAGCCCCCTGCTTCAGGCGTAAACAAAAGCCAAGTGGGAAACCTGGACTTCCACCCTCACTTGGCAATAAGGAGGAAGAGGCCCCTACATCCTCTACAACAACATCAGAAAATCCCTGCTAAAACCTACGATTTAAATAAGACCCAGAGTCTTATGATACCCAAAATGTCCAAGTTTCAATCAGAAATCACTTATCAGGCCGGGCACAATGGCTCACACCTGTAATCCCAGCACTTTGGGAGGCCAAGGCAGGTGGATCACTTGAGGTCAGGAGTTTGAGACCAGCCTGGCCAACATAGTGAAACCCCATCTCTACTAAAAATAAAAAAAAAAAAACTTAGTCAGGCATGGTGGCGCATGACTGTTGTCCCTCCCAGCTACTCGGGAGGCTGAGGCAGGGGAATCACTTGAACCTGGGAGGTGGAGGTTGCAACAAGCCAAGGTTGCATCACTACACTCCAGCCTGGGCGACAGAGTGAGACTCTGTCAAAAAAGAGAAGAAAAAAAAAATCAAAATCACTTATCATACCAAGAACCAGGAAGATCTTAAATAAAACGAGAAAAGACAATCAACAGATACCAGCATCAAGACGACACAGATGTTCGAATTATCTGACAGGGATTTTAAAGCAGAAATCCTAAAAATGCTTCAACAAACAGGAACACATTTAAAATCAAGGATAAAATAGAAAGTCTCAGCAAAAAATGTGAAGATATAAAGAAGAAATTTAGGAACCAAAAAAATACAATAACCAAAATTAAGAACCCAATGGATATCTCAACACCAGAATGGATATGACAAAGGGAAGGATTAGTAAACTTGATGACAGAACAAAAGAAATGACCCAACCTGAACAGCAGAGAAGAAATAAATTGGGAAAAATGCACAGAGCCTCAGGTACACGTACAACTGTAACAGAAGATCTAATACTCATGTCATTGGAGTTCTGGAGGGAAAAGAGAAAGAAAAGGAAAGGAAAGGATGAAGAAGGTGGTGCTGAAAAAGGATTTGAAAATGTTTCAGCTTTGGACAAAAAAAAAAAAAGTCTACAGATTTAAGAAGTTGAGAAAACCCCAAATAGGATCAATCCAAAGAAATCCACGAGAAGACACACATGGTCAACTTTCTGAAAGCTAAAGACAAAGTCTTAAAAGAGCCAAAGAGAAGTAACACATTGCCAATGGGGGGCGGGAGGGAATTCAAATGACAACTTATTTATCATCAGATACCATGGAGACCAGAAAGAAGTGGCAAAACATTTTTCAGATGCTAAAACTGCCAACTTAGAATTGTAGATCCAGAAAAAAAAAAAAATCCTTCAGGAATGAAGGAGAAATCAAGACATTCTCAGATGAAGGAATACCAGAATTTGTCAACAGCAGACCTACCCTAGAAGAATGGCTAAAAGAAGTTTTCCAAACACAGGAAATGACAAAAGATAGAATATTGGAACATCAGGAATTAAAAAAAAAAAAAACAGCATGGAGGCCGGGCGCGGTGGCTCATACCTGTAATCCCAGCACTTTGGGAGGCCGAGGCGGGCGGATCATGAGGTCAGGAGATCTAGACCATCCTGGCTAACAGGGTGAAACCCCGTCTCTACTAAAAACACACACAAAAAATTAGCCGGGCGCAGTGACGGCGCCTGTAGTCCCAGCTACTCAGGAGGCTGAGGCAGGAGAATGGCATGAACCCAGGAGGTGGAGTTTGCAGTGAGCCGAGATCACGCCACTGCACTCCAGCCTGAGTGACAGAGCGAGATTCTGTCTCAAAAAAAAAAAAAAAAAAAAGCATGGAAACAGCAACTATATGTGTAAATAAGACAGACTTTCCTTCTTTTTTTGAGTTTTCTGAATTATGTTTGACTGTGAAACAAACATTATAACACTGTCTAATATGATTTTCAATGCATGAAGAGGAAATATTTAAGGCTATTGTAAGCAGGGGAGGAGAGGGAACATAAAAGGAGATAATGTTTCTATACTTCATTTGAACTGATAAAATGTTAATACCAGTAGACTTTGATAAGCTTTGAATATATAATGCCTAGAGCAACCACTAAAAGCAGCTATATGAAGTTATACACTCAAAAACACTATAGATATTCTTTTCAACACATGGGGCTGAGACAACTGGATAACCACATGTAAAAGAATGACGCTGGACTCTGACCTCATAGCGCACACAATATATTAATTCAAGATGAATCAAATGCCTAAATATAAGGAGTAACACTATAAAACTCTTAGAAGAAAACACAGAAATAAGTTTTTATGATCTTGAATTTGGCAATGGATTCTTAGATAAAACAGCAAAAGCAGCAGCAAGAGAAAAAGTCGATAAAGTAGGCTTCATCAAAACTGAAGACTTTCATGCTTCATAGGACACTATCAAGAAAGTGAAAAAACAACCTACAGTATGTGAGAAAATATTTGCAAATCAGAATCTGCTAAGAGACTTGTAACTAGAATAAAAAAGAACTCTTACACTCAATACCGAGAAGACAAACAACTCAATTCAAAAATGGGCAAAGGACCCGAATAAACCCTTCTCCAAAGAAGATATATAAATGGCCAGCAAGTACATGAAAAGATGCTCAACATCATCAGTCATTAGAGAAATGCAAATTAAAACCACACTGAAATACCACTTCATAGCCATCAGGATGGCCATATCAAAACAAAACAAAACAAAAAAACAGTAAGTGTTTGCAAGGAAATGGAGAAATTGGAATCCTCGTACATTGCTGGTGGAACTCTTACATGATACATCCACTGTGGAAAACTATTTGACGGTTCCTCAATACGTTAATTAATGAATGACCACATGACTCAACAATTCCACTCGTAAAGAATTGAAAATAGGTATTCAAACCAAGACTTAGACATAAATATTCATAGTGGCACTATTCACAACTGCCAAAAGGTGAAAACAACCCAAATGGCCATCAACTTCTGAGTGACTAAACATTCACGGTGTTATAGCCACACAATGGAATATCACCACACACCTATGAGAACAGCTAAATTGAAAATAGTGGCAATATCAAATACTGGTGAGGATGGAGAGCAATTTGATTTCTCATCCATTGCTAGTGAGAATGGAAAATGATGCAGCCCTTCTGGAAAACAGTTGGCAGTTTCTTAAATAGGTACAAAACTTACCAGACTCTAAAGATATTTCAGTATTCTTGAACTGAAAGACTCTAATGGAAAATGAGACTGAAGAAGTAGTTAGAAATCTGGGGATACTGAGCAGAAATTTTGCAAAGACCTTCCCTCTTGCAGGGAAGTGAGCAGAAGTAGAAGACAGCAAGCTATGGAGCTTACTCCAAGGAAAAAGAGAGTGACATCTGGCTGCACCCACCTCACTTTTTGCTCTGACCTGAGCTGGCTGCCTGTACCTGAATATTGAAGAAGCAGAGACTCATTAGGGGACAAGCAGGATTTGACTCCCACCACTGTCTTCAAAGCCACTGTCAGGTATCTGGAAGATCTGTAGCTCTTTCTCCCTGGAGCTTTGTAAGGCCTTCCAGACTCCGTCCCCTACTAAGGCCCTTTCCTACCCACTCCCTGGCATCTGTCTCTTTATGCTTCCCTTTATATCCTGCTCTGAAGGTCCACTTCTTGGCCTCTTTCCAACAGGCCCCCCTTGGAGGGCACTTGTCTTCCGGCCATGTGCTTCCAGGTGGCTCCAGCCCAGCCATGTTCCCAGCATGCACTGGACCCAAAGGAACTGCTAGCACCTTTGCCTGGCCAGATTCTGGAAGTGAGGCCACTGTCTTCTGAGTCCTCTCACTTGGCTGTGCCCTCATGGGTGGCTCCAGCCCACCATGGCCCTCAGTGTTTTCCAGAGCACAGGCAGATTCCAGCGACTTTGGCTCCACCCCACCCCCAATTCCCCTCTCCCACGCAATGAGCATCCACACTACTGGAGCCCTCCAGGGTCTATAACTCAACAAACGTGGGGTGGGTTGGAGGGCGATGAAGAAAGTGTCAGTTTCCCTGCTGGCTGACCCCCTACTTTCTACAAGCAGTGTCTTGAAGGCCACCCCCTTTTTGATCTGTAAGAGGGAGGGAGAGAACCAAGAGAAGAAAAAGAGAAATGTATCACCCCAGAAACTCTCTTCAAAGAAATCCTCACCTCCGTGATCTTCAGCTTTCTCTGGTGTAACCTGGGGTGACGGTGAACCTCACAAACCTCTTTTACCCCAGGGATTTAATTCTGCTTTAAGGCCTAAGCATACACAGTATGGGCCTATTTATCTGACCGTCACTCCTCTCTTAAAAATCCTCTAAAGTCGGCCATGCGCGGTACCTCATGCACTTTGGGAGGCCGAGGCGGTTGGATTGCTTGAGCTCAGGAGTTTGAGACCAGGCAACATGGCGAAACCCTGTCTCTACTGAAAATACAAAAAGTTAGCCAGGCGTGGTGGTGCATGCCTGTAATTCCAGATACTCAGGAGGCTGAGACAGGAGAATGGCTTGAACACGGCAGGTGGAGATTGCAGTGAGCCGAGATCATGCCACTGCACTCCAGCCTGGGTGACAAAGCGAGACTGTCTCAAAAAAAAAAAAAAAAAAAAAAATCCTCTAAAGGCTTCTTAGGGACCTTCCAATAAAATCCAAAACACTGAATAGAGCCCACCTCTACCACATCCCTGCCTTATCTTATAGCATGCTCCTCCTCTGAGGCCTTCTCACCATTCCTTGAATGGCCACCTCAGGACCTTTGCACATGCTGTACCCTTGAACTGCCACCTAATCCCATGATTAAGTCAGTCACACTTATCCATCAGTTCTCCACTTAAATATGACCTTCTCAAGGCAGCCGGCAGACCAGACAGTACTCCTACACCTTCACAGCACCTATCACAGCTTGTGAACATAAGTTTATAAATAGCCAGGGACATAAGTATGTGAACTCTGCAGACTGCTTTGGTTGAAATCCTGGTTCTGCCTCTTACCAGCTTTCGTGAGTCATTGAACCTCTCTGTACTTCATTTCTTTGTATGCAAAATGGGGGGAAAAAATAGTACCTACCTGATAACCCTGTTGTGAGGATTGAGTGGTTATATGTAGAGTGCTTAGAAGTATCTGGCCTAGGCACAGGGTAAGTGCATAGTATCTGTTTAAATAAGCAAATAAGGCTGGGTGCAGTGGCTCATGTCTGTAATCTCAACACTTTGGAAGGACAAGGCAGGAGGATCACTTGAGGCCAAGAGTTTGAAACCAGCCTGGGTGACAGAGTGAGAACCTGTTTCTAAAAACTAAAATGAATAAGCAAATAAATAAAAATGCATATATGATGCTAATGGTAGGTTATATAGTAAAATAAGTAAAAAGGCTGGAAGATTTTTTTTTTTTTTTTTTTTTGAGACAGAGTCTGGCTCTGTCGCCCAGGCTGGAGCGCAGTGGCCGGATCTCAGCTCACTGCAAACTCTGCCTCCCAGGTTCACGCCATTGGAGGCCGAGATGGGTGGATCACGAGGTCAGGAGATCAAGATCATCCTGGCTAACATGGTGGAAGATATTTTTTAATGTCCCCAAATCATCAAAAAAACTCACATTTGTGTCCCCAGGCAAGGAACCCTAATTGGTGACTAAAGAACTCAGGAACAGGCCGGGCGTGGTGGCTCAAGCCTGTAATCCCAGCACTTTGGGAGGCCGAGACAGGCGGATCACGAGGTCAGGAGATCGAGACCATCCTGGCTAACACGGTGAAACCCCGTCTCTACTAAAAAATACAAAAAACTAGCCGGGCGAGGTGGCGGACGCCTGTAGTCCCAGCTACACGGGAGGCTGAGGCAGGAGAATGGCGGGAACCTGGGAGGCGGAGCTTGCAGTGAGCTGAGATCTGGCCACTGCACTCCAGCCTGGGCAACAGAGCCAGACTCCGTCTCAAAAAAAAAAAAAAAAAAAAGAACTCAGGAACAGTTTTACACTGGAGGCATTTGTCAATCTGACCAGTTGAGAAGCTGAATCGCCCTCTTGTCAGCCTCAAAGTTCTAGGCGGGCACAATTTAGAATTAGGGACTGTCAAGGGCTGAGATCTTAGTAAACCACCTCCACCTTTTGGGCTGGGACTCTGGCAGGCTGCCTTCTGGAAATAAGGGCAAATCAGAAAGAAGCCAGCCATGAAAGAGACTGTGGTTTGGTTTTATAGCATCAAGCCTGGAACTTAGGCCATAGGGTCCCAAAACCCTCTCTGAGGGAAGATAATGTCGTTAGGCCTCAAACTAGTTCAATAAATGTTTTTTCAATAAAGTATCCAGAAAAAAAAGATAGAAGAAGACAAAATGAATTAGAATCAACAGAAACAATAGACATTAGAAACAGACCTATAGAATTCCAGAAGTTGGAATTCTCAGAAAAACTGTGAAACAGTGTATTTTATCAACTTCAGCATGCCATTAATTATAAGAGACAGCATCATTTCATGTTCCGTGAAAGAAGAAAAACAGGCTGCCAGTCAGTCACATTAGTCTCTGGTTGCTTTGAAATTTATTTTATCAATGGCAAGAGATTTGACAATTTCTCCTGCCTCCAGTTGCACAGCTTGGTGAATGATGGGCAATCTTTTGCACGGCTTCAATAACAAAAATAATACAAGGCTTCCAGCCAAAACGGCATAACAGAGTCTAGATTTACCCTGCCTTCCAAAATAACTAAAAACTGAGACAAAATAGATCAAACAATAGTAGTCAAGACATTAATGACTTCAGAAAGTAAAGGTCAATGACTCTGAAGGACAAGAAACAAATGAGGGGAGCCCTATGGTTGCCCAACCACAGCACAGGATGGGGAAACCCTGGCAACCACCCTGAGTTATAGAGAAGAGGCTGGGAGTTCAGGGAAAGTCAAAGCAACAAGAGTTTTCAGAGCACAGTGTTGGGGAGGAGAAAGATTCACAGGGAGAACTCCAGAGACCCCCAGAGGATGCCCTTCAAAGGGCACTCCAGCTGAACGTTTATCAGCACATGCATCCGAGGAAAGGACTCCATGCCAGGGAAAGAACCACCTTTAAAGATTACAGCCAAATGCTCAAAAAGCTCGCACATGATGGGGAATAGTGCTTCTCTCCTATGGCAAGAATGGGAAGGTCATAACTCATAACTCACAGGGCATCAGTCAGATTTCTAAGAAGGATCTTGCCTCAGTAGTGGGGAAAAGTTGACCCTAGATTAAATGCAGCTCTCATATTGCCTAACAAAATATGAAGGGAAGATCCGAAAGGATCAAGCCATTTCCAAATAGCTTTACTGCATTCCAGAACAAAGCTCGAGAATATTTACATGACTATAAAAATATCCAGCACCCAACAAGGTAAAATTCGCCATATCTAGAATCCAGCCCCATCTCAGCATCTCCACTGTTAATACCTGTCTGAGCCATCATCTCTCATCTGGACCATTGCAGTAACCTCCTAGCAGGCTGCCCCGTTCTGTGCTTGCCTCTAGCAATCAGGATAGGATAGGCTAGGCTGCAGTAAAAAATAATATCAAAAGCCCAGTCACTGAGCCAACAACGCTTTTGCTCACACATTTGGCACATGTCCGCAAGGGGGCTCTGTTCCTCATTGTCCCTTCAAAACCCAGACTGACGTCATCTGGAGCACTGCCAGGCACAGAATAGAAGCAAAGTTGCCCACTGGGTCCTCCTGCCTGGAGGGGAAGCACCTTGCTTCTCTTCATATTTCAATGGCCAAGCTAGTCACAGGACCCACTCAGAGTGGTAGGGGGTGGAAGACTGCAATCCAGGCCCATCCCCAGGAGAACTGGTATCTATCCTTCTAGACGGAGCAAGCTCTCCAAAACAGAAGTTAGGTCATCAGGCTCCTCTCCCTCCAACTCCCTCAGAGTCAAAGCCAGCGTTCCCACGATCCCTGCAAAGCTCCACGTGCCCTGGTGCCTCACTATCCCCCTATGTCCTGCTTCTCTTCCCTCTTCTCACTCCACTCCAGCCATACTGACCTCCTTTTTCTTCCTCAGACCTTCCAGCCACATTCCCACACTTGGGCCTCTGTACTGACTGATCTCGCTTTCTGGAAGGTTCTTCCCCCAGGCGCCTGCACGGCTCACTCCCTCACCTCTTTCTAGTCTTTACTCAAATGTCACTTTCCCTGAAGACCTTCTACCCTATTTTAAGCTGCCTCCTATTCTCTCCACCCCAGCAGCCCCGTTCCCGTTATCCCTGCCTCATGTTTGTTGCGTTCATAGCGGTATCGTGTTCATCACCTTCTAACAGGCTGTTCAGTTTCCTTATGGATGATATTTATTGCTTATTGCCTGACTTCCCTGTTAGAATGTGAGTGCCACAAGAAAATGAGTCTTCACCCGTTTAGTTCACTGATGTATCCCAAGCACCTCACACAGGACAGTGCCTGGCACGCGTCAGGCACTCTGTAAAGACTTGCTGACCCGGGGAATGTATTAACTGCACTTTTGGATCATGTTCCGAAGCACTTTCTCTGAGTAGGAAAGGCTGAACCACAACCTTTCTAGACAATGGAACAAACTCATGGAGTAACAAAGCAGTTAGATTCCCCAGGGAATGCGGGTCATAGGAAGCACTGGGGAGCAATTATTAAACATTAATTGTTGCTCCTTGCCAGAGGCGGTGCCTTGGCGGCCATGGCAGGCTGCCACCTTGTGGCTGCATAAGGAAATGCACTCAAGCAGCTCAAAGGTAGGTAACCTCCATCTTTCAAGCACCCTTAGTCCTTCTGCAGGTATCTCCAGGCTTCTGTGAACAAGATGAGAGTCACCAGGCTTGGACGCCTCAGAGACTGCTGGAGTATGTGCCCATTGACATGAAACATAAGCCAAAACTCTTTTGTGATCAACATGATCTTTCATACGTGCACACATCCATTCACGATTTTCTCATTCATTCATTCACCCATCCATCCATTCATTCACCCATCCATCCATTCAACAAAGATTTGCTGAGCACACCAGGGGCCAGATACTGTGGGATAGAAGGGTCCCTGCCCTTCTTGTGGAAAAGACACCCATCCACGTATTCAACAACTATTTACTAAGAGCCTGCTGGCACTGTGCTGGCATTGAGTGATAAAAACTAATGAGACGGACTGGACTGCCCTCAAGGGGAGTTCCAGTTGGAAGAGAAACAAGAAAAGGATGACAACACAATAAATGCTGTGAAGGAAATACACGATGTGTGTGGAGGGGCAGGGAGCTACTTTAGGGAAGGCCTCAGAAGAGCTGACATTTAAAGGAAAGCTTGAAAGATAGAGGGTTGGGGTAAATGCATTCCAGGAGGAGAGAACAGCATGTGCAAAGAGATGTATGTTTTAAGAATAGAGAGGACAGCCGGGCACGGTGGCTCATGCCTATAATCGCAGCACTTTGGGAGACCAAGGCAGCTGAATCACCTGAGGTCAGGAGTTCGAGGCCAGCCTGGCCAACATGGCGAAACCCCATCTCTATTGAAAATACAAAAATTAGCCAGGCGTGGTGGCGGGTGCTTATAGTCCCAGCTCGGGAGGCTGAAGCAGGAGAATTGCTTGAACCTGGAAGGCGGAGGTTGCAGTGAGCCGAGATCATGCCTGAGCAATAGAGCGATACTCCATCTCAAAGAAAAAAAAGGAAAAGAATGGAGAGAAGGTCAGAGTGGCTACAGGGGAGCGTGCCAGGGAGCAGGATGTTATGAGGTCGACAGGTCGCAAGAGGCTAGTTCCTGCTGGGCCTTGGAAGCTGCGGTGAGGACTTTCTCTTTATTCTAAGAGCAATGGGAAGTCACTGGAGCATTCTAAGCAAAGGTGGGGTGGGGGTGGGGATATGATATGACTTGCCTTTTCGAAAGACCCATCTGGCTAGTGATAGAGAACAGCTTAGAAAGGACAGAGGCTGGTGTCTTCCTAGTTTTGTATCCACTCCCACCTACATCAGGGAGGAGAGCGGACACCAGTCCCTGTCCTCAAGGGAAATCTTGCCTCAATGGAAAGAACATAAGTCAAGCAGCCAGACAGATCTGAGTTCAAATCCCAGCTCCACAATTTTCCTGTGTTACAACCATGGGCAACTTCTGTAAGCTTCGATTTTCTCACTGGAATGGAAAAAATACTATGCACACTGTGGGCATATTAGATACAGACACTGATATAAACTACGTGGCGCTATAGACAGCGATTGGTTCGTGCACAAGAAAAGTTATATTACAACACACACATCCCTTTGCAAAGTGGGGAAAAGAGAGAGATGCACAATTTTTTTCTTCTTTTTTTTCTTTTTTCGCTCTGTTGCCCAGGGTGGAGTACAGTGGTGCGATCTCAGCTCACTGCAACCTCTGCCTCCCAGGTTCAAGCGATTCTCCTGCCTCAGCCTCCCAAGTAGCTGGGACTACAGGCGCC
>NW_012115932.1:16471015-16478240 GCF_000951035.1 Colobus angolensis palliatus | reverse complement strand
TTTTTAGTAGAGGCGGGATTTCACTGTGTTAGCCAGGATGGTCTCAATCTCCTGACCTCGTGATCCACCCACCTTGGCCTCCCAAAGTGCTGGGATTACAGGCGTGAGCCATCGTGCCTGGCCAAGATGCACAATATATAAATGCAAAGTAGGTACACACGACAGGAGTACTGAAGGAACCAGGTCATGGAAACGTTGAATGCCAGCCTAAAGCTCATGAACACGTGTGAGTGGTAGGAGCCAAGTGAGGGTTTCTGAGCAGGGGAGGATCCACAGAGCTTCGCTTTAGGAAGATACAATTGGCAGCCAGGAAAGAAGGAGAAGATGGAATGAAGGCAGTTGGGGTCTCTTTCCCCCTGTCCCTGAGCCATCACATCACTCAACTTCCTCTCAACCCCCAAGGCTCTGCCCTGCAACCTGGGCACCTGGAATTTTGCCATAAGGTCTGTTTTCTTATAGCCTGTGTTCTATTTCACTGGACCACATGTGCCAGGCCACTGAACATTAGAAAGAGTGGCCACATTAGTTATGACCACCCTGCAACGCCAGCCAATCAGACAGCAGTCACGGAGGGAATCACTTTCCAAGCCCAGCTTCTTCCCAGAGGCTGTGGATGGAGAAAGGAAAACAAGGAGCAGACCTCAGCTCCCTGGGCCTGGCTATCTGTCCTGGGGACTTAGGATTCAGAAGAAGTGCAGCCTGCCAGTCAGGCAGACACCGAAATCACAAAAAGAGCAGAAGCTGATTCAGGTCGACAGACTCATTGCCCCTTGAACGTGTGGCCCTGATCACAAATAAACCTGCCATGTGGAATTCTGCGGTCTGTTGGCTCCAGCATTGATTTTCTATGGTCTACAGCTCTCGAGCCTGCAAAATGCACTTCTAGAACAGAAATTTAGAGGAATGAAGTCAGCTAAGGTGGAAAATTTACCTCCTTTTCTACCCTCTACACTCCACACCTCAATCAGGGGAAGTGCCAGTGCTCCCAGAACAGTGTGAAACAGGGAAATGGCGTGGAGAGGTCTGGGGAATGGGCAGGGGCAACAGCAAGCCCAGCCCTGGAGGTTCAATTAATGTCCCTGAGGATTTAGGTTAGAGTTCATGAGATGGAGAGAAGTTCATTCAGCCCATAGCATCTCTTTGGGGCCTCTCTTTGCTAATTCTGTGCCAAACGGGGGAAATTTGAGACAAATAAGGCCATTCCAGCTCCTTGGGAGCTTGGAGTCTGGCAAAGGAGTTGGATATTAAAAAAACAATCACGGCTGGGCGCGGTGGCTCAAGCCTGTAATCCCAGCACTTTGGGAGGCCGAGACGGGCAGATCACGAGGTCAGGAGATCAAGATCATCCTGGCTAACATGGTGGAAGATATTTTTTAATGTCCCCAAATCATCAAAAAAACTCACATTTGTGTCCCCAGGCAAGGAACCCTAATTGGTGACTAAAGAACTCAGGAACAGGCCGGGCGTGGTGGCTCAAGCCTGTAATCCCAGCACTTTGGGAGGCCGAGACAGGCGGATCACGAGGTCAGGAGATCGAGACCATCCTAGCTAACACGGTGAAACCCCGTCTCTACTAAAAAATACAAAAAACTAGCCAGGAGAGGTGGCAGGCGCCTGTAGTCCCAGCTACTCGGGAGGCTGAGGCAGGAGAACGGTGGGAACCCGGGAGGCAGAGCTTGCAGTGAGCTGAGAATCCAGCCTGGGCGACAGAGCGAGACTCCGTCTCAAAAAAAAAAAAAGAAAACAATCACAGCCCTGAATGACAGCTGGGACAAAGCACAGTGGCAGCCGGGGGGAAGACAGTTACCCATCTGGGAGTCAGGGCTTCCTAGAGGAAGTGATGTCAGTGACGTTCAGTATGGACTTTGAAAGCTGAATGAGAGTTCACCAGCAGACAAGGTAGGGAAATGAGCGGCTTATACCAAGGCATGTCGGTGATGTTACCAGAAAGGGTCCCGATTAAGACCTCAAAGGAGGGTTCTTGGACCTCATGCAAGAAATAATTTGGGGCAAGTCCACAGAGTAAAGTGAAAGCAAGTTGATTAAGAAAGTAAAGGAATAAAGAATGGCTACTCCATAGGCACAGCAGTGGCATGGGATGCTCGAGTCTAAGTTTACCTATAGTTATTTCTTGATCATGTGCTAAACAAGGGGTGGATTATTCATGAGTTTTCCAGGAAAGGGACAGGGATTTCTGGAACTGAGGGTCCCTCCCCTTTTTAGACTATATAGAGTAACTTCTGGATGCTGCCATGGCATTTGTAAACTGTCATGGCGCTGGTGGGAATGTCTCTTAGCATGCTAATGGATTTTAACTAACGCATAATGAGTCGTGAGGACAACCAGAGATCTCTTTCTTCGCCATCCTGGTTTTGGTGGGTTCTGGCCGGCTTCTTGACCACATTCTGTTTCATCAGCAAGGTCTTTGTGACCTGTGTCTTGTTCTGACCTCCTATCTCATCCTGTGACTAAGAATGCCTTAACTTCCTGGGAATGCAGCCCAATAGGTCTCAGCCTTATTTTACCCAGTCCCTATTCAAGATGGAGTCGCTCTGGTTCACACGCCTCTGATAGTGGGAAAAAGCAGAATCTATTTTCTTCTAGAGATGACAAGTTATGTCTACTTTTGGGACATGGAGAAAGGGAGGTGACTGGTGGGAGGTGAACCTGGACACACAGCCAGGGGCTATAAAGAGGCTCCAGATGAGAAAAGAGTGAATGTGGTGCAGGGCAGCCCTAGGATTAAAATCAGCTTTGGAATTTGGATGGATAAAGATATCCATAGAAATGGATAAAGACACAGGTTAAAGGGAGATGTTTAGCTGTCAGTCTGGCCCGCAGCAAAATAATAAAAAACACATGGGGCTTTCAACATATGATCTAATTTAGACGCCAGAACAAGCCTACAGGTCTTATCCCCATCTTCCAGACAAAAAAAAGACTGGGGCACAGAGAGGTCAAGTGGCTGGCCCAAGATCACACACCTGGCAAGTGGCCGAGCAAGTGCTGTACACAGATTCCTAGCTGAACACAAAGCCTGGAGTCAGGCAGGCTCCAGATGTCTGCTCTGGACCAGCTTTGGGGCCTTAGACTCTTTCACTTCACTCAGATTCTGTTTGCCACCGGCAACTGAAAAGGATGGCATCCAACTTGCAGAGCTCTTACGATCATTCAGATCATGTATATAAAGCACCATATCCCCGGACCAGGCCCATCAGCAAACCTCAAGAAATATTACTGGGGTGATGACCCATTTTTGGGATTTGAATTCCAGGTAGGATTTCTCTTCCATTCGAGTTCTCCCTTAGGTTTGGGCTCCCTGATGAACCTGAATTTGCAGAAGTGTTTTGTGTTTGTGACAAGGAACTAGTCCAGTTCCAGTGAATTGTAGTGACCATCTAGGTTGAGATTTTTATCAGCAGATAATCTTCAGTTCTCCCAAGCAGAGCCTAAATAGATCTTTCCAGTCTGAACAGCCAGCCTAAACTGCATCACCAGCCCACAATTCAGTTCTCCAAAAACTATGGTGGCCACTCAGAAAAGCCCAAGTTGTCTAAGAGGTAAATGGGTGATACAGAAAGGCAAGAAGAAAAAAACCAAAAATGCAATTTTAAAATGCATAAAGGACTTGAATAGACACTTCTCCAAAGAAGATAAACAAATGGCCAACAAGCACATGAAAAGATGCTGAACATCACTCGTCATTAGAGAAATGCAAATCGAAACCACAATGAGATTCCATTTCACATCCATTAGAATGGTTATTATCAAAAACAAATGAACGAATAAAGAAATAAAAACAGGCCAGACACAGTGGCTCATGCCTGTAATCCTAGCACTTTGGGAGGCCAGTACAGGAACATCACTTGAAGCCAGGAGTCCAAAATCAGCCTGGTCAACATAGTGAGATCCTGTCTCTACAAAAGGAAACTTTTAAAATTAGCCAGATGTGGTGGCAGATGCCTATAGTCCCAGCTACCAAGGAGGAGGCTGAGGCAGAGGATCCCTTGAGCCCAGGAGATCGAGGCTACAGTGAGCCATGATCAAATCACTGCACTCCAGCCTGGGTGACAGAATGAGATTCTGTCTCTTAAAAAACAAAACAAGGCTAGGGGCGGTGGCTCATGCCTGTAATTCCAGCACTTTGGGAGGCTGAGGCGGGTGGATCACCTGAGGTCAGGAGTTCAAGACCAGCCTGGCTAACACGGTGAAGCCCCATCTCTACTAAAAACACAAAAATTAGCCAAGCGTGGTGGGCACCTATAGTCCCAGCTACTTGGGAGGCTGAAACAGGAGAACTGCTTGAACCCGGGAAGCAGGGGTTGCAGTGAGCTGAGATTGTGTCACTGCACTCCAGCCCAGGAGACAGAGCAAGACTCTGTCTCAAACAAAACAAACAAACAAACAAAACAGATAATAACAAGTGTTGGCAAGGATGTAGAGAAATTGGAACCTTTGTGCATTGCTGAGGGAATGCAAAATGCCACAGCCCCTGTGGAAGACAGTTTAGGGGTTCCTCAAAAAAAAATTAAAAATAGAATTACCATATGATCTAACAATTCCATTTCTAGGTATATGCACAAAATAATTGATACCAGGGACTTGAACAGATATTCTTATACCAATGTTCATTGGTATAAATGAACAGCAGCATTATTCAGACTAGCCAAAAGATGAAAACAACCCAAGTGACTGTTGACAGATGAATGGATAAAGCAAAAGTGCTATATATATATATAATGGAATATTATTCAGCCATAAAAAGGAAGGAAATTCTGACACATGCTACAACATGGATGAGCCTTGAGGACATTATGCCAAGTGAAATAAGCCAGACACAAAAAGACAAACACTGTGTGATTCCACTCACATGAAGTACCTAGCGTAGTCAAACTCATAGAGATGGAAAGTAGCATGAAGGTTGCCAAGGCCTGGAGGAGGTTGAGGGGGGCGGGGGGAGACTCAGTGTTTAATAGGGACAGAGCTCCAGTTTAGGAAAACAAGCAAGTTCTGGAGAGGGATGGTGGTGATGGTTGCACAACAATATGCGTGTACTTAATGCCACTCAACTGTATGCTTTAAAAATGGTTGAAATGTTAAATTTTATGCTATGTATTTTTTACTACAATAAAAAAGTAAGACAAAGGAAAGATACGGAAAGATGCAGGGATAGCATCTTCTGCTGCAGGTGGTTGTGGGGGGATCTTTGTCTTCCCCAGGCCAGGCCTGCCACGACAGAAGAGATGGACACACCCAGGAGAACCCACCTCTGCCATTCATGGTGTGGCTGGTGGCAGGTCTCTATGCCTCTCCGGAAAAACCCAGGAAGCTGGCTGATTCAGAGATGGCCTATAGCTTATGCCTTATTAGGAAGGCTTCGCTCCTAATAAGGCAATGGACGATGTAGCAGGGACAGAAAAGCAGACCTTCACTTCTTTGGAAGTGAGGCCTTAAGACCCTCTGACTTAGGAAATGTACTTCAGAAGAATGTGCCTTACATGAATTATATCAGTGAGGGTCCTGGCACTGAACAGAGGCCACCCTCAAGCTGGGTCCATGAAGACAGTTTAGTAAAGGGTCAATGTATTCAGGTGTGGGTGAGGCTAAGGGAGCACCAAGGATGGCATAGCACCCAGGGTTAACAACAGCAAGACTGTCACCGTCCTGAGCAGAGAAGTGGCTTCAGGAACCGTGAGAGAGACCACGTGAGAAAGGGCACCTTTGGTAAAACAATCGTGGAGGAGGGGCTTGGGGATTAAATACCCAGACCTCCCTCTCTCCTCTTGCCCTCAATCTCCTGCCAGGCCCTCCCACTGGCCAAGCCAAACAGGAAGACCAGGACAGAGAGCTGTCAGTGAAATCCACACAGGCCAGCCTCTGGGGCCGGAGCAGGATGGTAAAGTCTGGCAAGGAAGTCAGAGGAGCAAATGGAGGGGCGGATCCAAAGTGAATCAGCCTGAATCATCCACGTGGCCTGGCCAGGGTGGCTGAGAGCCATCCTCCCCTGGATAAGCCCACCCTCTTCCAAAGGCTGATCCCAGACCGGGGTGGGAAGGAGCTCTGTCGTGGCATGGAAGAGAGTCGTACAGTTGGTTGAAAAGAGCCCCCACTTACTGGCTGTGAAAATACTGGCCAGGGGCCTAAACCTCCCATCCATGCATTATATATTCATTTATCCATTCATTCAGCCAACAACTCTTGAAAGTGACTCAGTGCCCAGCCAGTGCTAGGAGGCACTAGATGAAGAAACGAGGAGCTACCCTAGCCACAGTCGCTTCAACGTGTGAGATCCATCTAGAGCCAGGCAGTGACGGGCTCCATCCACCAGCTCCCTGACTCTGGACCTTCACTGCCGGGACCCTCACGGATATAATTCCTGTAAGGCACATTCTTTTGAAATACAGTTCCCAAGTCAGACGGTCCTAAGGCCTCATTGGAAAAGTCCAAATGTCTGGAGGCTGCCCTCTGCCATGTCCTCTGTAAAAATACCTTTTCCTCCTAGAGTCTGCCTGAGGATGCAAAGACAGCATTTTGGAAAAGGAGGGGCCATGGGGCCCGGCGAGCAGTAAGTGCTCTGCAACTGGCAATCGATGGTCTTGCTAACAAGCACCCAGCTGCCCCTCACACACAGTCACCACCCTTTTATCCCCTTTTGTTGCTTGCATCACAATTGCATTGCATGTATGTGCATTCATTGCAGTTTTTCTCTCCCTGACTCCCCATGTCCCAGACTGAGACTGGGGGAACCTGGTCACCGGCCTCTTGCTCCTCCTGAATCACCAGGGCTTGGAGTGGGTTTAGGAATGCCAGCACTCATACCATGGACCGCACTGCAGAATGGCTTCACATGCACTTAATCCTGGGTGCAGCACTGGCTGGCAGGCAGTACTACTGACACATGCTACAACATGGATGAGCCTTGAGGACATCATGCCGAGTGAAACAAGCCAGACACAAAAAGACAAACACAATGTTTGTACTACTAGGCTCATATTATAGGTGAAGAGACCCAGCCCAGAGAGGTTAACCAACTTGCCGAGGGCAGAGTGGAAAAGCGGCAAAGCCGGGATTCGAACCCGGGAGTCCGGCTCTCCAATCTGGCGGTGGACCGCGGCTGCCGGAGCGAGAGTGCGGGAATGAATCCACACGTCAATCAGTGAACGGGCGGCGAGGGCAGGCCAGTCCCCTCCCCAGGCGCGGCGGCTCAGCACCCGGACAAAGGCAG
>NW_012115932.1:16403840-16470630 GCF_000951035.1 Colobus angolensis palliatus | reverse complement strand
CGCGCTCGGCCCGCTGCGGGCAGAGGGGCGGCCATGCCGCCGCGGCGCAGCATCGTGGAGGTGAAGGTGCTGGACGTGCAGAAGCGGCGGGTGCCCAACAAGCATTATGTGAGTGCGGTGCGGCCTCCACGCCCCCTTGAGCCCGCACCCCATCGGGGCGACCGAGGGCCCCCGGCTTGGAAAACTTCTGCCTCCGGCGCTTCCCGTCCCCTCCTCCCCTGCTCTCCCCTCGGCCCTGCCGCGGCGCTGCCCGGGTCCCTCCCGACTCCTCCTCCCTCCCTCCCCCTCTCCCCTCCCCGCTTTTGCCCCGTTCTCCCCCTCCATCCCTTCCTCCCGCCTCGCCCCTCTACTCTCCTCCCTGCGGCTCCTCTACCCCTTTCTGTCTCCTCGGTGTCCCCCCACCCGTCCTGCTCATCTGTGGAGAAGTCTGGCCCCAGCCGGTGAGGGGGCAGAGACGGAAAGCGGGAGAGAGACAAGCGCCTGTTCTCAGGCCGCCCGCCCTGCCCCTCCTTGTGCAGAGGCGCGCAGACCCGTAGTCCCCAGCCACAGGTAGCCCCTCTAGGGATGGCCGAGTTTGACTCCGTTCTTTGGCAAGAACCGGCCTGGGCAATGGAGGGGATGTCTGGGAATGGATCATTTGAGTGGCTGCACCTTGAAAGGGTTAAAAACATCCACTGCCCCCTCTCTCCAGTAACTTCTGTCTTAAAATGTACGAAAGTTTTCTCCTGGCATCTCCCTCTAGAACATGGGAATCTTGTTTGGAGCTGGCAAGGTCTTGAGAAAATGGGACAGTAGCGTCGTGTTGCAGATAGGAAGGCTGAGGCTCAGAGGTTGCAGGTCCTGGAACATAGAGCTGCATTCGGGCTTCCCTCCCTCTAGCAGGGGTGCCTGGGCTGACGGTGACCTGCAGGTGGAAAGTGGCTTCCGCAGCAACCTAGGGGACACGTCTGCAGATTCAGGAGGCCCTGGGACCACTTCGCAGCTTCTAGGTGGAGATAAAGGGAATGTGGGGTGATGGGCCCACATGAGGCCTTGGGGAGGGCCTCATTACGGCAGGGAAGGGGGCTATAGTGTCTCTGGCGGTGAGAAGTGGGCAGTGGCGGAGCCTGGCTACAGAGAAGTTAACCAGGAAGGGAAAAAGAGTAAGAGGGAGGGAAAAAATCCTAACAAAGAAGTATAGAACAATGAATAGAAAAGGGCGTTGGCTGGCTAAATAAAGCTCCTTGGCCTCCCTGGAAGTCGTCTTCAGATCTTTTTTTTTTTTTTGTAAGAACTAATTCTTACAAAGTAGATCTTCGTGCCTTCCATGAATAGCCTATGAAATTCTGAAAGGAGATAGCCGGGAACACACTCCGCTCTCTCCACAAGAAGGGGTGTGCTGTGTGAGTCTGTATTGTTATTGGCTGGGCAGCCAGTTATTCAGCCCTTAGCCAGGCGGTGGGAAGCTATTTCCTGGACCTGTGGCATCTTTATATAGAGTGAAGTTTCCCTTGATTCCAGAGCTGAGCTAAATTGTCTTTTTTTTTCTTCCTTTTTTAATTTTTTGTTAACTGTTTTCAAATGCTGCCAAATCTTAGTTTCTTGTTTGAGCCTGTTAGCATGTAACTGAGTTTGCCTCTTTGGCATGAAGACAGTTTTCACCAACATGGCAACTGGAGGAAGTCTGGAATTCTCCATGCCACCTCCCACCAGGTCTGTGAGCTGGCAAAACGAGAATAGATACTGCCACCGAGGCCTGGCCATCATTGTCCACGTGCCCTCTTCTGGCCTCTCCTATCACGTCCATATCAGGCAGAGGGCCTTAAGCCCATTTGACAGATGAGGAAACCAGGGCTCAGCAAGGTGAGGTCCCACGCCTAAGGTCACAGTCAAGAGCCAAGCAGGGATGTAGATCCAGGCCCACCGGACCCCAAAAGGACCACACCACTTCCCAGATCCGGTACCCCCATAGTTTCTCTGAGCAAAGTCCTCTGAAAAACTGGGAAATCTCTCACATCATTAGTGAAAACCTGGAAGCTTTTCATTCTCCGCTCTGTCAGCTCCATCCTTGCCAGTTTTTGAAGGTTTTGCACTTTGAGAGCCATCTTTTGAAGCATTCAGCCACTTTTTGGGGGCCCCCTGAGACAAGTTTCTATGTTAAAACATAGATTGGGGTTCAGATCTTGGCCTCCCAGCTTGCAGCTGTGTCTCCTCAGCCTCAGTTTTTTCATCTGTGTAATGGGGAGATAGTGGTGTCCATTTCCTAGGGGAAGCAGCCATATGACAGGCAGGGGTGGAGTGCCCTAAAGGTTAGCTCCCTGCCTGCCTATCCTGAGGAATCTTGTCACTGATTGGGAACATGCCAAAGTCACATGGTAGGGGGGATTCATCAAGAACTTGTTTTTCTGCATGTGGATTTAGTCACTCATGTGATTCAAGGGGCCCTCTCCCTTCTAGCCCAGCCTTCTGGGTTTATCAGATGAGGAGGGGCAATGGGCTGAACTGAAGCCTGAGTCATCCACAGGAACAGAGAACATTTACTGCCCTGATGGCAGGGGGCCGAACCCATTAGAAACAGATCCCTGTGGTGGGTGACCACTGCTGTTCCCATGCTCCACCCCAACCCCTCACACAGTCTGGAAAGAGCAGGCATGAAGGCAGCTATTGGAGGGCCTGGACTTTGACTCCCATTTGGTATCCCTCTTTCTGAAGCCACCCTGGAGAGACAGCATCAGCTGGGGAGTTAAACTGTTCTGCTGTGTGACCTCGGACTGGTTGGTTTGCCTCTCTGAGCTCTAGCTTCTGTGTAAATACTGCTACATCCCTCAAGGGCAGAGTTTCTCAACCTTAACAGTTTTGACATTTGGGGCTGGATCATGCTTTGTTATAGGGCTGTCCTGTGGATTGTAGGATGTTTAGCAGTATCCCTGGCTTCTACCCAACGAGTCATCCCCCTTCCCAATTGTGATACCCAGAAGGCCTCCAGGCATTGATTGCTACATGTCCTCCTGGGGGCAGCACCACACACATCCCACCCCAGCAGTTTTTGAGAGTCCTCTTCACTACACCGCCTCATTTCCCACTACCCGTCTCCCCATTTGCAGCCATCTCGGCCACCACCTGCTCATCACTCACTTGCCTGTGAGGAACAGGGTCACAGGTGCTATAGATGTCATTGGAGAACTGCACCCAGAGTTCAGGGCTGCCCAGCAGGGCCGGGCCACCTGCTCCCTCTGAAATGGTGATGCCTTCTCCATGATCGGAGTGGCATCCTCTCCAGCCCCAGCCTCAGTCACCCGCAGGCAGAGACATCACCCATGGGCCCAGGGGCAGAGCCACAGGCCAGGTCTGGAGAATGCAGGGCCAGAAGCTCCGGGTGCCTCTGAGATCCTGAGAGGTTGATGACCATGATCCATGATATTGTTTGTAGAGGGTTTCCCTGGAGCCACCGCCCTCTGTTGGAAGCAGGGAGATGAAGATTTGGGAAGCTGCTGCCTTTCTCTGCCAGCATCTTTCCTGCACTAGAGCCCGAGGGCTTGGGGATGAACGGAGAGGGGCTTTTGAGGGTGACATCCTGGGAGACCCTCCCTAGCTAGCTTGTCTTCAGCTTGAGGGGAGGAAGAAGAGCTCCAGCTAGGATTTGTGAGTTTTACTTGGATCACCCCATTTCCCGCATTGGAGAGGGATGTACAGAAGCATTAGTGTGTCCGCAGCAGGAGCCTGGAGATGCTGGCCTGCTCTGTCTTAAGATATTTAAATGTTAAGAGGAGCAGGATGGTCGGAGTATTTATGGCAGTGAATAACAGTGGTCAAAGTGTCCTCAGTAACCTGAGCAGGGCACTGGGTCCCTTTTGCATAGGTACATTTTCGATATAGTAATATAATATTCTGCACATATATAGATACATAGAATAAAATAGCTATCTATATCTATATATCTTCCAAGTCGTCACGTCTCTATATTTTACCATATTTGTTTCAAAACTTTTTTATTTTTATTTTTAAGAAATAAAGCATCACAGATGCAAAGCCCCCTCTACGCCCTCCCGGATGCTGCACCTCCCCTGTAAAACCACTATCCTGCATTTGATGTTGATCATTCCCTTGTACAAAATAGACTAATAGATAGGATATTTTCTTTAACAGCTTTCTTGAGGTATAATTTACATACCATAAAATTCACCCATTGTAAGTGTGCAGTTCACTTATTTTTAAAGTAAGTTTGCAGAGCTATGCAACCATCACCACAATCCAGTATTATAACATTTCCATCATCCCCAGAAAGATCCCCCACACCCATTTGCCATCAATCCCCTTCCCACCCCAGCCCATGGACCTTTTAATGTTTTTTTCCTTTTTAACATTCCTTAAAATCTTGTATCGTCGTCAATATTTTAAAACTATAAATAAGCGTCAATACTTTTGAGATTGTGTCGATCCAGGTAGCTCCAGTTCATTTTAACTGTCGTTTACTATGGCATTGATGAATATGCCGCTGTTTTTTCAAGCTCGCCCTGGGAAATGTTAGGATGTTTCCGGCAGTTGACTTTCTTGCAGCTGCCTCCTTGCACAGGGACCCAAAGTAGAATTGCTGGGTCTTGGGGTTTGTGCATTTTCAACTTTGCATTTACATCCCTTTGCTCTCTGTTCTTGCTAACACTCCGTTATCATCAGACTTTTCAGTCTTTGCCAATCCAATAGGTGCAAAAGTGGTGCTTGTTCACACCAGCGAGGTTGAACAGCTTTTCATACCTTTATCAGCTATTTGCGTTTCCTCTTCTGTGAATTACCAGTTTTTATCCTTTGCCTCTTTTTTAATATATTGGGTTATTTGTCTTTTATTGATTGGTGGGATTTATTTACACATTTGGGATACTGATCCTTCAGGTAATTACATTAGTTTTTTGTTTTCCCCTTGAGGAGTCTGCAGATTCAGAGAGGTGGAGGCGTGTGCCTGAGGTCACACAGCAAGGAGTGGCCGCGTGGGAATTGGGCTAGATGCCCTTGTGTCTGGGAGAGACACAGGGGGACCCTGTGATCCCACCACGGAGCTGACTGACCTTGGATGGGTCACTTAGGCTTCTGGGCCCCAGTTTCCCCTTATATGAGATACTGGGGCCATCCCAGGCCCTTCTCTGATCTCACCATTGATTCAGCCCCGACTGAAGAAGTGCAAGCCACTGCTAGCCCTTAGTCATTCTCACTCCGGGAAGCTCTGGGTAGCTTGTGCCCCTGGAGTGATGGCTCTGCAGGCTCTGTGCTGGCAGCCCTGAAACCTCCCTCCTTGATTTGCCAGGCTCTGGAAGCCTGGGGGTCACTGTGCTGAGCAGCTGAGTTTGGAAGAGTAGATCGGGCCCTTAGTAGGCATTGCTGGCATTCTCAGTCCCTTAAGGGGCCTCCCGCAGGTGAGCCCAATGGTCTAGAACAAACTGTGGATCTGCTGCCCAAATTAGCTGCATTCTCTTCTCCAGTCCCCAGTTTCCTCCCTCTCCTCCTATCCCTGGCACCCGTTTTGTGGGAACACACAGGGCAGGGCAGCAAAGTTGAGTAGAAAGAACTCGGGTATTAGAGATAAACATCTGGGTTCAAGTTGTGCATGGCCTTGGACAACTGGCTGAATGCCCCCGTTAGTTTTTACATTTGTAAAATAGGGGCAGTGACTTCCTTCTGAGACGATTGCAGGCTTTTGGTGATGTATGCACGGAATCTGTACTCCAGCCCTGCTGCTAGGAAGCATAAAACTGCTAGCACATGTCTTTCCAACCCACCGTTACCTTCATGATGAAAAGACCTGGCTTTGAATTCTCTTCAAGCGCTCCTGAGCAGGGTTACCTTGCCCTACATGAGGATCTGTGAAATGGGAATAGTCATGGTGCCTAGCTCGCAATGCTGAGCCTCATGGGTGTAAAAGGTACTCAATAAATCACTTGAACCTGGGAGGCGGAGGTTGCAGTGAGCCGAGATCGCGCCACTTCACTCCAGCCTGGGTGACAAAGGGAGACGCTGTCGGCAAAAATAAAATAAAGGTACTCAATAAATGGTAGTCACGAAAAGTGCTATTGATGATAATAATAGTCATGATCTAAATTTCTGCACCACTTTCCTGCCTGCTGCCTGGAAGACATACTACGCGGTTTTCATGGTCTTTTCATTCAAGAGGCATTTTGAGGAGTGCCTGCCCCAGGCTGGGCCCGTGCTGCTGCTGAGATAGGCCCCCGGGAGCAAGGCAGAGCCATTCCTACCTACTACATAGGGGAGTTCTTGTCCTCTATTGTGTCTGTGTCACAAGAGGTAGGGCCCTCTTTAGGCCCCTTGCGTAGGTTTTTCTTTAATGACTATTGCTTTCTTTTGATTGGGAAAATGTAGGTTCTTGTCACACAGGCAAGCTATGTATGCTAAGTGAGTGGCAAGCAAAGGGCATTTCTGTGTTGATGCTGTCTTTCTGGGATGCTCTGCTAGGGACCTGATCAACCATGCTCCCCCATGCCATCCCCCACCCCATAGGTGCAATGCACCAGCCCCTCAGCTCACCTCACTGGTCATCCTCAATGGGAGAAGCCCCAGCCTGCTCTGGTGCACTCTGTGCTGCTGCAGCTGTCTCAGGGTCAAAAGAGATGGAGCAGTCATATCTTCAAATTATTTAAATGTCACTTTAGTTCAGACTTTGAATCAGTGCCATTCTGTGCCTCTAGTGGGCTGAGAAGTACATCAGACAGCTTGGGTTCAAATCCCTGCTCTGCCACCTACCAACTGTGTGACCTCAAACAAGCCTCTGTGCCTCAGTTTCCTCATCTATAAAATGGGGATAAAAATAGTTCCAATTTCATAGGGCTAATGTGAGAATTAAAGGGGCCTAGCATCTAACTGAGGTTTGACAACGGTAAACTATATCAGGAGTTTACAAACCTAGGGTCATTTATGATCATAAAAGGCTGGTAACCACTTAAAAGTGCATGAGTAAAGAACAAGATAAAGCGTGCTATATCCATGAGCTAGAACACCATCAAGATGGTAAAACTGTGTTCCATCTTCTATCACAAGAATATTAAATAGCTAAAGCTGGTTTGCAAAATAGCATGCTCAGGCTGATTTTCACCTGATTACAAACGAAGGATGAAAATAGGAGTCTGTGTAAGCTCAGAAATACAGCTGATAAAATTTCATTCCTTTTTTTTTTTCTGCTTGTCTGTGCTTTTCTGTTTTCCAAATGTTCTGCAATGAACACATATTCTTGTTTTTAGTAAAAATAAAAAAACAGCAAATGCTCATTTTTAAAAAGAAGCTGTGCCAAGCTGGGGCAGCTCCAGCCGGATCCCCACATCCTGTTGCCCCATCCCGTCCCAAAGGGTTCTCCTGTCCTCCTGAGGCAGGCACCAGCCTCAGAGGCTCTTTCCCACTCCTGCCGCAGAGGGAGGTCTCTGGATGTGGCTTTCCAGTCCGTGAGCTAGAGAAACAGAAAGCGATGAGTTTAAAATACCACGAGGGAAGGCCTGGGCAGATGCTTTCCTAGTTAAAATGCTCCTTGCTCAGCAATTCCTTCCCCATCGTGCTTGCAGCCAAATAGGGCTAGGAAGAATTGTAGGCTCAAGTTCTGCAGATCCGGCATGGTCTGTACCCTAAGGTCACAGGGCACCAGAAACGTCATCCAGGTTACAGGTGTGCCCTACAACCCACTTCCCTGGGTGTTTCATGCATCCTCTTGCCTCCCACCGGAGGTGCAAGCGAGTCAGCAAGCAGCCCAGTTACCTCACTGCCAAACAAGGAAAGCTAGAGGGACCATGCCATTCCTGCCGTGACACTCACGTCCTGCTTACAAATTGTGCATCCTTTTTTCCTCGGAGAAAGAGCTGTGGTAGAGGGAACATCAGGAGAGCAGTCTTGCTTTGCATGACTCAGTTTTCCCCTTTCCCTCGGCGATGAAGCCAGCTGTGGGTCTCCACAGCTGCAGGAAAGGAACCGCTGCCCCCCGAGCAGCCTGTTAGTCTGGTGGGTTCAACCAGTGAGTTGTGAGCACCCACACGTGGCCAAAAGAGAAGACAGGTTTATTGAGAAGGCCCTGTGGCTTCTGCAGGCAGGGCCTGGATTCTAATTTGGTTCTGTCATTCACTCACTGTTGGCCCTGAGCCTTCTCCGGGTAGTAGGGGGCTTTGCTGGGGAGATCCAATGAGCTTTTATGCAGAATGCCTGAGGAGGGGTGCTGCTAGCCTGGGTAATGCCCAGAAGCCGAGGCTCTGTGGTGCCTATCCTAGAGCCCTTGTCGGGAGGGTCAACTGGCCCCTGGGTGGAGCTGGCATCCTTTGCCCACTGATGTGACATGGGAACCAGCTGACATGACAGACTCAGGAGGCTCAGTGCCTCCAGCTGTGGGCCGGGGGCAGGGCTCATGTGGCTGCCTGCTCAGGACTCTGCCTCGCAGAAACCTGCAGACCTGAGCTCCGCCACAAGCCATCGGCCTCTGCCTCATTCTCCAAACTACAGGACTTTCTCCTCCCTTATTTGCTGGCCCAGAGGCACACCTGCAGGCGGGCATGACTCTCAGCCCAGGGTCGTCTTCAGGTGGTAAAGGGAGGAGGGGCTGTGGGCAGAGCTCACCTGCCTGCTTCTGCAGCCCCGTCTCAGGCTGTGCCAGGGCTGAGGGTGGCCAGAGTTAGCAAATGAAAATGCAGGATTCCCAGTTCAATTTCAATTTCAAATAAACATGCAATATTTGGGACATATTTATGAGAAACAATTACTCGTTGTTTATCTGAAATTCAGATTTTACTGGGCATCCTATTCTTTATCTGGCAAAGCTGCCAGAGTTACCACTTTGGAAAAACAACAGCAACCACCAAGAAAGCTTCATTCTAAGGGCTGGGCATGGTAGTTCATGCCTGTAATCCCAGCACCTTGGGAGACTGAGGCGAAAGGATCTCTTGAGCCCAGGAGTTCAATACCAGCCTGGAGAACATAGTGAGACCTCATCTCTACTAAAAATCAACAAAATTAGCTGGGTGTGATGGTTCTTGCCTGTAATCCCAGCTACTTGGGAGGCTGAGGCAGGAAGATCGCTTGAGCCCAGGAAATGGAGGCTGTAGTGAGCTGTGTTTGCGCCAGTGCACTCCAGCTTGGGCAATAGAGATGACATGTGGATAGGCAAAGCAGGGATTGAGACCTCAAGAAGGTCAGTGTCCTGACAGGCAGACAGGTGCCCTGTGCTTCTGGGGGACCTGGTCCTGGGGAAGGCAGAGGTGACCTGAGGCCAGTCACAAAGCGTGGGAGGGATGCTGCCAAGTGGGCAAGGGTGAAGGGGTTATAGGTAGAGAGAACAAGAGGGCAAAGAAATGGAAACCCTGGCACATGGCGTGTTTGAAAAAGCAGGAGAGGTTTGAATAATGGAGATGAAGCTCTGTCGGTAGGTGGAGGCCAGAAGGACCTAGGGGCTCCTGGCTGGCTTGAGAACCACAGGAGAGAAGGCATGGGCCCCCCTCAGGAAGGCCATAGCTCCAGTACAGCACACGAAGGCTGAGGCCAGGGCTTGGGGCCAGAGGCAGTCCAGGATGCAAGTCACTGGAGTAGTGGGAGGAGCTGGTGCTCATAAGCACTTCCCTGGCTTGAGGGGTGGGTAGACGAGCCCTTCATGGGTGAATCCAGGGAGCAGAGCACAGACAGACCCCAGGAGCCCCTGTCCCAATGGGGAGCCATGTGCAGACAGTGGAGATGGAAGCAGAGAGGGAAAAAGAGAGGGAAGAAAGTTATTAGAGAGGATTCTGCAAGCCAGTAGTAATCCTGAAATTCCAGGGCAATTAAATAACTCCAAATTTGTTTTGTTCCCAAGATTCAACAGTAATTTTCTATTATTAACTATAGAAGAGCTGTCATTTATCTGAGCGCTTACTGTGTGCCCAAGGCTTTTCATGCTTTATGTCTTTGAATCCACATAGGAGCTCTGTGAGATAAGGAGTATTAGTCAGAATCCTGGGATTGCATGTGACAGAAACAGACCTGGTTAACTTAAGCCAAACAGAATGTACTGGAAAGGTGGGGCTGGCAGAATCGGGGAAAGCTCAGCACCCAGTCTTGGAAAGAACGTGGGCAGCTGGAACCATCCAGGGAGTGGAAGCTCCAGTAGGTATTAGGACATCGCCAGGCAGGCAGCTGATCCATCCATTTGCAGACCTTTTAGCCACTCAAGAGTCCAGTTCCAGGAGAGACCCTGACTGGCCCAGCCAGATTACCTGACCCTATGGGCCAGGAGTGAGTGGGATATTAAGATTGACAATCCCACTGAAATCGCAGGTAGTGAGAGGGATAGTTGTGGAAGGAGATTCAGGGCCCTGTTGCTGGGAGAAGGGGTCATGGAGCTTGGGCAGACAAAAACAATACATGTCTGCTACGTGGATGCTGTTATTAGCCCGTTTCACAAATGTGGAAACTGAGGCTTAGAAAGGTGAAGCAGTTTGCCAGGATCACTCTTGGCTTCCCTGCCTATCACTGACTGTTAATAAGGGGACAGTCACTTTCCCAGCCCCCACCTCCGTCCTGAAGGGAGAAGTTGCCTTCAAGCACATAAGTATGGTATTTTCTCTTTTGTTTAATTAAGCAGAATCTCATGGCCCCCCGCCCGCTGTGCTGGCAAAGAAAGCTAGAACCCACACAGTGGCGTCACCATTTCCTCCTCCTCAGCCAAGGTGTGAATCAGCAGCCTGTGGCTTCAGGCCACTGTTGGCTTCTAGTCAGTTCCACAGATGTGGGTTTATTGTCTGCCCTGGGCCAGGTCTGGCCCAGAGCCGGAGAGAGGCTTAGATGACCAGGCACAGTCTTGTCCTCACGGAGGTCACCGTCTATTCAGAATGCATCTCCATAGGATAAGGGCTGCGACAGGGGCTGGAGTACCCGTTCCTGCTGGGACAGAGAGGTGCACTATCAGCTGGGTTCAAAAGCAAAGAGGTGTTCAGGGGCTGGGAAAGCCGACTAGCAGTGGGGTTCTTTACGTGGGTGGAATTCAGAGGGTCCTTGAACGTGGAAGGGGAAGAATTACATCTTAATTTTCACTAACCTCCAACTGAAATTTAGCATTGCCTTCTGTTATGAATGAAGGCAGCAACCCATGGTGATATTAGTAATACATGTGACTTTGTCACCAGTAGCGATTCCCTAATACTTTCATCTCACTTGACCATCATTGCATGGATCCCCGGAGAGCATCTATACTCCTTACGACTTCCACGTTGTGGTGTCATTAGACCCACCACTAGGTTCTGTTATTTGTGGTTTTAATAAAAATGTACATATAGTCATAATTTTGTTTTTTGAGACATTTTGATAACTATAATTCAGTATCATTAGTTTCATTTGGGATCGATGTGTTTTATTCATTTTAAATCATTCTGAGAAGGGGTCCGTGGGTTTCCTCAGATGCCAGAGAGATTCATGGCTCCAAAAAAAGATGAAAGACCCCTGGGTGGAAGAGGTGGAACTTGCGAGCCAGATGGCATGGGTTGGACCTGGCTCTGCCGTGTGTGATCTGGAGTCAGTGACTGAACCTCTCCGTGCTTCAGTTTCCTCTTCTACAAAATGAGGCTAAAAAGCGTATCTACTGTGGATTATCCACGTAGAGGGTTTAGAGCCCTTCCTGGCATGTAGAAGTGCTGAATAAATTACCTGTCCTTATTGTCTTTACCATCATCATCATCATTATCGTTTATCTGATTAGTGATGTGTGTTTTTAGTAAGCAGCCTCAAATGATGTGACACAGGCCATCTGGAATGATCACATATTAAGAAACAGACTCTAATTAAGGAGGTACTCCTTAAAATTGATAGCTGTTTTCCCCCAAGATTTACATATTTGGATATTCAGAGTATGGTAACTTAAACAGTGTTCAAAGTAGCCTAAATGTTTATCGTTGGAGGCATGATTAAATAAATGATATATGTAGCCTTACAATGGACTATAAAAGTGGTGTGTCCAAAGGATGTTTGATGAAATGGGGAAATGCCCACCATCTCATGCAAATGGAAAAAACCGAATCATATATACAGTGTGATCTTAATTTGGAAAAGTATTTCTATGCGTAGGAAAAGGGTCTGAGAAGAAGTGTGCCCAACGCATCATCTCTTACGGTGGAAACGTGGACAGTTTTTAAGACCTCCGACTCTGCAGTCAGCCCGTTTGATTCCTAGCTTGAATAAGTTACCCAACCTCCTTGGGCCTTACCTCTGCCACTGCAGAATGGAAACAATAGGACAGCGCAACCTCATAGAATTGCTAAGATAGAGCACATTAAGCACATTCTAGACTCTTAAATGTTGTTAGTGATTACAGTAAATTGTCTACATTTTATTTATTATCCAAGTTTTCTCTAGAGGGGAGAGGACAGTGTAGGATGGTGTAAAAGTCCACACAGGGCTCAAACTGGGACAGGGGCAGGGATTAGTCTCTGGCAGATTAGGAGCCCAACAAGGGAGGGGTCCAGGAGTGACCAAGCGTACCCACAGAATCTGGCCTTCAGGAACCACATGTGATTTCATGGAGGAATCCCTTCTCCTCCCCTATGACACCCCTAAAAGATGGCTGTCCCCAGGGTCTGAGAGCATACTTCCTTTACATTTCTATCTAGTTCTCTTCTCCCTCTCCTGACCCCAAGCTCAGTGGGAAGGGAGGATGAGGCTGGATTCAGTTCGTACATTGTCAGGAGAGTATCCTAGACCAGTCTAGTTGGCCTGTTTCTGGGCGACCCTTCCCTTACCTCACCAGGGTACCCAGCTTTGATGCTGAGGCCCCAGTAGACCAATCCCATCATGACACGTACACATTGAGTTCATCATCGTCTAGGGTGTGACCCCCCCATTTTGTGTTCTGGGCCTGGCCTAGAATAAATGCCCAGCCCAAGTGTGTTTCTTGAACAAAGCCATTAACTGCTTGGGCCCTGACAGTCTCAAGGTCCCATGATTCTAAGGCAACGGCCACTGACGTCCTTGGTGCTGAGACAGAATCACACGAGATGACGCCCTGCTGGCCCCAGGCCGAGCAGTCAGTGTGTCATCGTGGTTAAGCTGTAGGCTTTGGAGGCAGCCAGGCCTGAGTACAAACCCTGGCTTTGTCACTTTCCAGTTATATGATTTGGGCCAGGTTACTTAACCTCTCAGAACCTCAGTATCTTCTTCATCTCTAAATGAGGGGGAAGGAAGGTCATCGCCGTGCCTGCTACTGAAATGAAGAGTACTAATTCTTAGTCTAGTTCAGTGGACACAGATGAGGTCCTCTAGCCCCTGGGATGCTGTTAGGTTGAACCATATGAAATTGTCAGTATTTCGCCCATAAAAATGGCAATTTCACTTGGTTCATCCTAATGTTTTAGGATTGATTTGGGCCTGTGGAGCTCACTCTGCTTACGTGGAAGGGGGTCATAAGCCACCCCTGTAGCAGGGGTGTTACAGACACAATCCCATTTACACTTTACAGCAGCCCCCGAGAGACAGGTTCTTAGCACCCCCCTTTTACAGATGGGAAAACTGAGCCTCCTAACTAGCTTCTCTAGGACCCCCACTTAAGTAGTGTAGTCGAGATTGAACCCAGGTCTGTCCAGCTCAGAGTCTATCACTCCCACCATTGCTGTCTTGAGACTTGGTTTCCTTTTGCATGTAGCATGGCCTTGCCTCGCAGCTAGGAGAGCCCTGGACATTCCCTAGGACGCCCCGGCCCGGGACCTGGTGGCTCCCTACTGAGATTCCCTATGATGCAGCCAGTCTGAGCCCCAGTTTCTAGCCCTTATTGGGAGCTTGGGTTTGAACTGTCTTGACTTCTGCAGTTTTCTGCTCCGACATTTTTGGCTTTGGTTGCGGAGCTGAAAGGTGAGAGGATGACATGTGTCAGTTCTCCTTCTGCACTTTGGCGATGTTCTCCCTGAACTCTCCTGCCCGCTTGTTAAATGCAAGTCCCAGCACCCAGACTCTGGATCCAAGCACAGCATCCCCAGGTCCCGCCCTTGCCCACAGCCCCATCGACGCAGGGCCAACATGGCTGCTGGAGGCAGGAGGCCAGACCTGGGGGATGCGGGGTGGGGTGGCAGAAACCCAGGCAGGTGATTGTGTAGGAGGACGTGCAGGATTGCTGTTCTGCCATCTCGACCACGTGGTCCTTGAAGGCAGCTTTGATGCTACTGCCTTGTGCATAGTGGGTGCTCTTGTTGGCGGCTCCACTCACTCTGGACAGCTCTGTCAACACGAGAGAGGCCCTCACTTGAAATATTTCACCCAGGTCTGTTTCCTTCATTGCCCAGGCTCCTCTGAGGCCTGGCAGTCTTGGAGATCTCAACAAGCCCTAAGTGCTTGCCCTGGAGACTTTCCTAGAAAGCCAGCCTTCAGGTTGGTTCCGGCTGAGCCTGGGCTCCAGCTGCCAGCACCTCTGCTTGCCATTGGAAAGTTCCCCACGCCGTCTCGCGCCAGATGTGTGCGAGTAGCAGTGCGTGAGCTGGCAGCCAGAGGCCTGGGCTGGAGCTGCACGCCTGGAGCAGGGAGTGTTTCCACCAGCTCAGTGTCTCAGTCGGCAAGAGTGGAGGTGCCTGGCCTGGCCAGCCCTGGAAATAGTTCCTGCTGCCCATGCCGCTGGATAAGATTCCATCAGTTACGGGAGCCCAGAGGGCGGGCAGCCCTGTGTGTGTGTGTGTGTGTGTGTGTGTGCACGCGCGCACATACCTGGTTTTTGCCGCTTGACATTCCCGACTTGTCCTCTTAACATATCTCACTTTGCAAGATTTGAGTTGGCCCAAGGAAGGTGGTTACTCAGTTGGTTGGAGCCTCCAGTGTCTAATCTCCGTAATGGGTTTTTAGTGATGGCCCTGGAAGCTGTCTGTGACCAGATGGTGTGCCAAGCACCTGACATGCATTAGTGCCTTTAGCCCTCAGCCAACCCTATAAAGTAGGTACTGTTCTCTCCATTTTCCAGGTGTGAAGAAATGGAAGCTCGGAGCTGTGAGGTGACTTGCAAAGTCACAGCAGCGTCAGGCTATAGAGGCAAGATTCATAGTCGGGTATTCTAAAGCCGATGCCTGTGGGGTTTGGTTTTTTTGGGTTTTTTTTTTTTTTTTCTGCTTTTTCTGTTTCTGTGGCCCAGGCTGGAGTGCAGTGGCGTGATCTTGGCTCACTGCAACCTCTACCTCCCGGGTTCAAGTGATTCTCCCGCCTCAGCCTCCTGAGTAGCTGGGACTACAGGCGCACACCACCACAGGCCGGCTAATTTTTGTATTTTTAGTAGAGACGGGGGTCTCACCATATTGGTCAGGCTGGTCTCGAACTCCCGACCTCAGGTGATCCGCCCGTCTCGGCCTCCCAAAGTGCTGGATTACAGGCGTGAACCACCACGTCCAGGCATCTTTTTTACAGGCGTGAACTACCACGCCCGGCCTTCTTTTTTTTTTTTTTTTTTAATGACATTAAAGAGTGATTGTTATTTTTAACTTTTTAGTTTACGTGGATGCTGTAAAATTCCCTTTCGTGGTTTAACGCAGTAAAATTTCTTTTTTTGGTGTAGCATCTTATGATGTGTAGGTTCCTGTAACCTCCACTACAAAACAATTCCAACACCCCAAAGAATTCCCTCAGCTTTCCTGCGTCTGAAATGCAATGGGATGAGACATTCCCCCTGGAATTTCAGTTGCTCCTGGGGATCCTGTTTTTTGCCATTACCTCTTCGGAGAAACCCCGGAGTGGAATGTGAACTTTGCTTTTTGGGTTGAGTCCCATGCCTGCGTTCCCTCTGTGACAAAGCCAGCTTTGTTTCTGGTACCCTTGGCAATAGAGCTGTTCATTCAGCTATTTCACGGGCATTGTTCCTCTCTGGACACACAGAGCCTTGAGTGAGGTCACCTTGGTTTTTTGACTGTGTGGCCCTGTTTTGGCTTTTTGTCTCTTTTACCAGACATTTCCTGAGAGCTCATTGTTGCCAGGCACTGGGGGGACCATGGTGAATAGACAAACCCGGCCCTGCCCCTGAGGGCCCCCAGGATAGTGGGGGTACAGTAGTGCAAACAGACCAGCACCCCTAGAGGAACAGGCTCTGAGAGAAGGTGGCCCTAGCCCTGTGGGAACTCCGAGAATGGGAGCTAGACTGAGACTTGGGGTGTCCAGGAAGGCTTCCAAGGAGAGGTGACTTCTAGGCTGACGCTGGAGAAGTGAAGAGGAGCTGAGCAGGGAAAGGAGAGGAAGTGTTCCCGCCAGAGGCAGTGGCAGACATTGAGCCCTGGAGGCGAGAGAAAGCCAGCCAGGCCACAGCAGAGAGGGGCAGGCTGCAGAGGCCCCTAAGCCCCACGTTGTGCCTGTGTGGTGTGTTCTCTTTCTCGCTGGAGGCCCTTCTAGCAGAGCCTGGTGCACAGTAGGTCTCTGTGTATATGCCGAATGAATGAATGAATGAATGAGCTGAAGAGTTTGAGGCAGCGGGAGAGAGATCAGATTCCCACTTTGGAGGCTGCTCCTCTCCCCCTACTCCTACCCCCATTTCCCCATTTGGCACACCTCTGCACACAGGGATAGGCAGAGCCCTCAGCTCAACCAGCCACTGGAGCCTTTGCTGCGTGCTCTGTGGACACAGCACAGTAGGAACACAGCCCTGAAGCTACAGCGTCTCATCTGACGCGAGACACCACAAGCACTTGTATTTGGGCCCTCATCCAAGCATTCACTTAATTGAAAAAATTGGGGGGAAAAATATTGGCAGCCTGCCACCTCCAGTGTGTCACTTGCTGCAGAGTCTGAGCTTGGTGATTCCTGGCGCTGATGTGGAGATCGGAAAGCTCTGGGCCTGGGGCCAGGAGACCCAAGGCCTTGGGATGCTGGGAGAAGAAAGTGAAGAGGCTTTGGAGGCTGGCAGGGCTGGGAATAGATCTCATGTCACCCACTTCCCAGCCTCTCGACCTTACGCGCAGCATGGCTCTGTGCCTCAGTTTCCTCCTCTCCCCCTTCAGCACTTCTGGTGGTGATGCTGCTGTGGGGTATTGGGAAATCAAACAAACTTTGGGTGCTGCAGTTCCAAAAAGAGGTTGGAGGTGCTGACCTGTATAGGCCAGATGTTGGGCACAAAGCTAGGGACAGTCAACAGATCAGAACCAAAGGGAACCCAGGGTCTCCACGAAGAATGACAGTCAGGTTTCCCATTAGTCAAGCCCGTAGAGCTCCCTCCGACCGCCCTGCCCTCTCCTCGCTCTCCATCTCTCCCTTGCCCTTGTTTCTTTCCCTCCCCCGGCACCTACGAGGACCATACTTATCCACCTTGGGCCTGTGTGACCAAGACAGCATGTTCCCAGAGCAAGGCATCTGCAACCCAGCCGGTCACTAACTCCCAAGCTCTTCCCAGGATCTGCCACCTGGGAACCCAGCCAGTGTGGGAGCTTCATTCAGAAGCCCCTCTTACAGCTGCCTTCTGAAACTGGGGTCTGTGGATTCCTAGGAACCCTCAGACATAGTCCTGAACCCTTCTCTGCAGGAAATGAGTTTGCCTGGATCTTGAAGCCAGCACTGCTCCTCGAGCCCAGAGCTGCATGTGCTTTGGCATTTAAGCTTGCTCTGGCTGCAGAGCAGGATGGCTTTAGCAATCATGGCCTAATGGCCTGCTGCAGAAGCTGTGTGGCTTGTGAGCGGGAAGCCCTAGCTCCTCTGTGCACTGCATGAGAGACAGCATATTTGCTCCCTTCATCTCCGCAGGCTTCTACTGTTTCGTAGGTATGAGAAACAGCAGTCTGGAACAGAGGGCCCTCATTCTCAGCACCTCCCGATGATTGCCCTGGCTTCTGGTTCCAGCTTTGCTTCCTGCTGGCTACCTGGCCTTGGGCAAGTCCCTTTCCCCTCTGGCCTCATATCCCTAACTATAGAACAAAGGATAGTCTAGAAGAGGGTTTTCAAATGCTTTAAAGGCCTGGAACCCTTTGTTGTCTGCCTGAAGCAGGCAGAATAGGGCTGTGGCCAGTGAAGGAGCCGAGGCCCTTTATAGAGGCAGTTCTGGTGGTGATTTGGCTGCAGGCTGCTGGGTTATACCTGCAGTGTATACAGAAGAGCCAAAAGTGGCACTGCGCTATGGAAACTAGGGTGGACGGCCCAAAAGCCCACCCACAGGGCCTCTCCAGGATCCTGGGGCTTCTTGGAGGCCAGTTTCACTGCTGGCCTGAGTCACTTCTAAGAGCCCTCCAGATTAAAGCCCTCTGGGTAAGTCTCTTATGCAAGAGGCCCAGAGGGGCACAAGGAACTTGCAAAGAAATTCAGACGCTGTCATGGAAGCAGAAAGAGTCCACAGCTGAGAGTGTAACCCTAAGCAAGTCACTGCACCTCTCTGGCCAGCACCTCCCTATCTTCATTTGTAAAATGGAGGGATTGATCTAGACCAGGGATGCTAAGTAGGTAGCATCAGCCCCTGCCCCTGGCAGACATTGCTAATGGACCACAGAGTTCTGTCTCACGGATGCTCCTTTCTCACAGCCCCTGCAAGGAAACAGTCCCGGCCCCATTTGTGCCTTCTCTTGAGATGTTGTCTTCAGTCACCCAATTTGTTCCTGGCTATCCACCAGCCTTGTAGAGCCAGGAGAGGGCTCTGAATTCAGAAAGGTTATAGCTGTTGATCTATTAAAAAAAAAAAAACTTGGCTGTGTGTGGTGGCTCGCACCTATAATTCCAGCACTTTGGGAGGCTGAGGCAGGTAGATTGCTTGAGGCAAGGAGTTCTAGACCACCCTGGTCAGCATACTGAGATCTCATCTCTATAAAAAAAATTTTTTATTAGCCAGGCATGGTGGTACATGCCTGTAATTCCACCTACTCAGGAGACTGAGGCTGGAGAATTGCTTGAGCCTGGGAATTTGAAGCTGCTGTGATTACACCACTGTACTCCAACCTGGATGACAGAGGGAGCAACACCCTGTCTCAAACACACACCTCCAGATACAGTGAGAATGGCAAGGAATTCCACGAACACAGGACCATCCTCATTCTCAATCTTACCAGCACTATCATAATTTTTGACATACCCACAAGCTCCCTACAGTCTATATTCCTAATACGGTATTATTCTTCAAATTGACTCACATTTTTACTGAAATTACTTTTAAATGGAAATTTTAGCTGTCTACTATACCTGGGGAAAACCAGGAGTAGCACTTGCTAAAAATAGAAGGAAATGAAATTCAAAAGAAAGAGAAAAATCAATGTGTTAAGTTCTTCCTGGCTAGTGTCACCTGTTCTGAGGTCTTCTGTTCCTTCTTTAAGAAAGGAGACCTGCTGGGTGCGGTGGCTCACGTTTGTCATCCCAGCACTTTTTACCTTGTTTTCCAGTTCAAGTGGTGAAAACTTAGGAGCTCATAGAGCTCTGGAGGCAGGGGAAGCAGGCGGCAGCTGTTTCACATCAGCTTACCCTGGAGACAGCGCATTGATGGAGTTCTGGGGCCTTTCCAAGAGCTACAGCCCTGTGCAGAGATCTGGGCCAGTGGGTCGGCAAGGATGAGAATGTCAACTAACCCAGGGGTGCCGGGGGCTTGCAGAGGTATCTTGGCCTGTTGATAGCCTGGCCCTGTTGTTTTTCAAGAGCCTCTAAGCTTGATACTGGCTTAAATCTTTTTATATTTTATTGATACATAATATTTGTCCATTTTCATGGGACATTTATGATATTTTGTTGCATGCATAGAGTGTGTAATGATCAAGTCAGGGCATTTGGGGTGTCCGTCCCCTCAAATATTTGTCATTTCTATGTGTTGAGAGCATTTCAGGTCCTCTCTTCTAGCTATTTTGAAATACACAATACGCTGTTGTTAACTGTAGTCAGTCTACTCTGCTATTGAATGTTAGCACTTTATTCATGGAAGAGCTGACCCCTTAGCTGTTACTGCTTGGAAATGGGGCCAAATTCCTGCATGCTTAATGGGGGCCCTCTGGACACTGGGAGTCCCCATCCCCTTAGACTGGAGTTAGACCCCGCAAGGAGGTGAAGGGTTGGGCAACATTCAGTAAACATTTGCCCTCAAGTCCCATGAGCAGAGATTCCGACAACATGGATTCCTTTCTAGAGATCTTTCCATTTCTGGAGAGCTTAGCCTGCAAGGAGGATGGACTTTATCTCTATTTTTCAGAGAACAGAGAGGCTGTAAGAGGTCAAGGACTTAACCTCACTCCCATAGTAAGTTCTGGTTGGGGCCCATCTGCTGGCTCCACGGCTGGTGAGCCAGTGTCCTCCCACCCCCACCCCGGGCATCCCTGCGCCATCAGCTGGGCTGGCACCCGGCAGGGGCTCCTTGAGGGCCCTAGGACTGAGCCAGGGTAACGGAGAAGATGCTGGCCTGGGGTTCAAGATAAGAAAGTGCCCCCACAGACAGGTTTCTTTCAGTGCTCCTAGAAAGTGACATCTTTTTTTTCTGATTATAAAAGAAAATAAAGTGTAAAAAATCTGGAAAGTACAAGCATCAAGAACAGAATTGTTAAAGTCCCCCATATTCATACCACCCCAAAGCGAACCACTGACATATATATGCATGGTCACATGTCATTTAACGACAGGGATAGTTCTGAGAAATGTGTTGCTAGGCAGTTTCATCATGTGAATATCATAGTGCGTACTTATACAAACCTAGATGGCATAGTCTTACTACACACCTATGCTCTGTGGTGTAGCTTATGGCTCCTGGCCTACAAACCTGTACACTGTGTTACTGTACTGAATACTGTAGGCAATTGTAACACAATGGTATTTGAGTAGAATATACAAGTACTTGCCATGTGTTACACAGAAAAGGTTTTATAGAAATACTGTGTTATAATCTGATGGAACCACTGTTGTATATGCGGTCCATCATTGGAAAATGTTAGGTGGTGCACAACTGTGTGTGTGTGTGTATATACAAACTCATAAACACACATTTAGATATGGTACAGTCAATTCCTCCCCGCCTTCTGCCCTTTTTTTTTTTTTTTGAGACAGAGTTTCGCTCTTGTTGACCAGGCTGGAGTGCAAAGCATGACCTCAGCTCACTGCAATCTCCACCTCCCGGATTCAAGTGATTCTTCTCCCTAAGCCTCCTGAGTAGCTGGAATTACAGGCATGCACCACAATGCCTGGCTAATTTTTGTATTATTAGTAGAGACAGGTTTTCACCATGTTGGCCAGGCTGGTCTTGAACTCCTAACCTCAGGTGATCCGCCTGCCTCAGCCTCCCAAAATGCTGGGATTACAGGTGGACCGCGCCCAGCCAGTCAATCCTCATTATTCATAGATTTCGTGTTTGCGAATTTGCCTACTTGCTAAAATTTATTTGTAACTCAAAAGCAATACTCGAAGCACTTTTGTGGGCATTTTTGGACATGGGCATGTGCGGAGCGGTGAAAAATTTGAGTCACCCAACATGCACGTTCCCAGCTGAGGTTGAATGAGCAACACCCCCCCTCGTTTCAGCTCCCATACTCTTTTTTTTTTTTTTTTTTTTTTTTTTTTGAGACGGAGTCTCGCTCTGTTGCCCGGGCTGGAGTGCAGTGGCCAGATCTCAGCTCACTGCAAGCTCCACCTCCCAGGTTCACGCCATTCTCCTGCCTCAGCCTCCCGAGTAGCTGGGACTACAGGCGCCCGCCACCTCGCCTGGCTAGTTTTTTGTATTTTTTAGTAGAGATGGGGTTTCACCGTGTTAGCCAGGGTGGTCTCGATCTCCTGACCTCGTGATCCACCCATCTGGGCCTCCCAAAGTGCTGGGATTACAGGCTTGAGCCACCGCGCCCGGCCAGCAGCTCCCGTACACTCAACAAGAATCCGTGTCCTAGTCTATGAGTGCTGCATTTGTACATTTTTGTGCTTTTTGTTGATTTTGCTGTTTAGTATGACCCACAAATGCTGTGCTGACATGCTGTCTGGTGAGCCTAAATGCAAGATGGCTGTGATGTGCCTATGGAGAAGCTTCATTCAGGCACGACTTGTAGTGCTGTTGACTGTGAGTTCAATGTTGATGAATTAACCATGCATATTAAATAAGGTTGGTTGGTTGGTTCTTTGAGACGGAGTCTCACTCTGTTGTCCAGGCTGGAGTGCAGTAGCACAATCCTGGCTCACTACAACCTCCGCCTCCCAGGTTCAAGCGATTCTCCTGCCCCAGCCTCTCCAGTAGCTGGGATTACAGGCGCCTGGGTGATTTTTGTATTTTTAGTAGAGATGGCGTTTCACCATGTTGTCCAGACTGGTCTCAAACCCCTGACCTCAGGTGATCCGCTCGCCTCGGCCTCCCAAAGTGCTAGGACTACAGGCATAACCTAGGATTACAAGCCACTGCGCCCAGCCTAAATAAGGTATCTTTAAAAAGAAACACACATGCAACAAAGTTATGTATTGATCACTTGACAAAAACAAAACATAGGCTCGAAAGACCCTAACCCTGTATTTCTCCTAAGGTATTTGCTAAATCAGTGTTCTCAGTCACTTTACAGAACGTAACTACCGCAAACAATGAGCATCAACGGTGTGTGTGTGCAATGGGTGTCTGTGTCCACACGCATTTATATACAGTTGATATCATTATAGAATTTTTTTGAGATTGAGATTACATTGTTTTAGCTTGTTCTTTTTACCTAAGATAATGCCTGAACTTTTCCCCTGTAATTCATGGAATTGTTTTAGTTGCACAAAAACCCTCACCATGCCAAAAGTAGAATTAGCTGAAAGGCCCAGCCCCTGTTGTGCGTCATAGAAGCCTCCGGTGGGCTGGCAGGCCTGGGAAGCAGGAACTGGAGTACTGCCGGAAGCCAAGTCAGGCTCTCCCCATCGTTCTTCTCCTGACACTTCTCCTTCACTTATCCTCTCTGCAGACCTAGTGTTTGGAGCATAGCTCCGGGTTGCAGCTCTACTGGATGGAGCTTGCTTGCTCAGGGCTGATCCCAGATTTCTGAGAAAGAAAAAACCTGATTGGCCGGGCTTGGATCACGTGACTCTATCCATGGGCCAATCAGCTGTGGCCATGGGGGTTGGGCAGAACAGGTGGTTACAGCCTGGGCGTGGTGGCTCAAGCCTGTAATCCCAGCACTTTGGGAGGCCAAGGCGGGTGGGTCACCTGAGACCAGAAGTTCGAGACCAGCCTTGGGAACATGGTGAAACCCTGTCTCTATTGAAAATACAAAAATTAGCCAGGAGTGGTGATGGGCGCCTGTAATCCCAGCTACTTGGGAGGCCGAAGAACGAAAATCACTTGAACCCAGGATGTGGAGGTTGCATTGAGAGATCGCACCACTGCACTTCAGCCTGAGTGACAGAACGAGACTCCATCTCAAAAAAAAAAAAAAAAAAAAAAACAGGTTGTTACTTCTCAAGTGGGAGATTGGCCAGGGGTTTGGTTTTCTTTCCTGCCTTTTCAGAGTGGTCAAGTTTAAGAAAAGTGGCTTTTGGAGGCCCTGGGACAGGTTGGTCCTCAGAGAAAGAGGGTTATTCTGGCCCAGGCCACAAAACACCTAACACCATCCATGAGCCGTGTCACTGTTCCTCCCAATGTCAGCTCCTGGCAAGGTCAGGCTGACCTGGGAGAGTTCTCAACCCTAAGTGGAGGAGGAAAACCAGGGAAGACGAAGCCCGGCGCCAGTCAGGCTCTTGAGTGCGTGGCAGTTGGCATTTGGGCCAGATAATGGCTCCCTTCCATTCAGACTGAGGCCCGGGCTGGGTGGGGGTGTCAGGGCCTTCCCCACAGGCACCCATGGGGATGGACAGCGTCCTGACTCTCTGGCAGCTGAGAAACCTGTGCCCTGGGCTCAGGCACGGTGGGCCTGTGTTCCCAGGACTATGGGGCCATTCCCCTGCACCCCTGTGGGACCCAGAGAACTGAAAGGACAGATGGAGAGGGCAGAGCCCAGGGAGATGGGTGTGGGATGGAGAAAGGTGGGACAGGCTGTGGAAAGTTCATTTGTAGGGAGAAGGAGCAGGGACAAGGGTTCCCTCACCTTTGTGACCCTCTGCTCACAATGATGCCACTGCTGACAGTTTCTCTTTATGGAACATTCACCATATCCAGGCACTGAGCGAAAGAATCTACATGCATGTTCTCATTTCATCCTCACCCCAACTTTGCAGTTAGCAGTATTGCAGACCTCATTTTTTACAAATGAGGAAACTGAGTCATGGGGCTTAAGCCACTTTCCCAAGAGCACAAAGCTAGTTGAGAAGGAAGCAGGATATAAATCCAGGCCATTGTAACCCTAGAACTCCACAACCTCGCAGAACAGTAGGACGATCTGCTGGTCACTCTGACAGTTAGGAGGGTGAGCAGACATCTCCCTGCTGGCCCACGCTCCAGCTGCAGCCAAGCTGGGGCATGGCGTGGCAGGATTAGAGGCGACCTAGGTTAGAGTTCTTACTCTGCACGTCATAGCTGTGCGACTGTAGGCACTGTACTTCTGAGCCTCCGTCCCTTGCTAGGAAAACATGGGAAGTGTTAGCGTGGCCTGCTGGCTCGGGGATTTGGAAGAGACCAAGTTCAGCCCTCTACCCACCTCTGCAAAAGGATCCTGGCTCAGCACACCCCACCCCAATGCCTCCCACCCTCCCTTCACCACCAGTTCGGCTTCTCACTGACTTAGAGGAAGTGAGGAAACCCAGGATTTCTGTTCCTGATGAAACTGGGTTTGCAATCAGGTTGGAGAGTCTGGACTTGGTTAGATTACACAGGCCCTGCTGCTGAGATTGTGTAAGAACAGATTTAAAGGGTGGATGATTCCGGCTCAAATCCTGTCTGGGAACAGAAGGAAACCTCCGTGACCCTCTAACCCCAGTTGTGGTTTCTGTGCTTCCTTGTTCCTTGAGCAGAGGGAAAGAGTCCCAGCTGCTCCCTAAAACATGTTGCTCCCAAGGGGCGGGGGTGTTTGCAGATTGTGGTGAAGCAGCACAGGGGTCAGAGAGGAAAAGCAAGGGGGCAGGACCACCTCAGCAACACGGCCAGGGTCCCTTTCTACAGACCAAAGGCCTGCAGAGGAGAGGCGCTCCTCTCTGTGAGGGCTTGGCCTCCTAGCATCTTATTTTCTTCCCCATTTATTCACGAAGCATAGATTTTTCCACCCTGCCCAGTGCTGGGCATACAGCAGTCCGTTAACAAGACAGGCCAGGTCCTTGCTCACGTGAAACTTAGAACCCAGCAGGAAATCAGACACTTGAGCAATTTCAGTAAAGAGTTAATTGGCTTTGTGATGGGAAAGTGGGTGCCAAGGAGACCTATAGCAGGGGCACCCGACCTCATACTGGTGGGCAGGGAGCAGTCACAGAGGGCTTTCTGGAGGCAGTAGCATCTGAGCTGTGTCCTGCTAGTTGACTTGGAGAACATTCCCCATTCCAGATCTGTCTGCTTCCTTATGATGTCATTTATCTTGTTCCTCTGTCTCTTGTATTTCTTGTAAATTAGAACCTAGGTCAAGAGCTTGAGCTCAAGTTAAACATTGTTGGCAACAATACCAACAGCAGATTGTGTATACTTCATATTGCATCACCTCGAGGGCCACACAGTGACTGGATTGTCTGTCTATCCACGAGGCTAGGTTTGCTCGCCTGGTTACAGTTGTAGAGTTACACATTTTTCCCCTGGCTGGGAAAGTAATCCTCAGGTTATACTTTGACACCACGTGGGTGTCCTGTTCAACAACCTTTCACCCGCTGGTTCAGCACCCACTGAGGATCTTCCCAGAGTGGCTGTGGCGTTTTGCTTCCCCACCAGCAATGCATGAGGGTTCCAGTTGCTGTGCATTTTCGTCAGCACTTCTGATAGATGAAGTTACTATTTTTTCATCTTAGCCATTCTTATAGGTGAGTAATGGCATCTCCTCCTGGTTTCACTTTGCCTCGCTAGTGGCAGTGACCATATTTCATGTGCTCCCTTGCCCTCCATAAGTCCTCTTGGATGAAGTGTCTCTTCAAGTCTTTTGTCCATCTTGTAATCTGGTTGGTTGTTTCCTTACAACCAAAGAGTTCAAGAAATATATTCTGCATAGAAGTTGTTTCTCAGATGTGAGGCTCATGTTTTGGAGGCTGTGCCATGGAGTAAGTTTTAGTGTCATTTCCAGGGCACATGACATGGAGTATGTAAATCTCTGCAGGAAATCTGCTTTAAAAATTGTTTCTTTGGCCAGATGTGGTGGCTCATGCCTGTAATCCCAGCACTTTAGGAGGCTGAGGTGGGTGGATCACGAGGTCAGGAGTTCAAGACAAGCCTGGCTAAGATGGTGAAACCCCGTCTCTACTGAAAATACAAAAAATTAGCCAGGCATGGTGGCAGGCGACTGGAATCCCAGCTACTTGGGAGGCTGAGGCAGAGAATTGCTTGAACCTGGGAGGAGGAGGTTGCGGTGAGCCAAGATCACCCCACTGCACTCCAGCCTGGGTGAAAGAGCAATACTCCATCTAAAAAAAAAAAAAAGAAAAAAAAAAGTTTGTTTTATATTGTGGTAACACATATAACATAAAACTTAACATGTCAGCCATTTCCTAGCATACAGTTCAGTGACATTAAGTACACTCACACTGTTATGCAACCATCACCACCATCTATCACCAGAACTTTTTTCCTCTCCCTAGACTGAAACTCTGCACCCATTAAACAACAACTCCCAGTCAGGCCCGGTGGCTCACGGCTGTAATCCTAGTGCTTTGAGATACCGAGACGGGAAGATCACTTGAGCCAGGAGTTCGATACCAGCCTAGGCAACAAAGCGAGACCCTGTCTCTACAAAAAATAATAATAATAAAATTAACCAGGCGTAATGGCACATGCCTGTAGTCCCAGCTACTTGGGAGGCTGAGGTGGGAGGATCTCTTGAGCCCAGGAATTTGAGGTTGCAGTGAGCTATGATCACACCACCATACTCCACCCTGGGTGACACAGCAAGACCTCATCTCAAAACAATGAAAAGTAACCACTCCCCATTCTACCCATTCTGGCAGCCACCATTCTCCTTTCTGTCTATGAGTTTGACTACTGCAGGCACCTCCTGTAATCATACAGTATTTGTTCTGTTGTGACTGGCTTATTTCACAGAGCCTAATATCCTTAAGGTTCATTCATAGGGTAGCATGTGTCCGAATTTTCTTCCTTTATAGAGCTGAATAATGTCCCATTTCATGTCTAAACCACATTTTACTTATGCACGCATCCACCAGTGGACACTTCGGTGGTTTCCATCTTTGGGCTCTTGTGAATACTACTACGATGAGGAAGTCTTTAATTCCTTAGCACCAAGCCACTAAGTATTACCTGGGTTGGGGATATAAAAAAGTAAAGGTCTAGTGTGTTAGGATTGCACTGGTTGCAAGTAACAGACACCAAATCAAACTGATGTGAACAAGAAAAGGACTCTTTTGGCTTGCATCTGGGAAATGTCCTGGATTCAGGCCGGATCCAGGGGTTCAAATGTTGCCAAGGGGTCTGAGCCCTCCTCTCTCCCTCTGGCTCTGCTTTCTTCTGTGTGACAGGCACTTTCCATGGGAAATTCCTGGTGTAGGTTCTCCCAGCAGCCACTGAGCAGGCAAAATGGTCTCTTCCGTGAGAGTGCCATCAAAAGTCCTGGAATTTGGTCTCATTCGTCATGTGCCCATCCCTGAACCATCATTCATCAGCAGGGCTGTGGTTGGCCGGGCCTGGGAGGGAGACATGCCCACTCCCATCTTGAAGACCAGAGGAGGGATTCCCCATGGGAAATTGGCATTCTGTTACAAAAAGCGGGGGAAGGTACCAGACAAGCAGGAACATGGGATGACCACTGTGAGGGGAAGCTTAACGTTGCACTCTTTGTGCGTGCCGGGCGTTGGCCCCATCTCTGTTAGCTATTGTGGCTTACCCCTCAAGGGAGATTATTGTCCTCGTTTTAGAGAGAAGGGTGGGTGACCAGAGAGGTGAGTGCCTAGCGAGTTTCTCCAGCAGCAGAGCTGGCTCTGTGACCCAGGGTGCGTGCTCTCTCAGCAGCCCCCACACCCAGGATGGGGACAAAGCCCTGCGCTAGGACAGTTCTCATTAAAAAATTAGGTCTCTGCCTAAAAATGCAGACATCACGTTGTGTTCAAGGGTTGATTCCAATAAACCAATTAGGCTTGCTGCAGAATCCTTGTACTGTATGTTCAGAACTTTAAAAATTGTAAACAAGAGATCAAGGATGAAGTGTGTAAGCAGAATTTTTTTTTCCATTTATGGGAGTGTGCTTTTTGTTGGTTTTAAGAAAAAAATCCATTCTTTGACAATTTTTCTTTGTTTTTTAATCCCCGTTGGCAGTGTCCTTGACAGTCATTCAAACCTTGCTTAAGCATCCCTGGAGGCGGGGACCTTTGGTACAGTATTTTCCCTTTCTGGCCCTCAGTTTACCCATCTGGCAGGTGCGGCCCTTTAATGAGCTGCATTCTGTGGTCCCCTCCAGCTCTGACTTCCTGTCAGTAGTGCAAAAGGTGCCTTACTGGTGTCCCTGCCCCTCTTCAAGCCATTTCCACACAGCAGCTGGAGGGATACGCGTGGATATTTTTAAACAGTACCCTGGATCCTGTCGCACGCCTCCCCCACCCCTTCAAACTCTTCAATAGAATGAAATCCAGACACTTCTCTGTAGCCTGCAAGCCCCTCGTCATCAGCTGCTGCCTCCTCCCCCGCTCAGCCCCTTCCTCCCGCAGTGCTGTCGGCTGTCCTAGTCTCCTGTTCCTCACACACGCAGGCAAGCATTTTCCTGCCGCCGCATGTTCGTTCCCACTTTTCTTTTTGCCTGCACACCCTTTCCTCAGCTCTCAACCAGCTCCTCACCCTTCAGATCTCAATTCAAAGGTTGCCTCCTCAGATAGGCCTTCCCTTCCAAGACCCCCACATCTAAGTAGCCGGCCCCTGCACCTACCACCCTCATGCAGACTTTGAGGTCTTGCCCAGCATGTTGGCAGGTTTGCTGGTTTATTGCCCGTCTCTCCACCTAACAAGGGCAGGGTCTGGGTCTGCCTTGCTCCCCATAGTATCTTAGCCCCTAGCAGAGGGCCTGGCATGCAGTCAGTGCTTAATAGATGTTGAAGAGTGAATAAGTGAATGAATGTAAACCATTCAAAATCTCCATGCTGGAGTCTTGGTGAAGCAGGGTGGAAAGCTGAGAAACAGATTTGAAGTATTCTTTTTAAGTAAAACTCACCACGACTCTTCAGGGTTTTTTCACATCACAAAGTCGCCTTTCTGAGATGATGAGTGACCCTCACCTCCTAAAGGATGCCTTGGCCTCTTCCCTGGCTCCTTGAGTTACCTAGGAACAGGGAGCACAGACAGGGAAGAAGGGTGGGCTGGATGCCCAAATCCTTGGTGTCAAAGGAGCCTGTTTTTATGAGCAGGGATGGGGTAGGTCCTGGGCAGTCTGAGAGCAAGGTGCTGAGATTTCATCAACATTTTCTCTCTTCCTGGCAAGGTGCTCAGAGCTTTTCCTCTTGTGCTCATCACAACTCTGTAGGCTTGATGACCCCATTTTACCCAATAAGAAAGCTGAGGCTCCAGGAGTTAGGAAATTGTGTGAGTTCAGAGATTCTTGACTCTAGAGCCCAAGCTCCCCCATCTCTGCCACGTTTTGAAATATAATCTGTATTGGGTTTGGCGAGGCCATGCCAGGTAAATTCCTTAGCTTGGCATTCAAGGTCACCTCCAATCTGTCCTGATCTATCTTAACATTTTTCATCTCTTCTCACCTGAAGAACCTTCTCCTGTAAGTCCATGATGTTCACACTGGTGTGAATAGCCCCTGAAGTTGTTCTATCTTCTTCTGTTTGGAATGTGAATATTCTCCTAAGAACTCATTTGAAAAGAGACTCTGGCTAAAACCACTATGGAAACTGCTGCCAGGCACAGTGTGGCTTCATCCTGAGCTGGTCTTTATTCCACCCTCATTCCCCTCTACCCGCAGTTGCTGCCTTCCTCTCCTGCTGTCTAAAATCCTACGTGACTGTCAGTTACACTGTGGTGGCTCCAGGCTTCAGAAATCTCTCTCCTGCCCCCTTCCGGTATCAACCTGGACTGGAATTACATGGGTCAGAAACTGAACTTGAACTGGCTGCAAAAGTTATTCAAGAGAGTGGATGTGGCCCAAGACGTAATTATTGGCCCAGGAAACTGGATAGTCCAGGAATAAATTTCGCTTCAGGCAGAGCTGGATGTAAGCTTAGACTGTTCATTGGGATGGTGGCTCCTTTCTCAGGCAGGCTCCCCCGCACCCCCAGTGAGGATAGGTGGCCCCCAGCAGCTCCACATCCCGACAGCCTGGCAACCTCAGGAGAAGAACTTGGCTTTCTCCAGAGTTGGAGCAGAAGTCCCAGGGTGGGGCGGGCGCGGTGGCTCAAGCATCCCAACACTTTGGGAGGCTGACGCAGGCAGATCACTTGAGGTCAAGAGTTCAAGACCAGCCTGAGCAACATGATGAAACCCCCATCTCTACTAAAAATACAAAAATAAGCCGGGCACGGTGGTGCTCACCTGTAATCCCAACTACTCGGGAGGCTAAAGCACGAGAATCTCCTGAACCCAGGAGGCAATGAGCCGAGATCATGCCATTGCACGGCAGCATGGGCAACAGAGCTAGACTCCGTCTCGAAAAAAAAAAGTCCCAGGGCAGACTCCTACTGGCTCTGATTGGCCCAGCTCAAGTCATATGTTCTCCCTTCAACCAATCACCATGAATGGAGAATGTACCCCTCCCACCTTCTGTATCCATGGGGGCGAGCTGAAGGTGGGGAAGGAGCATCCCAGGAGTCAGTCATATTCACTTATGTATGGGTTGTGTCTCCTGCTAACCCTCAGCTCGTGGAGGACAGGGACCCTGCCTGTGAAACCCCAGGGTCTCTAACAGCACTGAGCGCCTTGTGTTTCTATGACATTTCTCTCTTTCCAAACAGCTTTCACGTATGCATGTATTTTAATTGTCACAACTACCCTATAGCAACAGATAGTTTATACAGTCCAGGAATGGGTCACAGATGTGCTGATCCCTTAGCCCTTAAGGGTCTACCTGGTGTGTCCAGGGCCACCAAAGGCCCAGCCAGGTGCCTCTGACCTCTAATAGTCACCTCAGTTTGCCCAGATTTGTTATCAATGTATTGTTTTCTGTGTGTGCCGTGACCTGTGACATAGGTTGGAAGCACAGCCCAGTGGTTTATAAAATGATCCTTCATCCTTAATTTCCTCAGCACCTCACGTCTATCCTGGGAGGCAGAGGAAGCAGGTGCTGTTAGCCCCATTCGCAGGAGAAACTGGGACTCAGGGAAAAAATAACTTGGCCTAGGTCCTCGTTGGTGGAGACAGCATGATGGGCTGACCCATGGAAAATGTAAGATGGCCAAGAGCTGCACGTCTTCATGACTTCTGATGAAATTCAAGGTTTTAGGAATGACTGGCAAGATAGCCAGCCTGTAGCTCACTGAATTGAGCGGGTAGTGAGGAATCCTGGCAATGCTGAAAATAGCAGCTTCTCCTGAGCTGACATGGTGCCAGTGCATCCTGGTACTTGATGTCGTTCATCCTTTGCACAACTCTGTTGGGGGTTATTATACCCATTTTATTGAGGAGGGAGTTGAGGCTTACAGCAAGCAACTTGTCCATTGCCAGTCATTGGCAGAGCTAAGGCTGAAACCCACGTCTTTCTGACTCTGAGTCTTGTGCTCCCCTTGGGTCCCAGAGATTGGGAGGCCACGTCTGGTGTTATGTTAACACCCATCTCATCTGTTATTCCCGCAGGTCTACATCATCCGGGTCACATGGTCCAGCGGCTCCACCGAGGCCATTTACCGGCGCTACAGCAAGTTCTTTGACCTCCAGGTAAGGATTTGAGGTCTCTGGTGAGCTGCAGGGTGGGAAGGAGTTTAATTGGACTTACATTCCACTACAACTTTAGAGTCCAGAATTTTTTTTAATTTCCCAGACTTAAAAATGACATCCATGACTGGGCGTGATGGCTCGTGCCTATAATCCCAGCACTTTGGGAGGCCGAGGTGGGTGGATCACTTGAGGTTAGGAGTTTGAGACCAGCCCGGCCAACATGGTGAAACCCCGTCTCTATTAAAAATACAAACATTAGCCAGGTGTGGTGATGGGCGCCTGTAATCCCAGCTACTCAGGAGGCTGAGGCAGGAGAATTGCTTGAACCCAGGAGGCGGAGGTTGCGGTGAGCGGAGATTGTGCCATTGTACTCCAGCCTGGGCAACAAGAGCAAAACTGCATCTAAAAAAAAAAAGAAAACCTGACATCCATTACTTTCGAGACACAAATAATGTGCTTTGTTGCTTTATGTTTTGATATTTCATATTTCCCCTTAAGAGAAAGGGTACCTGTTGGCTGCTCTAGAACGGAGGGTCATCTGCAAATCATTTCCAAATGGCTTTGGCGTGCAGTGTTTGAACTTAAGTTTTAAACGATAATCGTGTTTGCTGGTGAGCTGGGTTGGTTGAGTGTGTCTAGACTTTTGGGGCCATTCAGCTCCAAGGACAGACCTGTATCTCCTGCCTCACCTTGGCCTCTCCCCACAGGCCTTTGCCCTCCCCACACGCCTTTGCCCTCCCCACACACTCCTGTGCCTTCCTGGTTCACTCATGGCTCTGGTAACCCCTTCTGCCCTTCAAGACTCCCACTGCCTGGGAAGTCTTGCCTGACTTTGTTCCCTGGCCAGTGAGGGCCACCCATTCTGCACCCCTACAGCTCTGTGCATCTCTCTGTATTGAAGCTGTCTGCTTGTCTGTGTTCCCACCTAGGCTGTGACTACCGTGGGCCAGAACCACATCTTTCTCTTCCTCTCTGTCCTTAATAATTTATTCAAGGCCTAACACACAGTATGTGTCCAGTCAGTGTTTGGTGAATGAATGAATGAATGAATGACGAACACCATGTATACCACCAGTCTTACAGGGAGCCAGACAGAATGTGAACAGCTCGGTATAAGTCCATCCCCACTAGGGTTAAACAAGTCTAACCAATGGGTCAGTGGTTTCTTCTTGCCATCACTAATGACGAGTAACAGAGCAAGTGTGAGAGGTAGTCATGGTTCCTCCTCGGAGGATGTAACGGAGTTCTTTAGAAAACCTTCAGGAGATGTTGGGCACTTGCCCAGCTTTCTGAACATATATCTTCTCCCAGCCTCCTGGTAAGGGGCCTTGTCACCTCTCAGGCCAACATGAGTCTCCATCCTGACTCGACAGTCTTCTTTTCAGTCAGAACGCTTCCGTTGCAAGTGACAGAAACCCAACTCAAGCTGGCTGAAGTAAACAGGAGGGTTTTTGGTGGGTGTAACTGAACGTCCTAGGAGAATATATCTCCCAGGTTTCAAGCACATCTTAATCCAGGGGTTTTTTGGTGTCACCTGGTCTGGCTTCTTCCTCTCATTCCAATTCCTACTTCCGTGGTGTTGGCTTTATCCTCGGATCCCACACGATTGCACATTGATACAACAGCTCTGGGCTCACACCCAGCAGGAAAGGGTAAAAGTCACTTGTCAGAAATCCCAGCAAACATATTATTGTGTGTCATAGGCTCAACTTGATGCCAATCAAGATGAGTGAGAAATGTGCCAGCCAATGGGCTTGCCAGGGTCCCTGCTCCACCTCAGAAGTCAATAAGGGCGGAGACTGACACCTGGAGAGAGGTAGTTTCACAAACTGCTGGGATCAGCAGTAAAGTCAGCGGTAAAGTCGACATTTCCTGGCGGTCAGAAGACCACCTCTGTCCTTTGTACATCATGCTGTCTTTTTTCACACAGGTTCTCTCAGAAGGTTGGCATCCTTCATTATTCTGACCTAATTTGCTTCTGACAGTGTCGAATAGAGAATTTTCGGAGCTTGTGTTTCATTATTTTGCAGGGGGAGGGGAAATAATGTGTTCCTAAGTGGTTTCCCAAAACGCCTACGTAACAAACTGCCAAGAGTCATTGCATAATGTAAAACAAGTGAGACACCAGTTACCTATTGAAAATGTAATGAATTCATTAGTGATGTTTTATGTTCAGTATGCAATAATATCAAACAGAATCATAAACAAATTATGTTATTGCTTCTGCTCTGCAGCAAACAGAATGTAAAGAAACAAAGCAGCTATATGTTAAAACATGCTAAGATACCATCTGAAGTGAACTTGACAGGAGCGAGCACTGGGGCAGGGGAAGAAAGATCTAAACCCTGGGGGAGAGGAAGGGAGGATCACAGTGCTGGTGCCCAGCATCTTTCAATGCCATGGGCAGGAGGCATAGTCCTGGCTGAGAATGAATGAGATACAAATGGATGACCCTCTACATTCTTTACCCGGATCTGTGGTGATTTATGCAGATTCACTGTAGTAGGTCTTCAAAGAGTGAGTGTTAGGTAAACATGTTTGCACGTTGCTAGACTGACTTTTCGTGCAGTGAGGGTCTAGATAGGGAGGGCTACCTGTATATTGCTTTCAGAGGCCTCTTGCCTGCCTCGCACCTCCAAGGAGCAGAAGAGGAGGTAGGGAACAATAACACATGATTGTTACCCTAGGAATTATTTACATCCACCGAGCAAAGCCCACTCAGCTAGCTTAGGCACAAAGAGAGGGATGGGGTTGGATATATGGGAAGAGGCAGGTGTGTTCCCTGAAACCTAGAGCAGAAAATGCAACCAGCCTCACAGGAGCCAGGAACCCAGGCCATCTGTCCCTGTGGCCTCAGGATCTCCCATGGAGCCTGTTCTGGACCACTTCCTCCAGCTACCCACTGGCCCACATCCCCTAAGAGCATCCCCCAGTGAGCACCTTCCCCCCGGGGTTGCAGTGTTCTTCCCTGTTGTCAAAGCACTAGAGTTTCTGAATGCTGATTCCAGTCTCCAGAAGGGAGAATCTGGTTTTCCTAAGGACCCTGGATCATAGTTTACCGCCAAGCCTGTCAGCTGTTGCCGGAGAGGTGGGGACATAGAGTCATCTGGAAGAGATCTGATGAGAAGCGGAGTGGCAAGGGGGGCCCTGGAAGTGCTTATGCAAATGTTGTTCATTGCTGACATGTCGAGGCAAGCGGCCAGGCCCTGTGCAAGGTGGACTGGGTTCTCTGAGTTCCCTGTTCCAGCGTAGCCTATGGCTTAAGACCTTGGCTTTCAGTCAGGCAGACCTGGGTGCAAATCTCAGCTCTGCCTATTCAGAGCTTAGCTTGGGGTCACCACTATATGTTTCTGAGCCTCAGTCTCCTCATCTGCATAGTAGGAATGAAAGTGCCTTCCTCGTGCATTTATTATGCCAGGTAAGCAGGACACACCTGGCTCAGTAAGTGCATTAGCTGGCAGCTGTCCCTCTGCACAGGTGTGACTTGCCCAAGCTGTTATCCTTTGGGAATGCTTGAGCCAGGGTTTGATCACGGGTCTTCCTGGCCCAAAGCCAATGCTCCTTCCACTCTCCTGTTTCAACTCAACTTTCTTATTTCTACCAGAACTTAAAAGTCAGGTTTTCCTCCATGCTCAGCATAGTCGGTAATAACTGGGGGGTTGTCGCGTCAGTATTCCCTCCTGTAACAAAGTTGTCTAAGGCAGGACTTCATCCAGGCTCAGAGTCCCAGATGGGTGGCTGGAGTGGGAAAGTCATGGAATTCCAGAGGGTCCTGCTCATCCTGCAAGCATGGTGGAACCGGCCTCCTCCTCCCCCACACACACCCCAGCAGGGAAAGCTGAAAGAGGTTAGGGCAGGATCGCACCAGCCCTTGCGGGCCTGCAACACCCTGGAGTTAGATGATTTCATGATTCCACCCTCCCCTCCCTCTTGTCTGGCAAGCAGCCTTGGTTTTTTCACAAGTAACTTGGCCCAAACAGTGTGGGGAGAGCCGAGCCTTGGTGGAGGAGCAGCAAGGCCAGTGTGGCGTAATGGAAAAAGCAGAGAACTCAGTCAGGAGACCTGGGGCCCAGCCACGCTCCAGCTGTGTGGCCTTGGGCACACCCCTTAACCCCTCTGTGCCTGAGAGCCCTCATTGGTGACATGGTGAAAACAATAGGAACAGCTGGCATTTCTGGACCACTGAATGTGGGCCCTATCCTGCTAAACATCTAGATATAGTGACTCATTCAGTCCTCCAGACAAGCTTATCCAATTACGCAAATGGAGAAACTCAGGCTCAGAGAGGTTAAGTTGTTTGCCCAAAGTCACACAGCTAGTGAGCCTCAGAGCTCAGATTGGAAGCTGGGCAGGCGATGCCAGTATCCACATTTTTAGCCGCTCTGCTTTCTGGGGCTCGTGTCTGTAATGGCTGCTTCACAAGGTTCTCGTGAGTTAAAACTTATCATCTGTGTCCAAAAGAGGCAAATTCATGGACAGAAAGCAAGTTTGTGGCTGCCAGAGGCTAGGGGAAAACGGAGAGATACTGCTAATGGGTACTGGGTCCACCTTTTAGCGGTGATGAAGATGTTCTAGAATGATTTAGTAGTCATGGAGGCCTAACCTTATGAATATACTGAAAGCTACTGCACTGTACACTTTAAAAGGGTGACTTCTATGGTATGTGAAGTATATCTCAGTGTAAAAGGGATAGTGAGTGCCAGAGCAGTTTTAAGTTTTCAAGCACCAAGCAAATGTCAGCTGTTAGGATTATTGATGGGCATGGGTGCTGCTAGGAATTGGCATAAAGATTAGAGGAGGAGCTGATGCCAGTTAATAGAGTAGTGAAGATCCTGGGCTTTGGGATTAGACAGGGCTGGGCATTGATCCAAATTCTGCCACTTGCTGGCCATGCGATCTTGTTTTCATCAGAACTCTTTTAGGTACAAATGACAGAAGCCCCGTGGATTATTCAAACAGAGCATTGATTAGCTGAATGTAACTGAGAAGTCTAAGGAAATTGGCTTCAGGTGTGGCTGGATCTAGGCGCCACACTGTCAATGAGGACTTGGCTTTCTTCACTTCTTGGCTTTGTGTCCAGGCCAGGTGGTGTCCAGCTGGTGGCAGCCACAGCTCCAGGCTGCATCCCACAGATCAGCACAGTGACTTCAGGGAAAGAGAGAACACGCCAACAGTTAAAGCAAAAGTCTCATTGGCTCATCTTGGGTCACATGACCAGACCAGGACCAGCCTGGAGACTGAAAGTAGAATCAGTGTCCTGCCAATGCATGGAGACTAACAGAGCGGTGGTAGATTCCCTGGAGGACACCATGGAAATAGCCTGTCGGTGATAGAAAACAACATGCCCCCTCCAACGGGGGCAGGGCATTCCGGCAGAGAAAACAGTCTGCAGAGAGGCCACTCAGGAGTTGGAGCATGACCCAGGTTCCCTTGTGGGGAAAGAGACTCGCAGTCACCAAGTGTGATGGCTCGCACCTATAATCCCACCACTTCGGGAGGCCGAGGCAGACAGAGCACTTAAGCCCAGAAATTCAAGACCAGCCTGGCCAACAAAACAAGATCCCATCTCTACAAAAAATTTAGAAATTAGCCAGGTGTGATGGTGCACACCTGTAGCCCAAGCTACTCAGGAGGCTGAGGTGGGAGGATCCCTTGAGCCTAGCAGGTCGAGGCTGCAGTGAGCTGAGACTGTGCCACTGCACTGTAGCCTAGGCAACAGAGCGAGACCCTGTCTCAAAAAAAAAAAAAAAAAAAAAAAAGAGAGAGAGAGACTCACAGTCTCTGTGAAAAGGTCCTTTAAAAAAAAAAAAAAAAAAGGCCGGGCGCGGTGGCTCAAGCCTGTAATCCCAGCACTTTGGGAGGCTGAGACGGGCGGATCATAAGGTCAGGAGTTCGATACCAGCCTGGCCAACATGGTGAACTCCCGTCTCTACTAAAAATACAAAAATTAGCTAGGTGTGGTGGTGGGTGCCTGTAATCCCAGCTACTCAGGAGGCTGAGGCAGGAGAATCATTTGAACCCGGGAGGCAGAGGTTACAGTGAGCAGAGATCATGCCATTGCACTCTAGCCTAAGCAACAAGAGTGAAACTACGTCTCAAAAAAAAAAAAAAGTAGAGACAGGGTCTCACTTTGACACTTAGGCTAGAGTGCAGTGGCGCCATCACAGCTCACTTGCAACCTCAAACTCCTGGGTTCAAGTGATCCTCCCACCTCAGCCTCCCGAGGAGCTGAGACTACAGGTGTGTGCACCATGCCTGATGAATTTTTTAAATTTTTGTAGAGACGGAGTCTTGCTTTATTACCCCAACTGGTCTCAAACTCCTGGACTCAAGTCACCCACCCGCCTCGGCCTCCCAAAGTGCTGGGATTACAGGCCTGAGCCACTGCACCCGGCCGGAAGGTCCCCTTTGTGAAGATTGCAGCTTGGTTTCCTGACTTGCTTACCTTAGAAAGGCCTGATAGTCATGCCTGATGCTATTGCTTGACATCTGACCATGCGTGTCATTCACCTGAGGGTGCAGGAGATGGGATAGAGCCCCCGGCTTGAAATAAGAATACCTGGTGTCAGGTCCTTCCCTCTGTCTTACCAGCTGTGTGACCTTGGGATGGTTACCCAACCTCTCTGATTCTCCCTTTCTGCCCTAGCTTGGGCCTACCCTGGAGAGTCCATCAGAGTGTGGCAGAGGAAGTTGGCATCCAGGCAGAGCACTGGGGGTGACTGGAGTGCCCAGAGAGCTGAGGGCAATGCCTAGCGGAAATGTGGCTGGATTGAGCCACATAGTAACGATATCAGCAGTCACTAACTGGAATGTGCCAGATGCCCATGTTGTATGCCATCTCATTCAGTCCTCACAGGCATGAGGTCAGTATTGTATCCATTTCACAGATGGGGAAACTGAAGCTCAGAAAGGCAGAGTCACATGCCCAGAAAGCAGCATGGCTGGGATTCAAGCCCAGGTGTGGCTGGATCTGAAACTTGCACTCCTAACCTCCCTGCCTCCTTGGGCTCCAGGATTGCCTTTCAATCTGCCTATTCAAAGATAGACTTACCCACGTAGAGTCCTGCCCACGGCTGCCCCTTTTTAAGGCCCATTTGGCTCCTCCCTCTAAGATACAGGCAGAGTCTATCCCACAGAGGGCAGTTCCGACCAAAACGTGAGCCCTTTGTATAAAGGTCTTGGGACCGGTGCGGGGTGCACTCTACACTGCACTGTGCAACCTTTGCCGTCTGAGTTTCCCCACTGGTTCATTGTGTCCCCCAGGCCAAGGGTCAGGGGCATCACTGGAGCCAGGGCTTCCCTCACGGAAGGTGCAGTTAAATATTTGCTGACCTAGAGCTCGAGCTGCCACAAGGGACCCAGATGGATCTGTGCTTTCCATAAGCCTCCAGTGTAGTGGGAATAGGCAGATGTTATTTCAGATAGAGATAAACCCAGGTGTTCAGACAGGGACCTCCCTCCTAGCCAGGGAGCTCAGGCAGGGCTCACTTCCTGGAGGAGGTGACATCTGAGCAGGGTCTTGACAATGAATAAGGAGTGGCCCCTCCACCGAGTGGGGGAGGGCATTGCATGCAGAGGATGCCTCACGTGCAAAGGTGCAGAGGTGCAACGGAGCAGGAGTCTTAGCTGGGCATCTTCCAGAATTCCAACATTGGCAGGGGGGCACAGAGAAAGCTGAGTCACTCTGCCCACGAAGGAGCCCTCGGGAGAAGTGCCAGCCTCATCTGTAAGAAGGAGCACTCCCTACGGGGAAGTTCATGCTGCAGGGATCCAGAGAAGCTTTTCTGGCTCCTCTCCTGCTCCGCACGCTGTGCTGCAGGGTGGCTGCTAGGCACAGGGGCTTGCGGTTTGAGCAGTTCTTAGAAGCATCAAATCACAGGTGGAGGCTGCGTCTTCATCTATGCCTTTGTCTGTCCAGAGACTGTCCCAAGTCATGCAGCAAAAACCACTTGTTTCCAATTTCCATTGAGCTAGGACTGACCTATCGCCTCTGCCTTCTTTTTTTTTTTTTTTTAAGATGGAGTGTCACTGTGGAGTACAGTGGCGCGATCTCGACTCCCTGCAACCTCTGCCTCCCAGGTTCAAACGATTCCCCCGCCTCACCTCACCCTTCTGAGTAGCTGGGATTACAGGCACGCACTACCACGCCTGGCTAATTTTTGTATTTTTAGTAGAGATGGGATTTTGCCATGCTGGGTCAGGCCAGTATTGAACTCCTGACCTCAAGCAATCCACCCACCTCAGCCTCCCAAAGTGCTGGGATTGACTTGTCGTCTTCTTAGATCCTGGTCCTTCCCCACCTCGGCTCTCTTGGGAGTTTGACAGCCCCAAGTGTACTTTTTAGGATTATCTGCCCAGAAGCCCCCATGCTCCACTGCAGAGGCCAAAGGGAAGGGAGGGCTTTCTTCCAGCTTTTCCGAGGACAGGTCTAGGGGGTGGCAGAACTGAAGAGTTTTCACTCCCTAGGCAGGCCTTGCCTGGCCGGGAAGCCTTCCCAGCAAGATCCCAGCCAACATCTGGTGCGAGACTCTACCAACCATATTTATCCAAATACTGCCTTTACTCCATCCTCAGACACACTTTTTCTCCCCAACATTATCTTTGAAATTGGAGTATGCCTCCAACGTGTTGTGCATACTTAAATGGAATAGTTTTCCCTTCCCACTAAAAGCTATTACCATATGGAAGGTGTGTCGCTGGGAAAATACCGTAGTTGCCTTTTTCCACACAGTTAGCAATTCTTTATTTCTAAAATAGAAAGAGGCATGATTATCTTGGGCAGTTGCAGCTAAACTCAGGTCCAGGCCCTGTTGCTGCCACCTGGTATGTAATTTTTCCTTTCCCAGAGAGTGACTGACCAAACCAGTTAACCACTTTTTCCCATCTGTTTTTTCATTCATTCATTCATTCATTTACTCATTTGTTCTTTGCACAAATATCTAACAGGTGCCTACTGTGTACCAGTGAGGAGGTAGTGGGGTAGAAGAGAGGGCAAACACTATTAAGGGGGTTGAACTGAGAAAATACAGGCCTGGACTTAGGGGGAGCAGTAAGTATGGAGAGAAGTGAACAGACCGGAGGTGGTGGCAGCCTCCGTGCAGCATGTCCATCAGGACACCAGACATACTGATATTTAGACCAGCTCATGGAGGGGACAGAACCCTCAAAGACAACAAACCGCAGATGATAGACTAGGCCCAGGGACATCGTTGTGTTCGGGGACCTGAAAGCCCTGCCCAAGGACCCTGTAGCTTTCTGCCAGCCTTCAGCTGCACATGATGGCCCCAGGCCTTTCTCCACTTCCTGCTCTGGCTCCTCTGGGACTTGGGGCTTTTGTGATATTGAGGGGGTAAATCCCTCCCAAGTCCGGCCTCTATGGCTGCTGCTAACGCAAACCACGTGCAGTGGCCAGCTTCCATGGCGTGTTCTTTGGACAACGTGTCTCGCATACCCTCTACCGCAAGCTGATGTCTTGAAAACTGCTGATGGAGTGTTCTCTCTTTCTTCTTGGAAGCCTGTGATGTGGCAACTTGATGTGACTCCTTCTCCCTTCCTACTCCCCAAATGACTCATCTTCCTCTTCAGTTTCCAGTCCTCCTCGCCCTGAGCACCACTTCTTTTGTTATCTGGGGGGAAGCGCAGGTAGCGGGTTTTCTCATTACCAAGGATGACATTGGTTAGACTTTGAGGGGCATGCCTCTTCTCCTGCTGCTGCAGACAGCCTGGGCCTGGTCCCTTGGACAACCTACTTCAAGGCCTTTGGATGCCTAGTATTACAGTTCTCTGCATAGACGCAGTTGGTGGCCGGTAAACCTGGACACCCCAAGACCAGCTCGGCAAGGAGAGCTTGCAGGGCTCTAATCCCCCAGCTTGTTACCCTGAGTCCTAGTCTTTGCAACTAGCGAACTTACAGATGGCCGTTGACATTGACACAGTGGTGTTGAAAACGAAATAAAACTGGGTGTGGTTTAAATAGGAGGATATTGTGATAGTCCAGCCCTGCACTGTCCGGGATGGCAGCCGCTCGACACATGAGGGTATTTAAATGTAAATTCAAGTCAATTAAAGAAAATGTTTAAATTGAGCTCCTCAGTTGCAGGAGCAGCATTTCACATGCTCAATAGCTACCAGGAGGCTAGTGGCCACTGGGTTGGACAGCAAGATGTAGAACACCTCCATCATGGCAGAAAGTTCCAGCAGACAGCCCTGCTGCAGCCACGGGACCACCTGGGCAGTCCTGATGGGTTTTTTTGCCAACCTTAAAACACAACCTCACAATCAAATATTATTCAGCCTTAAAAAAAGAAGGAAATTCTGCCACATGCTACAACGTGGTTGGAGCTTGAGGACCTTATGCTCAGTAAAATATGCCAGATCCAAAAGGGCAAATACTGAGTGATCCACTTATTGGAGGTAGCTAGAACAGTCAGATTCATAGAGACAGAAAGCAGAGTAGTGGTTGCCAGGGCCAAGGTGGGGGGAGAGGGGGGAGTCACAGTTTCAGTTTTGAATGATGAAGAGGTTCCGGAGATGGAGGGTGGTGATGTTTGCACAACATTGTGAATGTGCTTAATGCCACTGAACTGTACACTCAAATGTGGTTGAAATGGTAAATCTTATATTGTGTGTATTTAACACGATTTAAAAAAAAAAGAAAACCACACAGCCTTACAGACTGCTAAAATTTATCCCCAAATAACTTTCAAAATAACATATTCAATATGGGCAGAGTGCAAGGAGCGGGGATTTCTTGCTGAGCATCTGGTGTGCTCCCCAGAGTTTCCACACACGGCACTCATTTACCCAGCCCCGCTGCGGAGCAGGCTGCGTCCCTCATTCTGCAGACAGCCAAACAGGCTTAGGGGATGAAGTGTCTGGCTAAGGACACACAGCTGGCATGAGGAAGCATCAGGACTGAACCCCAGGGCTGTTGGGTCCCCAGCAGTTGTCTGTGGTTAGACTATGCAGTATTTAAACCCTGATCTTCCACCTCCAACAAATAAATAACACAAAGGGAAGCCTTTCAGCTCCTTGGGCCGTGCTGATCTGGGTAAAACCAAGTCAGGACAAAGGGCGAGAGAACAGCTTCCTAAGACCACGCAGTAGAGACCCCTCTGAGGACTGAAAACACAGCAGTGGCAGGGACTCATTGGCTGGCATGTACTTCCAGGCAGGGACTCCAAAGGAACCCGGAGGTTGGAAACAGTCGGGAGGACAGATTACTGGTGCATTCTTTAAAAAAAAAAAAAAATCCTTTTAATGGTGTTTCGTTGTCTTAACAAATAAAATTGAGAAGGGAAAAAGTAGATAGTGTTAGGCAAAAACCTATGAAGCTCCAAAATACTCCACAGCTGAGACTGATTAATGGCTCTGCTTTTGAAAAGAAAGCATGCTCTTCACATGTGCACAGAGTATTAAACTTACCTCATCTCAGGCTGGCTTTAGTGTTCATATGACACTCTGAAGCTGCCTCAAAGAGTGGTGTTAGACAAAAAGAATGGAATTTAGACAAAGATGCGTGGACTGACTGGACACACCACTTAGCTGTGTGACTTCAGGCAAGTTCACTGTCCTCTCTGCTCCCAGTTTCCTCATCTGTGACAAGGGAAATGTAACATTTATTTCACAGAGTTACTGTGAAGGTCACATGAAATCGTGTATGAGAGGATGTGTTCACTGTGAACTGTTATACACATTCGTTGTGATTACTAATTATTATTTAATATTGGTAATGTGAATATTATTCCTCAGAGTTACTTAGCAAACATCTCTTGACGTTGCCTCCCAAGGTGTTTGCTCAGTTGCATTCATTGGTTCAGCCAATTTTTTTAAATTAACAAACTTTAGTTTTTAGAGAAGTTTTAGGTTCTCAGAAAAATTGACTGGAAAGTACAGAGCCCCTTGTCCTCCCCACTCACAACCTCTCTTCATCAGCATCAAGTTCAGCCCGTTTTTGTTGAGCACCTACTATGTGCTGGCATTGAGGAGCTCTTGGATTCACAAAAGGAAGGCTGCCTTTTCCCACAAGGCCCCACTGTGGCCTCACCTGTCTCTGAATGACAGTGGACCAAGCATTTCCACCTCACCAGGCAACACAGAGCGGGGGGCAATGACTCAAAACCACAAATAAAACCACATGTTTAAAATACAGGCAAGGATGTAGAGAAAAGGGAACTCTTATACACAGTTGGCAGGAACGTAAACAGGAACGTAAACTAGTATAGCCACCGTGGGAAACAATGTAGAGGTTCCTCAAAACACTGCAAAGAGAACTACCATATGATCCAGCAATCTCACCACTGGGCATTTATCCAAAAGAAAGGGAATCAGTATATCTAAGAGATAATACATCCCATGTTGATTGCAGTTCTAGTCACAACAGCCAAGGTGTGGAATCAGCCTAAGTACCCATCAGCAGATGAATGGATAAAGAAATTGTGATATGTGCCAGGCGCAGTGGCTTACGCCTGTAATCCCAGCACTTTGGGATGCTTGAGGCGGGTGAATCACCTGAGATCAGGAGTTCGAGACTAGTCTGACCAACGTGGTGAAACCCCGTCTGTACTAAAAATACAAAACTTAGCCAGCTGTGGTGACCCATGCCTGTAATCTCAGCTACTGGGGAGGCTGAGGCAGGAGAATCACTTGAACCCAGGAGGTGGAGGTTGCAGTGAGCCAAGACCGCACCATTGCACTCCAGCTTGGGCAACAAGAGTGAAACTCTGTCTCAAAAAAAAAAGAAGAAGAAGAAAAAGAAAATGTGGTATGCATACACAATTGATACTATTCAGCCATCAAAAATAAGGAAATCCTGTCATTCGCAGCAACATAGATGCCACTGGAGGACATTATGTTAAGGGAAATAAGCCAGGAACATAAAGTCCTCACTTATATGTGGAAGCTAAAAAAGTTGATCTCATAAAAATAAAAAGTAGCACAGAGGATAACTAGAGGCTGGGAAGGGTAGGGGGAAGTGGGGAGATAGGGAGAGATTTGTAAAAGGATACAAAATCACAGATAGAAGGAATAAGTTCTAGTGTTTTGGGTGGTTTTGTTTTTGTTTTTGTTTTTGTTTTGAGACCGAGTTTTGCTCCTGTTGCCCAGGCTGTAGTGCAATGGCGCGATCTCGGCTTACTGCAACCTCCACCTCCCGGGTTCAAGCGATTCTCCTGCCTCAGCCTCCCTAGTAGCTGGAATTACAGGTGCCCGCCACCACGCCCAGCTAATTTTTTGTATTTTTGGTAGAGACAGGGTTTCATTATGTTAGTCAGGCTGGTCTCGATCTCCTGACCTCAGGCGATCCACCCACCTTGGCCTCTCAAAGTGCTGGAATTACAGGTGTGAGCCACTGCGCCTGGCCAGTTCTAGTGTTTTATAGCACTGTGGGATGACTATAGTTAACAATAGCGTATTATATAGTCTCAAATAGCTAGAAAGAAAACGTTGAATATTTCTAACACAAATAAATGATCCATGTTTGAGATGACGGATATGTAAATATGCAGATCTGATCACTACATATTATGTGAATCACAACATTACTAATGTACCCCATGAATATATAATTATTATGTGTCAATTAAAAATTAAATTTTAGAAATTTAAAAAATAAAAAGAAACTAGAAAGTGAAAACCCAGGCCAGGCGCGGTGGCTCACATCTGTAATCCCAGCACTTTGAGAGGCCAAGGCGGGCAGATCACTTGCGGTTAGGAATTCGAGACCAGCCTGGCCAACATGGTAAAACCCTGTCTCTACTAAAAATAAAGTTAGGCAGGTGCCTGTAATCCCAGCTACTTGGGAGGCTGAGGCAGGAGAATTGCTTAAACCTGGGAGGCGGAGGTTGCAGTGAGCTGAGACCACGCCATTGCACTCCAGCCTGGGCAATAAGAGTGAAACTCCATCTCAAAAAAAAATAGTAATAATAACCCAAAGCACACAAAAGAAAAGCAATAATTAAGATAAGAAATTGACATCCTGAGCAACATGGCAAAAGCCGTCTGTACAAAATACAAAAAAATTAGCCGGGCATGGTGGCACACGTCTATAGTCCCAGCTACTCTGGAGGCTGAGATGGGAGGATCACCTGAGCCCGGGGAGATTGAGGCTGTAGTGAGCCATGATTGTGCCACTGCACTCCAGCCTGGGCGACAGAGCAAGACCCTGTCTCAAAAAAGAAAAGAAATTGAGAACAGATAAAGAATAAAGAAAATCATTGAAACTAAAAGCAAGTTCTTTGAAACAATAAAGATTAATAAACCTGTAGCTAGAGACCAAGGGAAAAAAGAGAGAAGGGAAAAAACAAAAACACAAAAACCCACAGTTTAAAAGTTTAAAGACTTCTGGGGCAAGGCCGTGCATCCCAGCAGCTTCCAGGATGCCCAGCCAAGCTAAGGCTGACTCACCTGCCCAGGGCATCGTGTAGAACAGCACCAAAGAGGCCGGGAGCTCCAGCATGGAAAAACAGCCCTGTCCTTTTTAATTGTCCTCGTAGCATTTCACAGGTGGGGTGATTTGATGATAAAGAAGCAAGTGGTCTTCAGTCTCTGGCCCCTCCGCTTTGTTGGCTACGGGCCTTCAGTTTCCTGGACAGTCATGTCCACCTTAAAGCAATGATCCAAGGTTTTAATGAGGGAATGTTTCTAAAGAATCTAGCCCGTGTCTGGCAGATAGTAGGTGTTCAATATACGTATCTCATTTCTCTCCCACTTCAGGTCCTCCCTTCCCTCCCCATATGTCTGCACAATAGCTGTGTGTATTTCTCCTGGACTTTTCAAAGCTGCTTTTATTCCATGAAAGGGATAGATCTTGAGTGCCAGAGTGACTTTCCTGTGGGCTGGCTTTTCACATTCCAACCATTACTCCACGAGGCTTGGGACTGCCTTCCCATCTGCTTTGATTCCTTTACCCAAGTACTAAACAGGGTAGGTTAAGATGCTGCTCACACAAATAACCTCACTGTACAACAAGAGCACCTTGTCGTAGCTCACTCAGGCCACGTGTCCAGCAGAGGTCACTGGGATCTTTGGACCTCATCCCGTGACTACGGCCAGCAGAAAGCCAGGCTCTGGAATGTGGCCAATCCCCATGAAAGGGGGAAATAGCAAGTGCGAAAGCATCCACCAGTCATCGTCTTCCACCCTGAAGTGACACATGTCTGCAGCTCACATGGAATGGCCACATCCTACTTCAAGGGACTGGGGAAAGTACAAATCTACCATGTGCTCAGAAGAAGAACCAGAAATGTATGACGACAGCGTTAATGACTTCCCAGCCCAGCTTCAATCCGTAAAATAATGCTGCAAGTTGGTGTCCCTATGGCAGACTTAAAGATGAGACCCTAAAAGGTTTTGTCACTTCCCTAAGACCACATGGGGAGTAAGCAGCAGATCCTTGTAATTTTGTCTGCCAAATCTGATACTTCACATGAAGTCCCTGAAGCGTTCCGAGATACATTTATGGTACTATGAAAGGTTTTTGTTTTGGGGACTCTGCCCTCTTGCTCCTCTACCCCTACAGCAGCCTACACCTCCCTCTGTTTACACCACTTTTTAATGATCAGCTTTCTTCTCGTCCCCTCTCTAGATTATGAATCTTTTCCTCGCTGTACCCTGTTCCTCTAGCACAGAGTCAGGGCCAAAGCTGTCTGTTGAGCTGACCTGGGGAGCTCTTCCTGTGTCAGGGGAGTGTAGTGCTCTCATAAGCATGAGCCTAACCACATTGATTGGATGCTAGTGATTTATTCCTTACCTCAACTCAGCAATTCTTAGGAGCAGGATGACCTGCTGTCCATGAAATCCTGGTGGCCCTGAGGGTATTGTTCACGTTTCAGATACTGTGGATGGAGAATCCCAGGAAAGCCGGGAATGGTCGCTCCTGACTCTGAGCCTTCACAAATCTGGCATTTGTGGATATAAACATCGTTTTCATGGGCTTTGTAGTCCAATTGAAATTGCCTTTCCCATTAGTGTGGGTTTCTGGAAAGCTGAATGAAGTGAACGTTTTGTATATCACATCACGTATTTCACATATTCCTTTAAAATGTCCTAGATGGTGTTTCGTGCATTACGAAAGCTTTTTGTTTTTGGTATTCTCCCCCCACTTAGATGCAGATGTTGGACAAATTTCCCATGGAAGGAGGACAGAAGGACCCCAAGCAGCGGATCATCCCCTTTCTGCCAGGTAGGTGAGATGGGTGCTCTCAGACTGGGACACCGGGGGCTCTGGTACAGCTCCCAGAGCCCTTGGGACAGTTTATCAGCTTGTCTTCCTTTATCAGGGGACACCATCCCACTGACCAGAATCTCAGCCATTTGTAGACATTAACCCATTTATGCCGGAGGTTGCAATTTTTTGTATTTTTGCATGAGTGAAAAATCAGACCTTGGCAGTGACCTTGAGCAGTAATATATAAATAACTCCCACAGGCTTAATGTTCCAATAATGGAACACTGGGCATAAGTGGGTTAATGACTAAGTGCTTGGGTTTTGGCATTAGATGCTACACCATTTACTAGATGATGAATGACCTTGAGAAGACCCTTTACCTCTGGGATCCTCAGTTTCTCCCATCTCTAAAATGGGACTAATTCGAGCTCAGAAAGTTTTTCTAGTGAGTGCTTTCTGTTTCGATAACTATGGTATTCGTTTTCTATTCTTGGATAACAAATTACCACCAATTTAATAGCTTAAAACACCCAAGTTATTACCTTACAGATCTGTGGGCCAAAAATCCAGGCAGGGTTTTTGGCCCAAGTGGGTTCTGCTCAAGGTCTCATGAGGCTGAAGTCAAGATGTCAGCTGAGCCAAGCTCTTATCTGGAGGACCTAGAGAAAAGTCCACTTCCAGCCTCCACGTAGATTGTTGGCAGAGTTCAGTTTGTCACAGCAATAGGACCAAGATCTGTTTCCTTGCTGGCTGTCACCCTCTCAGCTTCTAAAAGCTTCCCACATCCCTCATCACAGGAGCCCTCTATTGCAGGATCTGGCCAGCAGCCCACAATGCAACGGGGCTCTCTCTTTGTTCCCAGGCGGGTCGGCAGGTCGAGAAATAACAGACACACACAAGATAGTGAAAGCTGGGTCCAGGAGGGTCACCGCCTTCTGGTCCCGTGATGCCGCCAATGCACTGGATATACTAGCATTTATTATTAAGTTTAGTGAGGGCAGAGGTAGGTTAGTGAGGGATTTAGGGTCATTTGATTATGAGGTGAGATGGTCACATGGGGATGAAGCTGTTCTTTAACATAACATCTGCATGCAGAAGTACAGTAGTATACAGAGATGAGAATTTACAATATAGTGCATGCATCAGTAATTTCTCACAGAACCTTAAAACAGGAACACAGTCTTTCCATAACCTATGATTAGCAAGATATTAATCAGCAGTAACAGTTGCAGTAAAAGCTGGTTACAAACAATCCATAGGAACAGGACGTGAAGCTAGACAACCGGTTAGACCAGAAATTCTCAGAAGGGAGTATGCCTTAACCCTAAAGAGGCCCAGTAGAGCCATGGCAAGATGAGGGTGTTTATAGCCCTATCGTATCCATATGAACAGGCGCCCCTCATGCATCCATTTATAGGCTCTCCACAAGGGTCACATTCCATTCCCAGAGCTATGAACATTTGCTTTTGTGGGATAGGAATCTAGGTGATGTGAAACCTCCCTGACTGCACGTCCGTTCATAGGCTCCCTGCAGGGGGAAGCATGTCACACGTTCTTGGCTCATTCTGGCAGTCCAACCTGGCATTGTCTTTACACAATCCTGCATGCAACTTTGTATTTACAATAATCAGGACCCTTTCATCTTTTATTCCGTAGCAATAGTTTCAGGGGGTCTCCCTACAGCCCTCTCCATCTCCCAGCCAACAGTGGGGCAGCAAATCTCACTTGGCCTTCAAATCCCTCTGACTTTGCCTTCTGCTACCAGTCAGGGAAAGCTGCCTGCTTTTAAGGACCCATACGATTATTACCTGACTAATCCAGGATAATCTCCCTCTTCTGAAGTGAACAGAAGGCATATAATAGCTCGTCACATACACAAGCTTTGGGGATTAGGGCAGCACATCTTTGGGGGATATTTTAGAAAGTTTATGAACCTACCTCACATGGCTACCAGGCAGCACACCAGCTGCTGTGCAGTGTTTAATGCAGTTATACCTAGTCTCTGTTCCCAAGGCAGTCAGTCTCCATCCCCCCAAATTCTTACCAAAGAATACTATAACGGCTTCAGCTCAAAGAGAGGGGTTACCCGAACCAGTGTTACTGCTTCAAGTATAATAATAGCTCCCTACTGTGGGCCGGTCACTCAGTGCTTTACTTTCATTACCTCGTTTGGTCCTCAGAGCAGCCCTGCAGCATAGGCATTACTGTACCCATTTCACGGATGAGGAAAATTGAGGCTCAGGAAACCTATAGGCGCTTGCACAGATGGCAGAACTGGAATTCAGACGTAGGTATAGCTGGCTTCAAAATTCGTGCCTGAGTCAGACAACCTGGTTCCAATCCCAGCATGCCCCCCTCACCAACTCTGTCACCTTGGGTAGATGACTTCATTTGCAAATTGGAGTATAATAATGGTACTAAAATGATGAAGTTGTTATGATGATTCTGTAAATGCCTGGCAGGTTGCTAACAGCCATCAAGCACTTACTATGATGATTTTTATATACTGAAAATCAGCAATCTGACAATCACCCTAAGTCATAGATATTTAGAGCTGGACGGGCCGTTTAGATCCTTTTTCAAGGCCAGGAATGGTGGTTCACTCCTGTAATCCTAGCACTTTGGGAAGCCAAGGTGAGTGGATCATCTGAGGTTAGAAGTTTGAGACCAGGCTGGCCAACACGGCAAAACCCCTTCTCTACTAAAAATATAAAAGTTAACTGGGCATGGTGGCAGGCACCTATAATCCCAGCTACTTGGGAGGCTGAGGCTTGAACCCAGGGAGTGGAGGTTGCAGTGAGCCGAGATCACGCCACTTCAGCCTGGATGAAAGAGCGAAACTCTGTCTCAAAAAAAAAAAAAGTATCTTTTTTTCAGCAAAGGGAACAGGCCTAGAGATGGGGGGACTCCCTGGGTCACACAAGTGCCAGTCTCTCAACCCCCTAGTCCAGAACATAGTGGGTTCTTCAGGTATTACTGTCACTGAATGGGTTTAGAGACAGGGCACATGTGTTTGCCAGGCTTCCTCCACTGGGAGAATCCTTTACCTAAAAAAGCTAACATTTGTAGTTCCTCCACTGGCAAAGTGTACAACCATGCTGGAATTTTCTTTCCTGCTGGAGAAAACCCCGCTGGCCAACTGCAGCAGCCAAATGTCAGCGCTCCAAAGCGTGTGCTTCAGAGTCAAACAGACTAGCCTGTGACCTCAAGCAAGCGACATCCCCCTCTGAGCCTCAGTTTCCACATCTGTTAAAAACGGGACAGTGACCCCTGCTTCACAAGGTCCAGTTCCTGGCACATAGTAGATTCTTGGTAAAGGCAGAAACAGGGTCCTGGGACATGCCTTCGGAATCTCTTGGTTTCACGTGTTAGTGTCCTCCTTAAATGATCATTCTGGATATTAAAGGTAAACTGGACTCCAAATGCAGGTTTTTTCCACCAAGAAAGGAAAGGAAAGCAGTGAGTTCTAACTCTTTACTGGATAAAAGACAAAACCAGCTCTAGAGAACTACCCAAGACGGAGAAGAACTTGAGCCGACCCTCTCCCAAGCTCTTAAAAGCTTTCATGGTTACGTAATCCTTCTCCACCAGAGAATTAATGAAACGGCCGTTCCCAGGGACTTGGTCTCTTCTCAAGGCACCCACTTGTGGCTTGGAGAGCTCCCGCTAGACCCCAGGACCCCAGACCACCCCTTCTGAGCCACCTCTTAGCTTTTCCTCGAAGCCGAGGATGAGGCCAAGACAGGGAAGCACGAGAGAAGCGCCCCCTCTCCTAGGGGTCAGTTTTCTGCCAAGACTGCCGCGTCAGCAGAACAAAAGCAAGTCTCATGTTAGCACAAAGGCGGGGGAGGGGAGAGCAGCCTGCACAGTTTTCCATCCCAGCAGGGGCTGGGGAAGCCAACTTGGCAGAGGATGCTGCCTGAAAAATAGGAATTACAGTCTGGCCTTCCTCCACAGTGGAAAACAAAAGCCGACCGTTCCTACCAAAGGCTGTGCTCGCCTCTGAACACCCTTTCCACTCCAGGAAGGCAGCCGGCTCACCCTCCTTCCCTGAGATGCACACAGAAACACCTCCTGTCAGGCACAGGCCAGGGCCGCTGCCCACAGCACCTCACCAGGGAGGCCCTGGCCAAGGGGGTGCTGGCTCCCATGCCTACCGCTGGCCTCACGGTTCTGCCCCATGGCCAGAACCTGAGCCACAACTCGGGCTCTGCTGTGAGTAAATGACAAATTGGCCCACTGGAGGCAGGTTTAAGAAAGCTGGGAGTTGAGGAAAGAACGTGCGCTCTGAATTGCAGAGTGCATGAATCATCTAAAGTAAAAAAATAATAAGTAATTTCCCCTTTGCAAGCACCTACTAAGGGCCATCCCTGTGCTGGGTGTCATGGAGATGGCTTCTAAGAGTTAGGGGCTGCTATCCCATTTCACAGATGAGGAGACTGAGGCTCCGGGAGGTAAATGCATTCCCCAAAATTCCCCCTAGGATTGGCCGGGGCCTCATGGACTGCAGAGCCTGTGGCCTCGCCGGCAGGCCCCACTGCTGCCACAGGGCATCTTGCCCTTGTTGCTGGCAGGACACCAGACGTGCATCGAGAGATTCCTGTCCCACTGAGGTCACACAAGTATAGGAATGTCACTTATGTCCTGGAGTTGCCCCCTCAGGAAACGCTGAAGGCGCCTGAGTCTTCTGTTCCCTTTCAATTCCTGTAGACCTGTCCTTGGGTGGATCCTCAGCTTTAGTGTCTAGTTGGATGGCAGCCTCAGGACAGGCCTGTGCCTATTGCCATGGGCCAGCTCTGCCCCATGAGGGTGGAGATATTTTGAGCCTGTTCACGACCTTTTCAGTAAGACACCTGTACACCCACCCTCTACCCTTCCCCTGTTTTACAGAAGAAAAATTATACCTGAAGGGGACCAAAATAGTTTTGATTAGGGACTCCTCTCCCATTTTGAGAAGTAAATTACAGAGCATTTGCTGGGCAGGATTTCTCTTCATAGGCACGCATTCCTTGTTTTTCCTGAAGGCTCAGGATGCTGCTGGGGTTCCACATTGCAAGTAGTTCCACCTACAAGGACAATAAAATGGAGATAGGGAGTATTTGATTGTCACAATGACTGGAGGTGGGGTGGGTTTGGGAAGGCTACCAGCTTCATCTGGATTTGAACCAAGGATGCTAAACATCCTGCAGGGCGGGAGCCTCCAGTCCAGGGAAGCATTGCCCCACCCAGACTCCAGCAGGGTCCCCCCTCCCCTGCTTTTGGGAAACACCAGCTATGAGCAGCAGGAGGGCAGGCCACAGCCTTCTTGCTCCTCGCTAGCCCCGAAGCGTGGCACAGAAAGGCCTTACACAGAGACTGTACCTATTCAGTGAGTAAGATCATCGGCTCCAGGGAAATCCAATTGCAAACCGCTTCCCACTTCGCTGCCTCATTTACTTTTTTTGCTAATGACATGAAAATTTTCTGATTCTAAAAGCAATAAATGTTTACGGCAGAAACTTTGGAGAAAGTGTAAAAAAGAAAACCAAAATTCTCTGTCTTTATTACTCAAAGACAAGCACCTTGAACTTTGTGATGCGTATTCATCTACTTTTTTTTTTTGAGACAGAGTTTTGCTCTTATTGCCCAGACTGGAGTGCAATGGCACGATCTCAGCTCACAGCAACCTCCATCTCCCAGGTTCAAGCAATTCTCCTGCCTCAGTCTCCTGAGTAACTGGGATTACAGGCATGCGCCACCAGCTAATTTTTGTATTTTTAGTAGAGACAGGGTTTTACCACGTTGGCCAGGCGGGTCTCAAATTCCTGACCTCAGCTTATCCACCTGCCTCGACTTCCCAAAGTGTGGGGATTACAGGCGTGAGCCACCGCGCCCAGCCTAGATACTTTTTTAATTGGTGAAAATGAGCAAAAAAAAAAAAAAAAAAGGCTTCTCTCTTTTTTTTTAATTTACCATGTCTACCTAGTTTCCGAATAGTGTCCTTTTGCACCAGAGCAAGTTGTCCAGTTGTTTAAAATGTTGGATTAGCCATATGGTCTTTTAGGGCGCAAATCTCCGTTACTACTTTGCATTGCAAATCTTTAAAAGTCAGTAGGGTTGTTTTTCAACATCCCTTCCAGTTCTGTCATATTATGAAAATTCTGACTATACTAGCCTTTTTTTTTTTGAGACGGAGTCTCATTTACTCTGTCACCCAGGCTGGAGTGTCATGGTGTGATCTTGGCTCACTGCATCCTCTGCCTCCTAGGCTCAAGTGATTCTCCTGCCTTAGCCTCCCGAGTAGCTGGGACTACAGGCACATGCTACCACGCCTGGCTGATTTTTATTTTTATTTTTATTTTCATTTGCATTTTTAGTAAAGACGGGGTTTTGCTATGTTGGCCAGGTTGGTCTCAAACTCCTGACCTCAAGCAGTCCACCCACCTTGGCCTCCCAAAGTGCTGGGATTACAGGCGTGAACCACCACGCCCGACCCTTACTAGACTTTTCTACGCCATCTTATCCCTGCCCGACCGAGCTTGATCTGTGGAGATAACCATCTCACCAGAAACCATCTTAGATCAATAGTAATCTCTCTTCACCTTGCCAGGCCCTTGACCCAAATTCCTCTTTTTAACCAACCTCCTACGGCCAGAAATAGAGAGAACTCTTAGTGGGTCTCCATGTTCTGCTCTCCAGAGCAGCTGTGGTCCTCCCACGCCTTCCCCTTGACCTACCCATAGATTCCCCCTGGTTGCTCTGCACGAGCTTGGTAGAGGTGCTCATCTCCATCCCCTATATGTTTGGCCCTCCTTTATGTCTTATTTCTGATTTCCCCTACCCCTGACTGTGGTAGATCCAGAATGGTGAGCCAGGTGGTCTTAACCTTTAGTGCGTATGCTTCACCACCATCTCTCTAAGAGAGGATAGCCTGTCTAAACTCTTGAGAACCCACTGATTTGCTTTAAACAGACCTCACCCATGACATTTCAATGTCTTGGATATTTCCAGAGATCTCCAGTGGCATCATGTATATACCCGTGTTTTCCTGTGACCCACATTCTCTGTCCATGTGTCATATTGGTAGCCCCAGGCCCCAGAGTTTCGGATGTTGTGAAGCAGGTCGTGGACTCTCAGTTAATATTTGGTGAAATAGGAAAACTTGAAACCCTTCTCTCACGAACACTAATTGGGGGAGGAACTGGAAGAATTTGCCATCTTTGCAGGTGGAAACCACATTCATACATTTATCAAACATTAGTGTCACAGAATGGACTGAGACACAGTCAGTTTCTATTTGTGCAGAGCACATGACTGGTAGGACAGAAGAAGTGCTGTAAAAATAAATAATATGTGCAGTCAGAAACAGCCACCTCTTAACCCCTATGAGGGATGGTGGTGGGGTTGCATGGGGAGGTGTCCAGGCAGAGGGGAGGGCTCAGCATGCGGGTTTAGGGAACATGAGGAAAAGGCAGAGGGTGAATGAGGATAAGGGAGGAGTCTGAACTATTGCTGAGGGCATGTCTACTTGTCCACGGCACTGTTCACCCAGCCAGAATCCTGGAGTTGGACAGGACCTCACATGCTCGGGTCCAACCTTCTTTCTTCATCAGGTAGGAGTGGCTTCCTTCTGCGGTTGTTTCCAGCCTCTCTTATCTCACCAAAACTTACTCCGTGGCTCCCATTCCCCCAAGCCCTTGTGTTAAACTGTGAACATGGTTTAGGGGGACCTCTCATGGGCTTATCCAAGCCCCGCGGAAGTCCAGCAGGGGTACCTTGATCACAGCCAGGAATTTTGGCACCATTCAGACCTACCCTAGGAACAGCCATGTCCACATCCTCTCAGGTTGCTGAGAGCTTGTCCCTGTTCCCTGACAACACTGTCTTTGCTCTTATCTTCTGCAGGTAAGATTCTCTTCAGACGAAGCCACATCCGGGACGTGGCTGTCAAACGCCTGATACCAATTGATGAATACTGTAAGGTAAGGCTTAGAAATGCCCACACAGTCTTCCCTGTAGGTGTATTCTGTTTTCTTTTCTTTTTCTGGCTACAGGATGCTCACTGATAAAAATTTATACAATTCAAAGGAATGTAAAGAAATTAGGGGGAAAAGTCACTCATTATCATTAAACCTAGAGGCAACAGTTATTAAGGGTTTTACATATTTCCTTTCCACCCTTATGTGCATTTCATAATGATGTTGAGACCATTCTGTATGTGTTATTTTGTTGCTCTTTCTCTTTTGCCATAATTATTATGTGAGAATTTCCCTGCTATTAAAACATCCTTTTGGCTGGGCACAGTGGCTCACACCTGTAATCTCAGCACTTTGGGAGGCCAAGGTAGGTGGATCACTTGAAGTCAGGAGTTTGGGACCAGCCTGGCCAACATGTTGAAACCCTATCTGTGCTAAACATAGAAAAATTAGCCAGGCGTGGTGGTGCACACCTGTAGTCCCAGCTACTCGGGAGGCTGAGGCAGGTTAATCACTTGAACCTGGGAGGTGGAGGTTGCAGTGAGCTGAGATTGGTGCCACTGCACTCCTGCCTGGGCAACAGAGTGAGACTCTGTCTCAGAAAAAATAAAAATCCTCATAAGCCTACTTTTAATGACCGCATATATCCCTTATACATTCGTGTTTCAAAAGTTATTTAACCAACCCCTGTTATTTGATGGTGCAGCGGCTTCAGTCCTAAACAACAAGAGATCTGCCTTTTGGTTATATTTCATTTGACTTGAGGCTGTAGTCAGGAAAGGAGCATGTTTTTATTTAGTTTAACAGTTTTCCTTTGATATTTACTTCTCCAAGTTAAAATCACTAGCGATTTTGATGCGAGAGGAGTAGGAATAGCAAGAAATGTTTATTAAATGGAGCAGTGAACGATCTCCCCCTCAGATCAGGAACAAAGCGAGTATGTTTACCCTTATGCCTGTGTTCTACATTTTACTGGGGGACTAGCCAGTGTAAGCAAACAAAAAAGAAAGAAAAGGCATCCAGATTGGCAAGGAAAGAGTGTAACTCTTGACTCGCAAATGACATGATTCTCTATGTAGAAAATCATAAGAGATCCATCAAAAAATGCTAGGACAAATACATGAGTTTAGTAAGATCAGGATTAAACGCTCAGTATACAGAAAGCAATTGTATTCCTATACCTTAGGAACAAATAATCCAGAAGTGAAATTAAGAAAACAGTCCCACTCCCAGTAGCATCAAAAAGAATAAAATACTTACAAATAAGTTTCACAAAAGAAGTGCAGGATTTATACACTGAAACTACAAAACATTTCCATGAAAATTAAAGAAGATCTAAATTCATGGAGATACATTCCATACTTATGGGTTGGAAGACTCAATGTTGTTAAAATGGAACTCCTCCCAGAATTAATCTGCATATTCAATACAATCCCTGTCAAAATCTTTTTCATAGGCTTTTTAATAGAAATTGACAAGCCGGCCGGGCGCAGTGGCTCAAGCCTGTAATCCCAGCACTTTGGGAGTCTGAGACGGGCGGATCACGAGGTCAGGAGATCGAGACCATCCTGGCGAACACGGTGAAACCCCATCTCTACTAAAAAAATACAAAAAACCAGCCAGGCGAGGTGGCAGGCGCCTGTAGTCCCAGTTACTCGGGAGGCTGAGGCAGGAGAATGGCATAAACCTAGGAGGCGGAGGTTGCAGTGAGCTGAGATCCGGTCCCTGCACTCCAGCCTGGGCGACAGTGCGAGACTCCGTCTCAAAAAAAAAGAGATTGACAAGCCAATCCTCAAGTGTATGTGGAAATATAAAGGACCCAGAATAGTCAAAACACTTTTGAAAAAGAACAACTTTAGAGGAGCCATACTACCCATTTTCAAAACTCCCTACAAGGTACAGTAATCAGGATAGTATGGTACTGACAAAAATAGGTATATAGATCAGCGGAACAACATTGAGAGTCCAGAAATAAAATCTTACAAAATGTGTGATCAGTTCATATTCCACAAAGGTACCAAGACAATTCACTGGGAAAAGGATAGTCTTTTTTTTTTTTTTTTTTGAGATAGAGTCTCGCCCTGTTTCCCAGGCTGGAGTGCAGTGGTGCCATCTCGGCTCACTGCAACCTCCGCCTCCTGGGTTCAAGGGATTCTCCTGCCTCAGCCTCCTGAGTAGCTGGGATTACAGGCACCCACCACCGTGCCCGGCAAATTTTTTTTTTTTTTTGTATTTTTGGTAGAGACGGGGTTTCACTATATGTTGGCCAGGCTGGTCTCAGACTCCTGAGCTCAAGTGATCCACCCACTTCAGCCTCCCAAAGTGCTGGAATTACAGGCATGAGCCACCATGCCAGGCCGAAAAGGACAGTCTTTTTAACAAACAGTTAAGATAGTCACCTGTTGCATTCATTTCCTAGGGCTGCATAGCAAAATACCACAAACTGGGTGGCTTACAACATCGTTTAGTTTCTCATGGTTCTGGAGGCTGGAAGTCTCGGCAGCAGGGCCCTCTAACCTCTCTCATTGGTTTATAGATGAGATGCCTCTTCTCCCTGTGTCTTTACAAGGTCTTTTCTGTACCTGGCTATGTCCTACTCTCCTCTTCCTATAAAGACACAGTTATATTGGATTAAGGGACATTCCTAGTGACTTCATTTTACTTTAAATCACCTTTTGAAAGATCCTGTCTCTGAATATATTCACATTCTAGGGGCTTGGGGGTTAGGACTTTAATATATGAATGGGGGGGTGGAGACCAAAACACTATAGCCCCCAACAGCTGTACACATGCAAAAAAAATGAAGTTAGACCCTTATCTCATACCGTGCATGAAAATCAACTCCAAGTGGATCATAACCCTAAATATAAGAGCTAAAACTATAAAACTTCTAAAAGAAAACATAGGAGAAAGTCATCACAATCCTGAATTGGGCAGTTTTAGCTATGACCCCAGAAGTGTGAGCCTTTAAAGAAAAACTGATAAAAATTGGATTTAATTAAATGGATTTATAGATTTCTATACTTCAAAAAGTACCATTAACAAAATGGCCAGGCCAATGGCTCACGCCTGTAATCCCAGCTCTTTGGAGCACCAAGGCAGACAGATAACTTGAGGTCCGGGATTCAAGACCAGCCTGGCCAACATGGTGAAATGTCTTCTCTACTAAAAATACAAAAATTAGTCGGGCGTAGTGGCTCACGCCTGTAATCCCAGCTGTTTGGGAGGCTGAAGTGGGAGGATTGCTTGAATCCAGGAGGTGGAGGTTGCAGTGAGCCAAAATTGTGCCACTGCACTCCAGCCTGGGACAGAGTGAGACTCCATCTCAAAAAAAAGAGAAAGAAATGGCATACCATAGACTGGGAGAAAATATTTGTTAATCATATATCCGATAAAGGATTTGTATTGAACATACACAAATAACTCAACAATTGTAAGACAACCTGATTTTAAAGACTTCAGTACAAATTTTACCCAAGAAGATACAGGAATGACTAGTAAGCACATGAATAGATGCTCAATATCATTAGTCATTATGGGAATGCAAAATAAAACCATAACAAGATACCTACACAGCCACTAGAGTTGCTTATAATCAACAAGACAGACAATAGCAAGTGTTGGTGAGAACATGGAGTAACTGGAGCCTTTAAGATAAGAAGCTACAAGCTGGGCATGGTGGCTCAAGGCTGTAATCCCAGTATTTTGGGGGGCTGAGGCAGGTGATCACCTGAGGTCGGGAGTTCGAGACCAACCTGACCAACATGGAGAAACCCTGTCTCTACTAAAAATACAAAATGAGCCAGGTGAGGTGATGCATGCCTGTAATCCCAGCTACTCAGGAGGCTGAGGCAGGAGAATCGCTTGAACCCAGGAAGCGGAGGTTGAGGTGAGCCGTGATTGTGCCATTGCACTCCAGGCTGGGAAACAAGGGCAATACTCCATCTCAAAAAAAAAAAAAAAAAAAAGATGGGAAGCTACTTTGGAAGACAGTTTGGCAGTTTCCTCAAAAGTTAAACTTACCATATGACCACTCTTAGGTATATACTCAAGAGAATTAAAAACTTATGTCCTCACAAAGACTTGGCTACAAATGTTCACAGCAACATTAATTCATAATAGCCAACACTAGAAGTGATCCACAAGTCCATCAGCTGGTGAATGGATACAGAAATGCATAATATCCATACAATAGACATATCTTTTTATTTGGCAATAAAAAGCACTGGGAGCATGCCACAGTGGCTTGAGCCTGTACTCCCAGGACACAGAAGACTGAGACAGGAGGATTGCTTGAGCCCAGGAGTTGGAGGCTGCCATGAGCCTTGATAGCGCTACTGCACTCCATCCTGGGTGACAGAGCAAGACTCCAGCTCTAAACGAATAAATAAAGCAATGACACACTGATACAAGCTGGATGAATCTCCAAAGCATAATCCTAAGTGAAAGAAGCCAGATGTGTACAACTACACATTGTATGATTCTGTTTATATGAAATGTGCAGAAAAGACAAATTTATAGAGGCAAAAAGCAGAACAGTGCTTTCCCAGACCTGGGGGTCTGCTCATTCGACATGGGCAGAGATGAACTGCAGATTAGGTTGGAGGACATTTTTGAAGTGATGGACAAGTTTTGAAACTAGGTTGTGGTGATTGTTACACAACTCTGTAATTTACCAAATATCATTGATATTGTGCACCTATAATGGGTAAATGTTATGGTATGTAAATTGTGCCACAGTGAATCTGTTTAAAAGTATTAGTCCAGGCGCAGTGGCTCATGCCTGTAATCCCAGCACTTTGGGAAGCTGAGGTGGGAAGACTGCTTCAGGCTGGAGTTTGAGAGTAGCCTGGGCAACATATAGTGAGACCCCCATCTCTACAAAAAAGGTGTTAAACAAAAGGGGGCAGTGTGGGGACAGATGATCCCTCTCTTGGCAGGAGATGTCAAGGAAGGTCAGAAAATCTCTCCTGATTGAGCGTCTGCTCTTTGCCAAATGGGACCCTGTCTTATCTTTCCAACAACTTTGAGGAATAGGCTTTATTTTTATTATTTTGAGACAAGGTCTATCTCCCGGGCTGGAGTACAGTAGGGTGACCTTGATTCACTGCAACCTCAGTCTCCTAGGCTCAAGTGATCCTCCCACCTCAGCCTCCTGAGTAGCCAGAACTACCAGCACATACCAAGTTTTTTTTTTTTTTTTTTGATAGAGATGGGGTTTCACCATGTTGCCCAGGCTGGTCTCGAACTCCTAGGCAGGAGTAAGTTTTATTATTCCCATTGTGTAGATGAGGAAGTGGAGGCCCAACAAAGTTACTTACAATAAGATTTTAGGTTTGAGGGTTAGAGAGCTGGACTCAAGCCTTTTATGCCACCACACTCACATACTACTTATGGCCTCTCTAAGAAAGTAAAAAATGCAAGGCCGGGGGTGGTGGCTCATGCCTGTAATTCCAGTATTTTGGGAGGTTGAAGTGGGCAGATCATGAGGTCAGGAGTTTGAGACCAGCCTGACCAACATGGTGAAACCCCGTCTCTACTTAAAATACAAAAATTATCCAGGTGTGGTGGCAGAGACCTGTAATCCCAGCTACTCAGGAGGCTGAGGCAGGAGAATTGATTGAACCCGGGAGGCAGAGGTTGCAGTGAGCCAAGATCGTGCCATTACACTCCAGCCTGAGTGACAGAACGAGACTCCATCTCAAAAAAAAAAAAAAGGAAAGAAAGTAAAAGTTCAAAAAGCCTAGGTATTCAAATGTGTGTTTCTTAGGGCCAGATAAACCCAGACTCTTCTGTCTATTAAGTATCTCATGTCAAAAGAAGGGCTGGGGCAAAGGGGCAGCCATCAGCACTGCTGTTGCCTGCCAGCCCTCAGAAGAAGGTTCAGCTCTTCCTTGTCCCATTCCAAACCTCTAGAGCCTGAAATTCCAATTCTGGAGATGATCTTCTTTTGTCTAGGCCCTACTGGCAAGGACTGTAGGGTCACCTTGCCCAGCTGGGAAGTTCCAGTTCGTACCTTCCCCAGAATCTGTTGTCCATCAGCCCAAATTAGCCTATTCTGCTTCTTCCCCAGCCCACCTGACTTCTCTCCAGAGTCAGATTTTCCTTGCACCTAGGGCTTCACCACCTCCTGGACTTCCGGTTTTGAAAAGGAAATTTAAAATCCGAGAGTAATACAGGATAGCAGCAGCCTGATGCTTGGAATGGTACAGAGATAATGAATTCACCTGGACTAACCACAGGGAGGAAAATGCTTATGTTAAATGAACCACGTGGAAGTTACTACCCCTTGCTATTAATGAAACATAATAAATAGAGCAGATATTTGGAGTTTTGGTTGGCCAGATTCCCTGGGCTCAGCTTCAAGGGAACTGCCCTCCTGGAGAGAGATGAAATGATCCCTTTCTTTTATAGACTACATAGGCTGTTACATGACATTTGGGTATCTGTTACTGACATTGCTGTGAACCGACTTAAGCCAATTTGATCTATCACAACTAACTTTATTTTAGTAGAAAATGAAAGTCTCTAATAGAGATAGATGAGGGCTATAGATGATATCCCAAAGCTAGCTCCCAGGTATATATTACAATGGAAGAAACTTTCTGTTCTACCAGACCTATTGTAAAGTTACACTAAATTAACATAGTGCAGTATTAGCGCAAGGATAGACAAACCCTTGAAACAAATAGAAAACCCAGAAACAGATCCGCGTGTGTTTGGATGGACACTGTGACACTGACAAAGGCAACCTTGCAGGTCATTCCTCAATAAATGGATATCCACTTGGGAAAAAAAACAAAAAAGATAACTAACCCCTGCCTCACACCACACATGAAATCATTTCCAAGAAAATTAAAGACATAAATGTAAGAGGCAATATTACAAAAGGTTTTAGGAGATAACGTAGGAAAATATATTTATAATCTCTAGGTATAGGATTTCTAAAGATACAGAAAGGATACCCAGCACAAAAAGATTGATTTATTTGAATACATTAATTTTAAGAACTTCTGTTCGTCAAAAGACACAATGAAAATATGACTCAGCTGAATCCTGCCACACATACAAGCATTTATTATCAAGCCGCCTCATAAATAGCCACTCAAGTTTTTCTGGAAGCCCCTTGAAATCCCAGCTCTCTGTCTGACATCTCTTTGCATGAATGATTCCTCAAGGCAGATGCAGCCACATTCTAGAGGCAGGATCAGCTTATCCTAACCGTGGCCTGACAGTAAAATCCTCAAGAAGAAGCTGAACCCTAAATCCTAGACCTAGGGCCCTGTTCTGAAGGATGTACGGTACTGGGTTCACCAAGTTCTGTTTGTGCAAGAGCCAGAATGTCTGAGAATATTTTTAGGATCATTTCACCAGTAGAAAAAAAAAATTCTTTCTAACAACAGTTAGGCTAATGAATAAAGGTTGTGGTATTATGAATAAAGGTTGTGGTATTGATCCACAATGAAGATAGTTAAAGCCCTGAAGAAGCCTTTTCTGAAGTATGGACTTCTAATGAGAGTCTTTCACTTGCCCCAGTGTTCATTCTCAATGAGGGGTCCTCAGGTAGTAACTAACCATCATATGGTGTAGCTTAAATCAAACACACATGCAAATGTACGTACTTGTGCGTGTGGGTGCCCATGCTGTAGTATTTTAAACTGTGGGCAATATAACAGCAGTATTTACAAGGCTCTGAACACTTGAGACTTCCCTTCTGTAATTCTGTCATACACCACCCACTTATATTATTATTAATCTTTTTCTTCAACTCACTTTTTGAACTTCTTCAGACCACGAGACTGACGTGCTGCCTACTGTGGTAAGAGGGATTCCTGACTTTTCAAACTTCTGAACACAATATATCTTAGAGGAAACTTTGTATCACAAACATAACATAAAACTGCTATCAGCTGGGCACAGTGGTTTACACCTGTAATCCCAACACTTTGGAAGGCCGAGACAGGTGGACTACTTGAGACCAGGAGTTTGAGACCAGCCTGGGCAACATGGCGAAACCCCGTTTCTACTAAAAATACAAAAATTAGCCAGGCATGGTGTGCACGCCTGTAATTCCAGCTACTCAGGAGGCTGAGGTGGGAGAATCTCGAGCCCAGGAGGTGGAGGCTGCAGTGAGCTGAGATCCCACCCTGCACTGCAGCCTGGGCCACAGAGCCAGACTCTGTCTCAAAAACAAGCAAACAAAACAAATAGGTATCATGTGCCTGCCATAAAAGTAAAAAATAAAAACAATAAAACAACAACAACAACAGAAAATGTTTTTAAATCTAACTAGCTGCTATTACCTGCCTACCGGAGGCTCTGCAGACTCCGTCCTGCTCTCAGGAAGCAAGTTAGACAAGTGTTACTTCTCTAGGACATTCTTTTTTAAATTACAGAGGGTTGAAAGAGAATTGAGAAAACATGAACTTTCTTTCTAGTTCATGGTTTAACGTAATCATCTGGCTGCCTCTGAAATCACCTTTGGAAACACTGATATTCTTGTACCTGGGGCAGTATAGAGATTAACGGAATTATCCAGTGTCCATCAAGCAGCTAGTATATGATGGAAACCGTACGGCCACTTCCTCACTTATTCTATGGCACAGCCCTCCAAGATGGGTGTTCTTTAGCTCCACTTTGCAGATGAGTAGACTGAGGCTCAGAGAGGCAGTGAGACTTGGCCAGAATCTCACAGCCATGAAGTGACAAGGCCAGAATCAGGAACTGGTTCTGTCTGACCTTTATTGTTACCCTCTGCAAGCAGGACTTGCTCTCCTCTCTCGTGCCTGCATGAGCCACTTCTGTCCAAAGTGCCAGGATCCCTTCCAGAACAGGACTGAGTTGGCTGGAGCTGTGGTTCTTTGTCACTACTGATGGAACTCAGGACTATCCTGGAGTCTTTCAGAAGCAGAATGGTTTCTCGGTCCTGGGTCATTTTTTACTGGTAGCCACGTCCGTCCCAAATGAAATGGGCCAACATCAAAGCATTCAGCCCTGCCTTTTATTAGTAACTTGACTTCTTTTATGGTTTGGGGGTTTGGTTTGGCTTTTACTGCCTAGGCATAGCTCAAAACCAGAAGAGAACTTGGCATCATCAGGAGGTTTCCATGGGCCTTGTTTGTCTCTTCCCCTCCTGGTCCATTTGGGGCCTCTGCCCATCCTAGGAGGCCCCCTCCAGGCCGAGACAGTGACCACCTCCAGGGGTCGTGCCCCACACATGGCCAGCTCCAGCCTGTTCCCTCGTGGTGTTTAGGGTCTCACCAGCACTGCCTAGGCATGTAGGGAAGGTGGAGGAGGAACAGCTGCCACCCTGCTGCCTTTTGTGGATTTAAGGTAGAGGTTTGCAGTCGGCCTTTCCTGGACTCTCAAGTCCAAGCCACCTCACCAGAGCCTCCATTTCCCCATCTTTTAAATGGGCCAGCCTTCCCGGGGTTACATAAAGTGACACAGATGAACACGTTTCAGGAGCCACCCAGTGCTGAGCCAAGGTCAGGGAGTGCTGTTATTGCAGTCTTGGGGGGAAGCCGCAAGATATTTGCACACAAAGCAGCCAGGACACACCACAGTCCAGCATATAATCAGCTCCTTCATTATGTGGCTCCAACTGCAAGGGCTGCAGGATTTCAGAGGAAAAAGAGGCCTGTGGGGAGCGGGGAGCAGACAGCAGCTCATCCTGGCCAGGAGAACGACCACTCACTGCTCGGAACCAGAAAAAGAAGGGGGACCAGAAACAGGAGGTGGGGGAAGGAAGGGCCTGCTCCTGTCTCTGGGACTCCCTGATTCAGCTCTGGAAACAGTCCTTAAGGATCTGCTGCAGAGCAGGAACTACTTAAAGGCTAATTTTAAAAATCGGTGAGCCCTTTAGTCACCCCTCAGAAGGATGGAAGGGTGGACAGTGACCAGGGAAGGTCCCCTACTAAGCCATCCACATCCCTCATGATGTTTATCCATTTTGAGTCTGGAGCAGAGAGCCTGACTCAAAGTAGTGTAGGGTTGGCAACCCAAGTGTCCATCAACAGGTGAAGGATAAGCAAAATGTGGTGTATCCATACAATGGAATTTCACTCATCCTTTAAAAGGAAGGAGGTGTTGACGCCTGCTACAAGCATGAGCCTTGAATGGATGAGCATGCTAAATGACATCAGCCAGACTCAAAACGACAAACGCTGTATAATTCCACTTATATGAGCTACCTGGCATCATCAATCCCTAGAGACAGAAGTAGAATGGTGGTTGCCGGGTGAGGGTGGAAGGGTAGTTGTTATTTAATGAGTACAGAGTTTCAGTTTTGAAAGATGAAAAGAGTTCTGTGGATGGATGGCAGTGCTGGTAGCACAGCAGTGTGAATGTAGTAAATACTTAATGCACTGTAACAGTACAGTTGAAAATGGGTAAGATGGTAAGCTTTTACTGTGTTTTACACAGTTTAATTTTTTTAAACTGTGTAAAATATGGGAGAAATAATTGCGTGGGGTCAGCATATCCCCAAAGCCCTGTAAAAGGTACCACACTGGAGGCCTCCATTCATCTCTCCGTTGGTCCACGAGAGCCCAGTACTGCTGCAGGGTTGGCACATCACTCTGGGAGTTGGGTGGTGAGTTATTGAGGGCTGGTTATATAGAAAATACAAGACACAGGCCAGCCGCGAGGGCTCACGCCCAGCTCTTTGGGAGCCAAGGTGGGCAGATCACAAGGTTAGGAGATTGAGACTGTTCTGGCCAACCTGGTAAAACCCCATCTCTACTAAAATATAAAAAATTAGCCGGGCGTGGTGGCAAGCAGCTGTAATCCCAGCTACTAAGGAGGCTGAGGCCGGGAATCGCTTGAACCTGGGAGGCAAAGGTTACAGTGAGCTGAGATAGCACCACTGCACTCCAGCCTGATGACAGAGCAAGACTCCGTCAAGAAAGAAAGAGAGAGGAA
>NW_012115932.1:16388219-16403545 GCF_000951035.1 Colobus angolensis palliatus | reverse complement strand
AAGGAGGGAAAGAAGGAAGGAAGGAAGGAAGGAAGGGAGGGAGGGAGGGAGGGAGGGAGGGAAATGCAAGGCACATCTCTTGAACTGCTTGGGTGGCTTGGCTGCCAGAATCACCTGTGCAATTCATGCATATGCACACATGTTCTCTGCACATGTGTGTGCAACAAAATGTGTGTATGAACCACCTGAACCACCCTCAGATCTACATCCTCATCACCCTGTTCCAGGGCCTGGGCCAAAGGAGGCTTCAGTAAATATTTGTTAAACCGAGCTGTTTATTCATGATGGCCATGTCTGAGTTTCAAATCCTTTAATGAGCAGATTGTACCCTGCACTTCTCTTGTATTTGGCACAGAAACTAGTGCAGTGCTGGGCATAAAGAAAATGCTCATTGAATCATTGACTGAATACCTGTTAGTAGATAAACCAGCTTTGTGGAGGGCAACTTTGTGCCCTCCACCTACCCTCTGTCCAACCTATAGCCACTTGAGGCTCCATGACACAGCCAGTGAGTCACTGGGGCAGATTAATGTGGAATTTGGCCAGTGGAAGATCTATTTCAACCGCTCATTAACTTAGAGACTTTGAACCTGTATCCAAATCATAAAACAGTCCCTTCACTTTAATGCTTCAGATTCGTGAGTTAAGACACGTATGTGAGCATGTTGGAAATAACCTAAAGATTCACCAGTAGACGACTTGAATAAAGTATGACACAGCTGTACAAAATCCAATATCCAGTATAGGTAATGTTATAGAAGAATAATGAAATGAGCCAGCTGTGGTGGCCCAACACCTGTAATCCCAGCACTTTGGGAGGCTGAAGTGGGTGGATCACTTGAGGCCGGGAGCTCGAGACCAGCCTGGCCGACATGCCGAAACCCCGTCTCACTAAAAATACAAAAAAAAAGAAAAAGAAAATTAGCCAGGCATGGTAGCACATGCCTATAATCCCAGCTATTCAGGAGGCTAGGGCACAAAAATCCCTTGAACCCAGGAGGCAGAGGTTGTGGTGAGCCAAGATTGCACCACTGCACTCCAGCCTGGGTGACAGAGCAAGATCCTGTCTCAACATAAATAAGAATAATGAAATGGCATGAAGTTGACAATTTATAGTTAAGTGAAATCATCGGTTTACAAAATAGCATGTACAGTATGGTCTGATTTTTGCCTGAATATGTACCTATTACTTGAACAAAGATGCCTATAATATATGCATGTATATCATACATTTTGTGTGTGTGTGTGTGTGTTGTTTCCCAAACCAGCAGCATCACCAGGAAACTTTTTTTAGAAATGCACATTCAGCCCCCTCCACAGAACTACTGAATCAGAAACTCAGGTGGGGATCCACGATCTGTGTTTTAACAAGCCCTCCAAGTGACTCTGGTGCCTTCCTGAGTTTGAGAGCCACTGGTGGTGTATGGCATTCCTAACACCCCTTTCCTTCCTTTGCTTTTTGGTTGTGTGTGTGTGTTTGTGTGTGTATGTGTGTGTGTGTTTGTGTGTGTGCATGCATGTGTGTGTGTGTGTGTTTGAGACATCTCTCTCTGTCGCCCAGGCTGGAGTACAGTGGTGCGATCTCAGCTCACTGCAACCTCTGCCTCCCAGGTTCAAACAATTCTCTTGCCTCAGCCTCCTGAGTAGCTGGGATTACAGGCACATGCCACCATGCCCAGCCCCCTCTACTCCTTTGCACTCACCTGCGTCTCTCTTCTCCAGGCCCTCATCCAGCTGCCCCCCTACATCTCTCAGTGTGATGAGGTGCTGCAGTTCTTTGAGACAAGACCTGAGGACCTGAATCCCCCCAAAGAGTAAGTTCGTTTGTGGGCTTCCCCAGATGGAGCCCCACAGCCCTCCCTCCTGCCAGTCCAGCCACCCCCAAATAAAGCAAAGTGCAGCCGACAGTGGGTTTCGTCGGCTGAACCCCTGTGAGACCGCACTTCACTTAGCCTTCAGAGGTGCTGTAAGTGGGTAGTGATCATCCCGTTTGACAGGTGAAGGAAACTGGCCGAGTGCCACTCCTGTCATCCCATAATACTCTGCACCTGCCCACAGCACTTAGTGAGGTGTGTCGGAACTGGGCAGACTGAGCCCACGAGGCAGGGGCTGAGCTGTAGATTCATCTAGCTTCTGTCTGCAGAGGTGGGTGTGCTCAGGAACTGCCAGGGATGTGAATGCGGGAGCAACCCAAACCAACGAAGACCCCACTGCCAGTGAGCAACGGGGCCAGGATTTCATCCTGACCAGCCAGGCTCCGAAGCGCTCCAAAATGCCCACCACAGCCCTGCCTCCCTGTCACTTCTCCCTGCAGTGGACAGGCCGCTTGCCCAGATGCCTGTCGCTACAGAGCCAGCAGCCCCAGCCACACAGTGCACACCTAATTAAACCCAAGCACCGCCTGCCTACCTGCACTTACGCACCAACACCCTGGCCAGCCCGGGTGCTTTGGGGAAAGCAGGTGGGGATCTGGCTAATGGAGAAATAGCAGTGGGGAAAAAGACCAGCCCAAGGTGCTGGGATTGTCCTGGGGTCACAGGAGCAAGAGCCGGCAGAGTTTGGGGTCCATCTGGGCTCATTCGAGAAGGTCTGAAAAATACCAGCCAGGCTCTATTCCAAAAGTAGACGCTGCCACTCTTGGCACCGCGTTCACTGGATGCCCCAGGCAGCAGCCGTAACCAAGGCTGAGTTTGCCAAGCAGCCAGCGTGGAGGGAGTATGCTGAGCACTGTACGTGTATCAAGAGAGAAACACATGCTCCTTTTTGGAAGTGATCTGCTGGAGTCACAAAATTTTTTTAAATAGACTTGTGAGGAGAGAGCATCAAAGTGTTCTAACAAGTGAAGTCAGGCCATTTATATTTATACACACACACAGCGACCTCCAAAATGGAGTTCACAGACCTCCAAGTCCACTCAGGACTGATGGTTTGCTAGCACACAGTTGAGTAGACCTAAGTCTCTGCAATAAATATATTCCAATATGCACCGTTTCCTGTGATGAGCACAGAGTGAGTAAATACAGCTTCTCATAGTGAGTGCACAGAAGCGCGTGGTTTTGGAGTCAAGGGAAACATTCTGTAAGAGGCAACAGTAAACCTTTGAATCAGATGTCACAAGGGAATGCTTTACCAACACGGAAGCCAAGACACAGTTTCATAAATTTAAAAATAATCATAAAGATACAGAATAATATAAATCTGATAATTTGAGGTGTTTAACTCATGCTGGCTAATGTTTTTGTTCTTAGTGTCTTTGGCGTTGGTGTCTGGTAAGCATTTCCCAGTTTGTATCGCCATCATGAAATATGGGGAAATATTCTCAAAGCACCTTTGTCTACAGTCCTCCCGAGCTTGCAGGATTGAACTGCCATTCAGGCTCATAGCCTCTGGCTTCAATTATAATTTCTACACAAGGTAAATCAAAGGATACAGAGCTTATTGTGTTCCCTTTCCACTTCATTTTCTCACAAAACTGCCCGATAAAAACTGTCATTCCCTCACGCCTGTAATCCCAGCACTTTGGGAGACTGAGGTGGGAGGATTGCTTGAGCTCAGAAGTTCGAGACCAGCCTGAGCAACACAGTGAGACCCTGTCTCCACTAAAAATAAAAAAAAATTAGCCGGGCATAGTGGTACATGCCTGTAGTCCCAGATACTCAGGAAACTGAGATGGGAGAATTGCTCGGGCCAAGGAGGTTGAGGCTGCAGTGAGCAGTGATCGTTACTACTGCACTTCAGCCTGGGCGACAGAGGGAGACTCTGTCTCAAAAACAAAAAACCTGTCATTCCTCTCTTACAGATGAGGAAGCTGAGGTTCAGAATAATAAAAGGGACTTTTAACAAAATAGTAATGAAAGAGAGGCACAGTTTGGAAGAGGTGAAGGTGAATTTTCCCCAGGTCAGCCTGAGTCTGAACCTAAGCTCAGTCCCACACAAGAGGCTTACTTGATAGAAAAGAGCCTGAGTTTGCAATCTAGTACACCCAGGTTCGAATCCCGCCTCTGCCACTCCTGGGCTGTGTGGCTGTGGGCCTCCCTCACTTTGCTTCTGGGCTTCCACTTGCTCTATTGTGAAATGGGAGTAGCTATACTTTTTAGGGTAATGGTGAGGACTGAGTGACTGCCACAGGGAAAAATTCTAAGACCTTTGCCAGCTGCTCAGGAAGTGGTGGCTCTTGCTAGTTCCCCTCTTGGAATGCCCAGACATTGCTGTCTTTATTCCAACACCGTCTCTTAAGAGTTCATCAAGATGCCCAGCCTGATACACCCTCAGCAGGGAAACTTGCCTGACTGCTGTCTTAGTCTGTTCCACCTGCTATGACAAAAATACCACAGACTGGGTGGCTTAACAACAAAAATGTATTTCTCACTTTCTGGAGGCTAGAAATCCAAGATCAAGATGCCAGCTATTTCAGTGCCTGGTGAAGGCCACTTCCTGGTTTGTAGATATGTCCCCACATGGAGGGGAGAGAGAGAGAGAGCTCTCGTGTCTCTTCTTTTTTTTTTTTTTTCTTTTAATTTTTTGTAGAGACAGGGTCTGGCTATGTTGCCCAGGCGGGTCTGAAACTCCTGGGCTCAAGCGATCCTCTTACCTTCATGTTTCTTCTCATAAAGGTGCTAATCCCATCCTGGGGGCTCCACCTGTATGACCTAATTACCCCCAAAGGTTCCATCTCCAAGCACCATCACACTGGGGGTCAGGGTTTCAACATACGAATTCAGTTTATAGGAGCCACTTTCAAGCTGGGTGAGCTTTGGCAGGTTTTTCCGCCCCTTGCTTCTGTCTCCTCTTACGTGAGATGGGGCAATGACACCTCCCTCACAGCATTGCTTGGAGAATCAAATGAGAGGCTGTAGAGAAAATCACTTGGGCCGGGTGCGGTGGCTCAAGCCTGTAATCCCAGCACTTTGGGAGGCCGAGACGGGCGGATCACGAGGTCAGTAGATTGAGACCATCCTGGCTAACACGATGAAAGCCCGTCTCTACTAAAAAATACAAAAAAAAAAAAAACTAGCCAGGCGAGGTGGCAGGCGCCTGTAGTCCCAGCTACTCCGGAGGCTGAGGCAGGAGAATGGCGTAAACCCGGGAGGCGGAGCTTGCAGTGAGCTGAGATCCGGCCACTGCACTCCAGCCTGGGCAACAGAGCGAGACTCCGTCTCAAAAAAAAAAAAAAGAAAAGAAAATCACTTGGGACGTGCTCTGCAGACCTTATTGCCCAAGGGCAGAGGAAGCAGCAGGCAGCAGGCAGCAGCCATGAGGGTAGTATTGACATTGGTGTGCATTCCTTGGGCCTCTGGATTCAATGATAGCCAGATTTTCTTCTACTTTATCTCAGTGTCCTAGAGACTTTAACTTTGGGGAGTATCATGGACCACTTAGAGAATCCAACTTTAACTTTGGAGAGCATCATGGACCACTTAGAGATTCCAGCTTTAACTTTGGGGAGCATCATGGACCACTTAGAGATTCCAACAAAAGCTTTCTTCCCTCTTCCTGGAGGATCATCTGCAGTTTCAGGAGGTCCTCATGGGTGCAGAATCCTGTACATGGACCTGAGGTGAAGAAGCCCCGCCCTGGCGGCCCTTCCCAGTGTTAGTGCTGGGATTCCTTTGGCGTCTCCCTGGCGAGGGTGGTTGCAGTGGCCCCAGCCTCTGAGCAAGCATCAGACCAACTTAGACACACAGAGGGGAGAGAGCCAGGCCAGGGGCAGCTGCTGTGCTTGGGAGGAGTCTGGTCATCTTCATTCAAGGAGAGACACTTGGGGACACGGGGTGTAAGCCAGCCCTCGAGAGGAGGTGGGAAGTCCCGGAGGCTGCATGGTGGCTTTATGACACTCTCTGTCTTCCTCTCTTTGGTGGCAGAGGCAGCCCCACTAGCTTGCTGTCTTGGGCTTGTAGAAATAGTGCAGGACAGGAGTTCTCAGTGCCCTTGCATCCAGCCAAGGGCACTGGCATTGTTCATTCATTCATCAGCCAGATAGTGAGAGCCTGCTGACTCCCACAGTGGTGGAAAAGCTGCGTGAACATGTGGGTACACAGGCACCCTTGCATCCACAAATAGAACAGCCACTAAAAATACAAAACACAGCCTAGACTGTACCAAAGAAAGCACCAGGTAACAGCTGAGATAAGCTAGCAAGCATCATGCTGGAGTATATGTATGTGGTTCTGAGAGCCTTCCTGGAAAGAAAGGGAAGGTTCAAATCTCTTTGTCCCTTCCCAGCTATGTGACCTTGGACAAATGACTTGCCTTCTCTGAGCTTATTTCCTCATCAGTGAAGCGGGCGTCACTACCCTGGCTCACAGCTCGGTTGTGAGGACTGAGCAAGATCCTACCCATAGAGGATGGTGTCTGGCACAGGGCAGGTGCTTACCTCGTGATGCCTTCCTTTCTTTAAGCCAGGATTTGAAAAGGAAGGAAGGTGGTGAGGTTGCCAAGGGCCCAAGGGATGGTTCTGGGCCACAGCAGGCAGTCTCAGCTGGGCCCTGGTTGTTGGTTTAGGGATAGTGAACTTGAGGGTTATACCCAGTGGGGTTGGTCTGTGGGTCAGGATCCCGAAGATCAACCCATGTTAGGGCTTGAGATGGACTTTGGGGGTCTTTCCCAGCCAACTGGTGCTATTGGAGGAGGGTTTTGGCCGCCGTGAGTAGGAAAACTTGGGAACACCCCAAGCATGTCACACCAAGAAGATGACCCACCTGCTTGAGCAAATGCATGCTGTGGCTGCCTGAACCCAAGAGCCCCCCTGCCGTCCCCACTCCCGTGCTCTGGCTGGGACAGTGGAAGCAGGGGCGCATGGCTCAGTAGGAGCCCGGGACTTAAACCCAGACCACAGCTCAGGTCGCAGGCCTGGATGGCAGCTCTGGCAGCTGGTGCTTTCTGTAGAAGCAGCCTGGTGGAACCTTCATTACTGCGTCTTGATGCAGCAGCTAAGAGGGGAGCTTTGGTCACTAGACGGTCCAGGTGGTGGTCAGGAGAGTGGGCTCCAGCCAGACTTCTGGGTTCCAGTCCCGGGCCTGGTACCTCACCTTTCTGGGCCTCAGTATCTTCATCTGCAAAATGGAGTAACCCTCAAAGGGATGTATGAGGACGCAGTGAGTCAGTCCAAGTGTAGCTTTCTGACCGGGACCCAGTGAGTGCCAGTGAAGGTGAGCCAGGACATTCCACTCTGACCCTCACCCTTCTGTGCATGAGCGCTGTGAAGGTCAACCTCAGTGATGTTATCCCTGGAGGGAGGACATCACCACCAGTCCACCCAACCTGGCCGGACTCTGCTACACCTCCCAGACATACAGGAGGACTGTGGTCCCTGGCTCTTGGGCTTGGCTTAGCTCCCTCCTTGCTCTCTCCCAGGTTGCTCTGAAGCATTATTACATGGTGGTTAAAAACCCAGACATGGAATAGACATTTCTCGAAAGAAAATGCACAAATAGCCAATAAGCATATGAGAAGATACTTGCATCATTATCCATCAGGAAATGCAAATCCAAGCTACAGTGAAATATCATTAGATCTAATTCACACCTGCTAGAATGGCTGTAATCAGGAAGATAGATAGATAGATCAGGCATGGTGGCTCATACCAGTAATCCCAGCACTTTGGGAGGCCGAAGCAGGCAGATCACCTGAGGTCAGGAGTTCAAGACGAGCCTGGCCAACATAGCAAAACCCCGTCTCTACTAAAAATACAAAAATTAGCATGGTGGCGGGTGCCTGTAATCCCAGCTACATGGGAGGCTGAGGCAAGAGAATCGTTTGAATCTAGGAGGCAGAGATTGCAGTGAGCCGAGATCACGCCATTGCACTCCAGCCTGGGTGACAGAGCGAGACTCCACCTCAAAAAAAAAAAAAAAAAAGAAGATATATAATAAGTATTGTCAAGGATATGAAGAAGTTGGAACCTTCATACGTTGCTAGTGGGATACAAAATGATGCAGTTGCTGTGGACATCTGCATGGCACTTCCTTAAAAAGTTAAACCTTGGCCGGGCGCGGTGGCTCAAGCCTGTAATCCCAGCACTTTGGGAGGCCGAGACGGGCGGATCACGAGGTCAGGAGATCAAGACCATCCTGGCTAACCCGGTGAAACCCCGTCTCTACTAAAAAATACAAAAAACTAGCCGGGCGACGTGGCGGGCACCTGTAGTCCCAGCTACTTGGGAGGCTGAGGCAGGAGAATGGCGTAAACCCGGGAGGCGGAGCTTGGAGTGAGCTGATATCCGGCCACTGCACTCCAGCCTGGGCGGCAGAGCGAGACTCCGTCTCAAAAAAAAAAAAAAAAAAAAAAAAAAAAGTTAAACCTGGAGTTACCATATGACCTAGCAATTCCTCTCTTAGGTATATAACCAAGAGAAATAAAAACACATGTCCGTACAAACACTTGTACACAGATGTTCACAGAAACATTTTTCAAAATAGCCAAAGAGTGGAAACAACCAAATGTCCAGCGACTCAGTAATGGGTAAACAAATTGTGGTTTATCCACACAATGGAATATTACTTAGCAACAAAAAGGAATGAAGTACTGATACATGCCACAATACGGATGAACCTCAAAGACCCTATGCCACATGAAAGAAGCCGGACACAAAAGGCCACACACTATATGATTCCGTTTATATGAAACATCCAGAACAGGCGAATCGTTAGAGACAGCAAGCAGATTTATGGTTGCCAAGGGCTGGAGGACAGGGAATGGGAAGTGACTAATAACGGATATAGGGCTTCTTTTTGGAGTGATGAAAGATTTGGAATTAGCGGTGATGGTTGGATAACCTTGTGAATATACTAAAAACCAGCAAATTGTATATCTTTAAAGGATGAGTTTTTGTTTGTTTGTTTTGTTTTGTTTTTGACACAGAGTCTCACTCTGTCTCCCAGGCTGGAGTGCAGTGGCATAATCTCGGCTCACTGCAGCCTCCACCTCCCAGGTTCAAGCAATTCTCCTGCCTCAGCCTCCTGAGTAGCTGGGATTACAGGTGCCTGCCACCACACCTGGCTCATATTTGTATTTTTAAATAGAGATGGGGTTTCACCATGTTGGCCAGGCTGGTCTCCAATTCCTGACCTCAGGTGATCCGCCCACCCCAGGCCTCCCAAAGTGCTGGGATTACAGGCATGAGCCACTGCTTCCGGCCTAAAGGATAAGTTTTATGGTTTGTCAATTATATCTCAGTTTTTTTAAAGTTAGTTAGATCTGGGTTCAAATTCTAGCTGTGCGGCCTTGAGCAAATTACTTAGCCTCTCTGTTTCTCGTCTGTAAAATGGGAATAAGAATAATACTTATTCCCTGTGATCATTGTGAGTATTGAATGAGTGAACTACAAGTGCCTAGCAGGGTGCCGGCACTGGGTCTAGTACCATTTAATAATACTTGCTAATGCTACTGTTGCCACAATGTCCATCCCAACCCAACCACTGCAAACTTTATTAGTCTTGAGATAACTTACTTTAAAGTGCTTTGTAAGCCCTAATTTGTAATGCTGCATTTGTGATACAGTTGCTTTCCCCACCCCCCGGCCCCTGGCCTCCCAAGATGGAGTCTTGCTCTGTCACCCAGACTAGAGTGCAGTGGCACGAGCTTGGCTCACTGCACCTCCACCTCCCAGGTTCAATTGATTCTCCTGTCTCAGCTTCCCGAGTAGCTGGGACCGCAGGCATGTGTCACCACGCCCAGCTAATTTTTGTATTTTTAGTAGAGACAGGGTCTCACCATGCTGGCCAGGCTGGTCTTGAACTCCTGACCTCAAATGATCCACCCACCTCAGCCTCCCAAAGTGCTGAGATTACAGGCGTGAAGCACCATGCCTGGCTGATACAGTTGCATTTATAAACTCTGACATGGTCGATGAATGTAAGGGAGTCCCTATTCATTATTCCCTGTGAATTCTAGCCCCATAGTAGTGTCTCCCCTGTCACCACTAGGAAGGTGCACTGTGTTCACTGCTATCCAAACTTCTGCCCAGTTTTAATGTATTCCTTGTACACTTACTGCCAAGCACTTTCTGCCCCATGTTTATGGCTTAGGGGACCCCAAGAAATGAGGCAGGGACCTCTGCTGTGCCTGACGAGGTAGGCATCAGGCTCAGTGCAGTGTGAGGACCTAACTCCTATTTTCAAACTGTGCAACCCCCTTCAGCTCCTCCCCAGGGCTTCCAGTCTACAAATAAATGGCGACACTGGTCCCCAGGGCACCAGAGCACTTATCAGGCAAAGGGGGAAAATTAAGAGAAATTCTTTCTCTTTGAAGAAGTCAGGGTCCCTCTAGTTGGCCTGGATTTTATTCATTCACTGATGATGTTGTAGGGGATGGAGAATCGCAGTTTCCTAGCAGAATAACTCATGTCAATACATGACAAGTACTGACTCATTACTCTTTCCCACCCCCTTTCTTTCCTGTACAGGGAGCACATTGGGAAAAAGAAATCTGGTAAGAATATTTTCTGTTCTCTTCTCTTCAGTTTTCAGCAAACCCCAGCTGAGCACCTACTGTGTGCCAGGCCCTGGGTTCCATGCTGAGGATACAGTGATGTAGGGTGGTTGCATTGGTAGATGGATGGATGGATGGATGGATGCTTGATTGATTGGTTGATACCCCATCCCTTTTCCCAGAAATAGTATTTGAGGTTGTTTCATCCAATATACCAAAAAACTGCCAAGTGGTTGAGACTTGGAGTCTTCCCCAGAGAATGCCTTCATGGAGAAGGGGAGGCAGACTTCTTCCTAGCCATGCTATCGGGAGTTAAATGCCTTTGTTCCATTTCATACAGAGCAACGTGGTAGCTGAGAGCTAAGAACATTCTTCTCAGGTGTGATAAGGGGTCAGAAAGGAGGGACCCTGGGTCTTGATGAAGGATCAGGAGCTTTCCATAGAGTGAAGGGTATCCCAGGCTGAGGGGATGGCCAGGCACAGGCTGGGAGGCAGGAATATGCAGTAGGTTTGGGCCGCATCCATTTGACATAGGAGGCAGGAATATGCAGTAGGTTTGGGCCGTATCCATTTGACATCCTCAGCACCAGGCCCCAGCCCTTTGTGGGCAATGACAGAGGCAGTGTCAAGCGATTTCCATCCCTATTGCCATTGTCCCCGAAGTACATTATATCCCCTCCTAATAATCTTTCCATTTCCTGGATGACACAACTCTTCTCTCAGAAGCAATTATGGAGAAAGAGAAGGTGGGAAGTAGGGTACGCACAGAGGAATGATGGAGCGCTCCCCTGGGGTTTATACGTTTATGTAAACAGTGGCCCAACTTTTTCTTCCTGCCACCCAAGATCATCCTCCACATCTGCAAAGGCCGGGCCCAGACCTCACCTGGAGCCAGTGTGGACTTCAGAACTTCCAGAATCCAGGGCTCTTTAATTTCCTAGGATGGCAGGAGGTTTGAAGGGGTTGATGAGGATCAGGGGTGCAAGCAGAGATCCTAGAAGTGAAAAAGGATGCCCCCTCTCATGGGCCTCAGTTTCCTCATCTGTAAAATGGGGTTGATCATAGCAATCTGCCTTGTGGGATTATTGTAGGATTTATAATCATATTTGTGAGGCACCTAGGACAGTGCCTGGCACATTGTCAGTAATGTATGTTTGATGCTGCTTTTATTACTACTACTACTGTTACTTAGAGTTCATGGGTGTCCCTGACCAGCAGTAGTGTATTAGTTCATTCTCACACTGCTGTAAAGAAATACCTGGCCGGGCGCGGTGGCTCAAGCCTGTAATCCCAGCACTTTGGGAGGCCGAGACGGGCGGATCACGAGGTCAGGAGATTGAGACCATCCTGGCTAACACGGTGAAACCCCGTCTCTACTAAAAATACAAAAAAACTAGCCGGGCGATGTGGCGAGCGCCTGTAGTCCCAGCTACTCCAGAGGCTGAGGCAGGAGAATGGCGTGGACCCGGAAGGCGGAGCTTGCAGTGAGCTGAGATCCGGCCACTGCACTCCAGCCCGGGCAACAGAGCAAGACTCCGTCTCAAAAAAAGATCGGAAGAAATACCTGTGACTGGATGATTTGTAAAGAAAAGAGGTTTAATTGGCTCATGGTTCTGCCGGCTTTACAGGAAGTACAGTGGCTTCTGCTCAGCTTCTGGGGAGGCCTCCGGGAGCTTTCCATCATGGTGGAAGGCAAAGGTGAAACAAGCAGTTCTTACATGGCAGGAGCAGGACCGAGAGAGAGGGGCGGTGCTACACACTTTTAAACAACCAGATCTCCTGAGAACTCCATCTCAAGACAGCACCAAAGGGATGGTGCTGAACCGTTTATGAAGGACCCACCCCCATGATCCAATCACCTCCCACCAACCCCCACTTCCAACATTGGGGATTACAATTCGACATGAGATTTGGGTGGGGACACAGATCCAAACCATATCAAGTAGAAATTCGAAATTCACAAGCTCCAGTACCTTTGCTGCCTCTGGGTACAGCCCTGTGGTCAATTTTACAGGCCCCGCAGTCATTCTCTCTGCCTCAAGGAATGGCATCGGGAATTAACTTCAGCCTTTTCCCAACCAGTTCATTTATAGCTCCTCTTTCTAGTTTAATAGGTACTGGCCAGAGCTGTTGCATCCTGCTAAAGCTGCAAATAGTTCCAGAGCCCCAGGGATAATTATATGTTTCTTAGAAAAGAGCAGAGAGAAGAGGAGCTGCCACTCTTGGGCTGGCAGAGTTTCTGGTTTCGAGTGTGCAGAGACTTTCCCTAGAAGGAATGAGTGTGGGAGGGTAGAGAAGAGAGGAAAGAGACAGCTCTGGTTTGTGACAAACACAAATGTCCAGTCGGAATGGGCTTGATGAGGGGATTTGTCTGGAAAAGGGAGAAAAAGCTCTAATTTGTGGTGACTGCTGTTACATCATTCACCTGAAATGATGGGGATGGATTTATTTATAGTTCAACTGGTTGGAAAATAGCATCCTTATTCATTCAAACTAAGAACCCAAGCTGGGATTAGCCTTATATCTTATGTGACCTTTGAACACTTCCTTTATTTTAGAATCAGCCTTTTGGATTGAATTTTAAAGGGATCTAACATTGACAGACTAACTCCTGAGATTTCTCCACCAAAACTCTGCTTTGGAGAAGGCTTATCTGCCTCTGGCATTTCCCAGTCATGACTGGCTGGCTGGCTCTTATAGACTTTGGCTAATGTGGTCTCAAATTCTGCTCATCCTGCAGAAAATGAATCTTCTCACTAAAAGTCAAGAGATCATCTGATTATGTGAGGAGCATATTTCTTCCTGATTTTTCTAACCTTTACTTAAAAGCATTCTCTGTTTACCGACTCTTTCAGCAAGATCGACAGTATAGTGAATTATTGGAAGGAAAATCCCACTTTGCCCTTCGTATTAAAAATTCAAGACATGTCATCATGAAAAAAAAAATATGCCCAAACAGAAAACTTCTGTGGTAGATTAGGCACTGTACATCTTGAGAATATTTTATAACACCTAAAAATCACCCTTCCAATGTCAGACTTTCCTCTTTCTCATCGCCTCTTCTCTCATATTTCCTGCTGGGCCACAAAAGTGATAATCCTTGCTTAGGAATCCTTTGATTTCACACTTGGCAACTCCTGGAAGTTAGCTTTAGTTGTCTGCCTCAACATTTAGACATTGCAATTATTATGGCATTATAGAGCTTGGCTGCAATATCACCCTCCACCAGTAGGTGTCTTCACTTAACAACTAAACGGCCTGAAGCCTAATTTGAGACTCCTGGTAGGTAGATCAAATGAATGAACTTTTTTTCATCAGTTTCAATAAGTTCAGTGCTCTGAATGAAATGAAGCAACTTACTCTGAAAGAATTGGTGCTGAAAAAGCAACTCCATGCATTCTCTGAACCACTTCATGGCAGAGAACTACAGTCTAAGTTACTGCCATGGAAAAACATCAAGGAGATTGTAGTCTTGGACCTGGCCGCAGAGCAAGTCTTGGAGGAAGTGCCAGCCCTGAGCCCTGTGCCAGTCCTTTGTGTGCTCCAGCCAACCCAGAGTCCCAGCCCAGAGCTCTCTACCCGCCTCATTTCCTGGCTCTCTGTCTTACTTATAGCAAATCTCATGATTCCTTGGTTCTGTCATTCTGTCACTGCTCATAGTTTTGCCAAATCCCATTGGCAGACTGGTTAGGAGAGTTAGTGCAGAAATGCCCAGCACATTCATCAGAGTCCTGAAAATTGTATGTGGTGCAACTGTGCCACCATCAGGTGTTAAAACTGGGTGGCAAAAGTTGAGCTTTTTGGACAGAGTAACCTGACTTAACTGCATCTTCACTTAACTGAAGCCCTCTTTCTACTTATAAGCAAGAAGGAGTCATCTTTATAAGATTATAAACTTATAAGGATGCCTGGAGCCTTGCATAGAGGAGGAAGGATTTCTAGAAGTCTTCATTCATCCTTTGTTCATTCACCCCACAAATGTCTATTGTACACCTGTGCTGGATGCTGAATGAACAAGACAGGTGCAGTTATTCATTCAATATTTATTTAATGTATAATTAATTTATAATTTATTTAAGCACCTACTAGGTGCTTAATAAATATTAAATGAGTAACTTTATCTGTACCTGGTAGTGCTCTAGGTCCCAAGGTGGAAACCATTCTCACAGTCAGGTAGAAAAGACACCTGGATAAACAAAATGAAATGTGAAGGAAGGCATTTGAATGCTCCCTGAGGTAGGAAGTTATTAAAACTGAGGGGGGCGGGCTTTGGGGTTTTTTTGTTTGTTTGTTTGTTTTTTGAGACGAAGTCTTACTCTGTTGCCCAAGCTGGAGTACAGTGGCGCGATCTCAGCTCCCTGCAACCTCCACCTCCCAGGTTCAAGCAATTCTCCTGCCTTAGCTTCCTGAGTACCTGGGATTACAGGCACACGCCACCATGTCCGGCTAATTCTTGCATTTTTAGTAGAGATGGAATTTCACTATGTTGGCCAGGCTGGTCTCAAACTCCTGACCTCCTGATCCACCTGCCTTGGCCTCCCAGAGTGCTGGGATTACAGGCATCTGGCAGAGCTGAGTTTTAAACTGTTCCTTCCTTCATTCAGACACTTATTGAGCCCTAGTAAGAAGCCATCCATGTTCTAGGCCAGGGATTGACAAACTGTCTCCAAAGGGTCAGATGGTGAATATGTTAGCCTTTATAGGCCACATACAGTCTCTGTCACCACTACTACCAATAATAACAATAATTCTTTCTCATTTTCTCCTTCCTCTTCTCCTTCTTCTTTACAGCTCTTAAAAAATATAAAAACATTCAGCCAGGCGTGGTGGCTTACACCTGTAATCCCAGCAGTTTGGGAGGCCGAGGCGGGCAGATCACCTGAGGTCAGGAGTTCGAG
>NW_012115932.1:16360280-16387929 GCF_000951035.1 Colobus angolensis palliatus | reverse complement strand
ATATAATCCATATATATATAAGCATTCTTAGCTCCCCTTGCGCCAAAACACATCACAGGCCTACAAGCCTTTAAGGCAGTGTGAACATAGCAGTGAACAAGAGACTGTCCCTGCCGTTGTGGCACTTCTAGAATAGAAAAGTAAACAAGGAGACGAGTAAATATACAGAACTTATGACAGTTTTTGAAAGCACTATGGAAGAAATAAAACTGAATGAGGCAGTGCAAGGCAGGCAGGGAAGGTCTCATTGATAAGATGCCACTTGAGCAGGAACCTGAAGGAAAGGAGAGCAAAGGCTATGCAGGTATCTGGAGAAGACTGTCCCTAGCAGAGGGAACAGCAAATGCAAAAATCTCTGTAGTAGAAACAGGCTTTACATGAGAAGGACTGGCAAGGACGCTACTGGTCAGAGACTAGCGACCAAAGATACAAGTGAATTAGGTTTGCCTGCAAGCAGCAGAAAATCCAAAATAATTGTGACTTAAACAATTGAACTTTTTTCTTCTTAGTTCAAATCCCAGAGATAGTCCAGGAGTGATAGAGTGTTCAATGGTAGCAGGGACCCAAGCACCCATCTTGCTGTTCTGCCATATAACACCAGCATTCCCAAGGCTGCTTATGACCCAAGATGGCTGCTGTAGCACCAGCCATCACATTGACATTTCAGCCAGCAGTAATGAGGAAAGGGCGACACAGAATCAGGTACTTCCTGCAAGGATTCTTACCAAGCACGTGCACACAATTCCACACTTATATCCCATTGTCTGGGGCTTAGTTACATGACCACTCACAACTATAAAGGAGTCTTATTCCAAGTGGCCCTGTGCCCTGCCAAAACTCAGGAATTCTATTACTATAGAAGAAATAGAGAATGGGGAGTAAGTGACCATCTGTGCCACATTGGGGAGAGTGAAGGAGATGAGGTCTAATAAAGTATCAAAAGGCTGGGCGCAGTGGCTTACAGTTGTAATCCCAGCACTTTGGGAGACTGAGGCAGGTGGATTGGTTGAGCCCAGGAGTTCAAGACCAGTCTGGACAACATGGCGAAACCCCAACTCTATTTGAAAAAAAAAAAAAAAAAACTGATCAGAGGCAGATTAGATAGGGCCCTGTAGGCCACTGAGGGTTTTCACAAGTGAGGTGAGGACCATCACAGGGACTTGACCTTTGATAAACATGTCCTGAAATGTCTTTTAAAAGGATCACTCTAGCTGCTATATTGGAAACAGATGGCAGCTGGGTGTGGTGGCTCAAGCCTATAATCCCAGCACTTTGGGAGGCTGAGGCAGGCCGATCACTTGAGATCAAGAGTTCAAGACCCGCCTGGCCAACATGGGTGAGACCCCATCTCTACTGAAAATATGAAAATTAGCTGTGTGTGGTGGTGCATGCCTGTAGTCCCAGTTACTCGGGAGACGAGAGAATCACTTGAGCCCTGAGGGCAGAGGTTGCAGTGAGCTGAGATCGTGCCACTGCACTCCAACCTGGGCGATAGAGCAAGGTTCTATCTCAAAAAATAAAATAAAATAAAATAAAATAAAATAAATGGCCCGGCACGGTGGCTCACACCTGTAATCCCAGCACTTTGGGAGGCCACAGCGGGCAGATCACCAGGTCAGGAGATCAAGACCATCCTTGCTAACACAGTGAAACCCCATCTCTACTAAAATACAAAAAATTAGCCAGGTGTGGTGGCAGGCACCTGTAGTCCCAGCTACTCAGGAGGGTGAGGCGGGAGAATCGATTGCACCCGGGAGGCAGAGGTTGCAGTGAGCCGAGATTGCACCACTGCACTCCAGCCTAGTGACAGAGCAAGACTTCATCTCAAAAAAAGAAAAAAAGAACAAACAAATAAATTGCAGGATCAAGGCTGGTGCCAGGGACCAGTTACGAGGCTAAGAATAGGTGGTTCCCATTGAAATAAGGAGGAGAGGTCAAGACATCCCAGGCAGAGAAAATAGCCTCTGCAAAGGCACCTTTATACTTTGCAGGTGCACCAGGGATGAAGTGGCCAAAAGACAAGACCAGAAGGCAAGCCGAGCCCATGGCAGGTGCTGAGCAGGGAGCAGCATGACCAGAGTAGCATTTTTGAGCAAGCGTTCTGGCTTGGAGGGCAGTATGGAGGGCAGACTGGAGGGGCAGGACAGAGACCAGTTACAGCATCTGCCTCCCCTCCCCTGGCCCCAGCGAAGCCCCTTTCACACCCTGGTGCAGAGGGTGTGGCTCCATGAGGACATGGTGAAGCCGGCTCATGGAGCACTGCAGAGAAAATTGCCTGCGTGAAACCTGTGGCTCTGTGAGGAAATCCTCACAGCCACTCCCTGACCCCACACCAGCTGGTGACTGCCTGCCTGGAAGACGTGGGCATGTCTCTGAGCATTAACTGGGGCAGCAGGTGCAGGCACCAACCTGGCTGTGAAGTGGGGGCTTTTTCTCTTTTCTTTCCTTTCCAGTTCTTTCTCTCAAGCTGAGGGACAGGGTAGCACACTTACCTAGTCCAGCTCACCTGAGGGCCCAGATAGAAGGGAAACTGCACTCCTGGGGTTTTGAGCCCTCGGGCAGGCTGTATCCTGGGGTAGATGCTGGATTGGATTCACAGAGAAGAGTGAGTCTAGTGACCAGGACAGGTAGTCAAGAGCCTTCAAAAGCCAGCATCCTACATTCACTGATTCACTGGACAGCACCTTCAAGGAGCTAGTGAGTGCCAGGTGGTTCAGAGGCAGTCAAGGCCACTGCCCTCAAGAAGCTCATTGTGAATGGGGCCAGCAGGAAGGGGGCGTGAAACAGCCCACTCTCAGGCCACTGCTCACGTGTCTGGGCTGGCTTGGGGGAACTGTCTTCTTGAGTCTAGAAAAGTCGGCCCTGCCATCTGACCTCGGGAAAAGTGGAGGATGAGGAGAGGGCTGGAAATAGCAGACAAGCCTTGAGACATGCAGAGATGTCAGACTGAGCCTGACCAGGCCCTCGGAGGAGGACAGCCCGCAGGCCTCAGACCACCCTTCTTCCTCCATCATCTTTTATTTTCTCACTGCTGTGCCCCAACACACAGGAGAGCCTGGAGCCAAGTGGACAGAGTCCAGCATTGTCCATAGCCAGCTGTGTGATGCAGAGAAAGTCACTTAACATCTCTGAACCTCTGTGTTCCTGCCCACAAAATGGGGGTGGCAGTACCCAGCTTGCAGGTCAGCTGTGTTGAGATGCTTTCTGTGCTGTCTGTAGGCTGTGATAGGCCCTCATTGAGGCTGCTTCCTGCCTGGTCTTCTGAACCATCAGCCTGCATCTTCTGTTTCTTTCCTGCTCTCTCTTCCTCTGTTCTCCTCATGCTTTCTCTATGCAGAGTGCAAGCAGCAGGATTGTCCCCAGCCCAACGGCCCTCCCATTTCCCTGTTACCCTCAGGCAGAGAGGATGAGTGGCCAGAGCATGGGCACAGAGCCAAGAAGCAGTACCCTTCACCCAGCTACGATGCCCTGTTCTGCTTTTTCACATCAAAAATCCAGACCGCATGGTTCTAACAAGGGGCTTCTGTGCCCCTTCTGGTTGCAGAGGCTGGAGTGCAGTGGTGTGCTGGTGGACACTTAACTACCAGCTCTCCAGTGGAGAAGCCCTGCTTTGTAGCATTTGCCAATTTCTGTGGTGTAAATACTCCCACCATGGCCAATTTCAAGCCAACAAGACACCACCCAACAGAGTGGGGAGAGATGCACAAAGTCATCTCTGTGCACTGGTTCTCCCACACTGCTCCACAATTGGGTGGTTTTTGTTTTGTTTTGGTTTGGTTTTTGTTTTTTTTGGGGGGAGGGGGGACGGAGTTTTGTTCTATCACCCAGGCTGGAGTGCAGTGGTATGATCTCAAGTCACTGCAACCTCTGCCTTCCAGGTTCAAGCGATCCTCGTGTGTCAGCCTCCTGAGTAGCTGGGACTACAGGCGTGCGCTAGCACACCCAGCTCATTTTTGTATTTTTAGTAGAGACGAGGTTTCGCTCTGTTGGCCAGGCTGTCTTGAACTCCTGACCTCAGGTGATCCACCCTCCTCAGCTTCCCAAAGCACTGGGATTACAGATGTGAGCCACCACGCCTGGCCAATTGGGTGCATTTTGACACAAAATGTGGGGTTTCCTGGATATTTTAATGATTTATGGGAACAATAGGAAAGACTATTTTGAATCAGGACTTTTAGAATACCAGGGCCCCCCTGTGACCACAAATGTCTGGGTGCCCTTCCCGCGTATTTAGCCTGCTGCTCTAAAAGTCACCCAGCTGCCTGCTTCTCTCTGGAGTCTCTGAACTCAGATGTCCTTGCTATTTGAATCACCTGTATTCTGCATTATCTTTTCATTTACTTGTCAGATACGTCTTAGTGCTTAACCAGGGCTGCCGACTCCCAGGAAGCTGTCCACCCTGAATCCCGTGGCATGGCCTCCCTGAAGCACCCCTCTACTTCATTCCCTCCTGCTGCCCCTGCCCTGGTTCAAGCCACCAGTTCCTTGACAACTTCATGTCCTCCAGCTACTCTCCTGCTTGCTTTCTTGCCAGCCTCTGATCCATTCTCCACATGGCAATCAGAATTATCTTTTTAAAGATGTGACTCTTGTCATTCCTTTCTTAAAGCCCTTAAGTGACTTTCTGCTTCAAGGTTAAAAGCAACCCAACTTCTTTACTTGGCCCCAAAGGCCCTGCCTGATCTGACCCGTGCTTTTCTTCGGAGACCTCACTCTGAACCACTCTTTCCATGCACTTCCTCACCTAGCCTCCTTCCAGTCCCGAAGACCCCAAGTCCTTTCCCATCTCAGAGTGTGCCTACACTGCTCTTCCCCGATTCTCCTCATGACCCCTCCTCCTCTCTCAGGTCCCTGTGTTATGTCACCTCCTCCTTAAAGAGGTCTTGCCAGCTACCCCATTTAATATAGCATTGTCTTTCCCCTTCATTTTCTGTCCCAGCATCCTGGTTGTTTCCAGCAATGTATCATAAACTAATGCTTATATAATTCTGTATCTTATTAATTATATATACTTATGTACTTGTCTGTCTCTGTGACTAGATTGAGTTACTTGAGGCTGGGAGTCATAGCTGTTTTATTCACCATTGTACTCTTTAGAGTGTCTGGAACATCACTGGTGATTTCATAGATTAATAGGCAAGTGATTTTGGATGGATGATGAGATGGTTGATGGATGATGGTGTTTAATTGGATAGATCATGAGTGGATAGATGGTTGAATGGATGGCAGATAGATGAATGTTTGGTTGGATGGATGATGGATGGATGGATAATGGAGGATGGATGGATGGATGGATGGATGGATGGACAGACGGACAGACATATGGATGGACAAGTGGATGGATGGACAGATGGAGGAGGAATGGCTAAGTATGAATGAATGAGCTTTCCTACTAGGCTGTGAACATCTTCAGGGCAGGTACCATATCTTAATCGACTGAAACCCCAGTGCCTGCACAGAATAGCACTTGGTCAATTTGGTGGTTGAGTAAGCACATGAATAGAAGAATGAATAGATGAAGTTACCCTTGAGACGAGTCCTGTAACTGCTTCTTTTTTATTTGAAATGTCCTCTTAACCCGCCCTACTACTCTGGCTCCTGCTCTTTCGAGCATAGTGGTGGCCAGATGTCATGTCTGTTTCCTATCCACAGGGGGTGACCAAACCTCAGTGGACCCCATGGTCCTGGAGCAGTATGTGGTGGTGGCCAACTACCAGAAGCAGGAGAGTTCGGAGATCAGCCTCAGCGTGGGGCAGGTGGTGGACATCATCGAGAAGAATGAGTCAGGTGGGGACCTAGACCATCTCCCTCTCCTACTACCCTGTCACCAGGCCCCTAGGACAGGAAACATTTGGAAATTCAGAAACTGAAATGGCCAGTGCATACTGGCCAGTTCCCATAGATCCGGCCTAGGGTCTCCTAGAAAGAGGCCCCTGTTTAATCACTGTGCTCGAATATCCCACCTGGTCACCACTCACCATTATCCTGTTGGTTCAGATGGTACCGATTTGTTCTGACGTTCACATTTTATAAACATTCCTTCTGGTTCTAAGGTACTTGCAGACACAGTCCAGCATTCACTGGAAATGTGCTCTGTTGGTTTGCCTTTGCTTACCCATGGGAGTCTTCAAGAAGGCTCCATCGCTCTGGGCTCTAATGGGACAGACACATTCCCTGTCTCCTTAGCCTACCTGCCCATCACAGGGACCACTGGTCATGGACGCTGGCTGGGTCTGGGACAGGATGTGGTATGATTGAGCCACTTAACCTGGATTTCCATCGGAATTCCACATTTCACAGTGGTTCAGGTGGCTTCATTCTCTGACTGTTAGTTTTCTTATCTGCAGAATAAAAACTTCTGCTGTGAAGAGTGATTGTAAAGATTAAGTGAGATGATATACAAAGAGTGCTTAAACTTGTGCTTAGCACACAGTAGATGCTCCAAAAAATGTGGGTTTCCTTCCCCTTTGCCTTCCTTAGCTACAAAGCAGCCATCGCACCCCATTGAAGGCGAAGAGCAGGAAATAAGCAGATCCTCCCTGGGAAAATGCAGTGGAAACCACTGGGTTTGTTGTGGCTAACATGTGACGTTAGCTAATCATATCATTAGTGGGTCAGTCTCTGTGACAGCCCAATGGCTAGTTGAGGTCCAAAGAACGAGAAGGACGATGTTTCCAACATCATCTGGATGGTGGTGGCATTAGTCATGAGACCAGCGCCAGCCAGGCAAACTTCCTTCGTTACTCAACATAGGAGTTGCCATCCCTGCTTCACAGCTAATACAACCATGACTCCAAGTGACTCAGTCACTCACCCTGCATCGCACAACAGGCTGCAGAACCGGAATTCCAAACCAACTCCCGCAGCCCCCAAGGCCATGTGACTTTCCAATTCCTGAGAATGAGTGTATGCAGATTGTGTGCTGTGGCTAGGACACACCGTGGGGATGTAAAGGCAGGAGCACCCACTGCCCTGGGCCCCCAGCTTGCAGGAAGTCAGGAAGCTTGGGTGACTGGGAAGAAGAGTAGGGGCCAGGAAGAGTGTTGGTATGTGCAGAGGGCAGCAAAAAGAAGGGAGAGGGTGAGTGGGTACCTCTTCAAGTAGCCAACACACTGATGACATTTATTTTCTATTATGTTGTACTTATTCAAGTAATACATGGATACATTATTCTTAGAAGATTAATGATAAAACTAAAATCTATTTTTTCTGCCAGCTTCAACCCTAACCCCCTTTCTGAACCCCAGATAACCCTTCTATCCATTAGGTATGAATCTTTCTTGAAAATGTTATATACACTTGTGTGTGTGTGTGTACGTGTGCATACATGTGAATATATACACTCACACATACACATACTCATTCATACATATATACTTGTACATATACGCAAACACATCATATTTTGTATGTACATATATGTATTTTTGTGAGTTTTTTTAAAACCCAGTGGTGTCATTGTATACATTTTGATCTGCAACTTTTTTTAGTTGCTGTCTAGCTCCTCTGATACTTTTTCACATCTGCGTAGTATTCAATGCCCGAGTGAGCCATGTTCATATATTCATATTTGTACTCCAGTGTGAACATGTCTGTGTGCATGTCAGTGTTTCTTTAGGTTAGATTCCAAGAAGTAAAACAGCTGGACCCTAAGATACACATATTTTATTTTATTTATTTAGATTTTTTGGAGATGGAGACTCACCATGTTGCCCCAGCTGGAGTGCAGTGGCGCAATCTCAGCTCCCTGCAACCTCTACCTCCCGGGTTCAAGTGATTCTCCTGTCTCAGCCTCCTGAGTAGCTGGGACTACAGGCACATGCCACCATGCCTGGCCAAGCTTTGTATTTTTAGTAGAGACAAGGTTTCACCATACTGGTCAGGCTGGTCTCAAACTCCTGGCCTCAGGTGATCCACCCACCTCGGCCTCCCAAACTGCTGGGATTACAGGCGTGAGCCACTGTACCTAGCCAAGACACACATACTTTAAATTTTAAGATACCACCAACTTATCTGCTTCCAAAACAGTGGGTGTTTTGATTTATCCTCCCTCCAGCAGTTTGTGAGGCATTAGTGAAAATGGTTAAGAGCTCAGAGATAACCTGGGTTTGAATCCTGGCTCTGCCACTTTCTATCTTTGTGACTCTGAGAGAGTCACTAAGCCTCAGCTTCCCCATCTGTAAAATGGGGGCAATAATAATACACACCTCATAAGGCTGTGGTGAAGATCTAGCAAGCTAGGAGTGGACATGCAGCCCTGAGGACAGTATCTGACACATTGTTGTCATTGCTGTCATTGTATTACGACAATTTCCTTGTCTTCGTACAAATATTTACAAATACGAATCTTTAGAAAATCATAGAACCACCGTGCGTGAGCCACCGCGCCCAGCCAACAGCACGTATTTATTATCTGATAGTCTGTGGGTCAGAAGTTCAGCATGGTCTCACTGACCTAAAATCAAGGGATCAACAGGGCCCCATTGCTTTCTTCAGATTCCGAATAGGATCTGTTTCCTTGCCTTTTCCAGATCCTGGAAGCCGCCTTGGCTCACGGCCCCTTCTTCCTTCTTCAGTGCCAGCAATGTTGCACCTCTCTGTGTCTTGCCTCAACAGCCGCATCTCCCCATGACTTCTGCCTCCTTCTGGCACATTAAGGAGCCCTGGAATCACATTAGGCCCACCCAGAGAATCTGGGATCAACTCCCTATTTTTAGGTCAGCAGATTAGCAACCTTCATTCCCTAGTGCCACGTAACTTAATATATTTACAGGTTTGAGGGATTCGGACACGGACATCTTTGCGGGAACGAGGGTCATTATTGTCCCTACCACAGGCCCCATGCAGGCCCTTGTCATTAGGCAATGTCTGAGCCTGGGTCAGAGGCCTCTGAAGCAGATGCTAAATCTGCGTCTCAGATAAGGGCAATGCCTTTAGCATCAAACAGCCTTGTGCACGCATCACTGCTCTACCACAAGCCACGCAAACTTGGACAAATAGGTTTGCCTCTTTGAGCCTCAGTTTCCTCATGTGTGCAATTGGGATGATAATGTGAAGATTGTATTTAATGCAAGTGAAATGATGGGTGCATCACACATCTTAGTGAAGGTGAACGTTCATTTTTTTTTTTTTTTTTTTTGAGATGGGGGTCTCACTCTGTTGCCCGGGCTGGAGTGCAGTGGCACAATCATAGCTCACTGCAGCCTTGACCTCCTGGGCTCAGGTGATCCTCCCAACTCAGCCTCCCGAGTAGCTGGGATTACAAGCATGCACCACCATGCCTGGCTAAGTTTTTAATTTTTCATGCAGACAGGATTTTGTCATGTTGCCCACGCTGGTCTTGAACTCCTGGGCTCAAGTAATCCACCCAAAGTGCTGGGATTACTGGCATGAGCCACTGTGCCCGGCCTCTTTATTGTTGTCATTTAAGATGACTTTACTATTCCCTGTCCCAGGCTCAGGAGCAAGTTTCTGGACTTACTTTTAGCAGTTAGCAGGTAACATTGGTAGTTGTGTTCTACCAATAAAATGGTAACTTTCGCCTTACCCTGTGCATTCACTGGTATAGAGGCTGAATAGATTGTTACGTTCTGACCCCCTGGCCTCATGCTTGACGCAACTAACATCATTCTGCACTCCCGCTTCCCCAGGTTGGTGGTTCGTCAGCACTGCTGAGGAGCAAGGCTGGGTCCCCGCAACGTGCCTCGAAGGCCAGGATGGGGTGCAGGATGAGTTTTCTCTGCAGCCTGAAGAAGGTAGGGAGGAGCTCGAGCCTTTGCTCACTGGGGAGGACCTGTGCAGTCATCGCCTATACTGGGTTGCCTTTTCACCCAGTCTCTTCTTGAGGCCTCTGCCTCTGCTTCTCAGCAGCTCACTGGCTCAGGCTCCATGGCCTGTGAACCGGAAACCAGGCCATGGTATTAGTGCTGAGGGGAAAGCCCGCCCGCTCTTAGGGGCCTTTGGTAGCAACCTAGGTGAGCCTTCCTGGAGCTCGAGCCCTAACCCTTTCATGGGACCCCAGGAGGGCCCCAGCCTGATCCTCAAAAACAGTTCACTATTTCTCCCTAGAAGATTCTGGCGGCCAAGGTGCTGGAGCTGCTTCAGCTCATTTGCAAGACGTTTGACCCCATCTGTTTAAAAACCTCTGCTTTCTCTGTGGGTTGAAGTGGCCCTGACCAGGGGTCCCCCTCCACTCACCCACAGACACACATCCGTTGTTGCCCAGAGAACCTTCCCTACACATGTCCTGAATGGTGATTCCTGCCATGCCAGAAATGCTAAGTCCCAACCAACTCCCTTTCCCCCGTAGAAACATTCCTAAAAGTAGGGCAGTTAGTGAGTTCACTTCACTCATCAACAGGGGCTTAAGAATCAGACACACCTCAATTTTAATCTCAGCTGTACCACTTCCTGGTTGAGTGATCTTGGGCCAGTAATTTAACCTCTCTAAGCCTCAGCCTCTCATCTAAAAATCGAAACAATGATATCTACATCATGGGATCTTTGAAAAAATTAAATGAGATCCACCTGCAAAGAACCTAGAACAGTAAGTGACTAGTAACAGTTATTATTGTATCAGCAATACCTTACCTAGAGTTGAGTTGTTTTGGCTTTTAGTTGACTGTTACGAGAAAGCACAGAGCCACATAAAGCATATCTTTATCAGAAAAGAGGGTGAGGAGAAGGGGGTGTTTCTATGCTCAAAGGTTAGCAAAACATTGACATACGGTTTTGCATCAAGTTGTATTACAGCCAGCGCCCCTCAGAGTAAAATATCTGTTGGTTTGCTCTGTGTTTGTGAGGCCCGCCAGGCACTAGGCAGGGATAACACGGAGTTACCACCAGAATCAACTCAGATTAAGGGGTAGTGATGTGGTGCGTGGAAAGTAGAACCCCTGAGATGGTGAATGATGACCACCATGACAGCATCTCTGTCAGGCACTCATTGCTGTCCCGTTTTACAGATGAGGAAACAGGCTCTGAGAGGTAGGGAGACTTGCCCAGGGTCACACAGCTAGAAGATGGGAGCGAGACCACATTTTCTTGAGTGTGTACATTTATTTTCTTCCCCGGACCACAGGTAGTACTTTTGTTTTTTTATTTATTTGTTTATGTTATTTATTTTTTTTTGAGACAGTCTCGCTCAGTTGCCGAGGCTGAAGTTCAGTAGCACAATCTCAGCTCACTGCAACCTCTGCCTCCTGGGTTCAAGCGATTCTCCTGCCTCAGCCTCTCGAGTAGCTGGGATTACAGGCGTGCACCACCACGCCCAGCTAGTTTTCGTATTTTCAGTAGAAACGGTGTTTTGCCATGTTGGCCAGGCTGATCTCAAACTCCTGACCTCAAGTGATCCACCCACCTTGGCCTCTCAAAGTGCTGGAATTACAGGATTACAGGCATGAGCGACTTCGCCTGGTCCTTTTTTTTTGAGATGGGGTCTCGCTCTGTCACTCAGGCTGGAATGCAGTGGCACAATCATGGCTCGTTGCAACGTTGAACTCTTGGGCTCAAGTGATCTTCCCACCTCAGCCTAGCGCCTCTTTATAATCATGCTAGGAATGGAATTATGTCTACTAGAAGCCTCTTCACCCAAGTTCACGGTTAATACTTAGGATCTTGGTCTTCCTAAGATGCCTGGGGCTTGGAATAGACTCAGAGGTAATGCTCTCCTGGATGGGGACATGTGCTTGGTGCCACCTTTGCCTCTACACATTGTGGTGCTTTCTTCTCACCTGTGCCCTCTGCCCTTCCTCCCACATGCTGCCCATCCAGTCTCATGGAGGTACTGGTCTCTGCCCCGGCCTGTGGGCCGCCGCCGGACTCTGGGGGACTTGTATGCCATCAGCTGGCGTCAAGGTGCCTACCTCGGAGTTCTCTTCCCCGTTTGGTGTTTGGAGCCAGGTCCCTGCACCTGCATGAGCCTCCCTGCTCTGGGACCGCCCGTGCCTGTTGCATGTGAGAAACAGTGATCTCATCTGTCTCGTGTGACATGTATGTTGTTGGCATGTGGGTTTGGGAGGAGCGAGCCTTGGGTATTTCTTGGCCTTGGGGCTCTAAAGTTTCTCAGGTTAAAAAATGATGCCTGTGGGTTTCTATAAGGCTGAACCAGTAACCTGTTCCTTCATTCAGGCTCATTTGAGTTGCAAGGGAAAGAAATCCATGTAAACCAGGTTAAGCAAAAGGGGAAGTATATTGACTTATATCACTAAAAAGCCCAGGATAGGGCTAGCTTCAAGCAGAGCTGGATCTGGGGGTTTGAAACTGTCATCAGGACCTGGGACTCTCACCACCTCTCTGCTTGTTGGCACCATTCTCTCGTGATGACAGCAATTCCAAGTACCTTTCAGGGACATCACCAAAGAAAGAGCTTCTCCTTCAACACAAGTCCTAGGATTGTTTCCAGCTGACCCAGTAGGGTCACTTGCCATCCATAAAACCAGTCACAGTGGCCGGGAGTTGCAACGCTTTGGCCAGGCCAGGGTCCCACACTTACTCCTTCCCTCCAGGAGGTGGTGAGCTTGGCCTCACCTAAGCCATGGCAACAAAGGCTGGTAGCACCACCAGAGGAAGGGCAAATGCACGCTAGGGAGGAAGCCCCCGCAGGCCTGCAGGCTACAAGGTCTTCCACCCTCTGCTGTGTGTGCAATCACTGAGCAATCCACAGATCCCAGAGAGGAACTCGGGTGGTAGAAAATCTGTCCGTGCAACTCAGCTGAAGGGTGCAGGGCTCCAGGAGTCCAGGCTCATAGGACTGACTGCCCTCATTCTGGGACCCAGGTGGCACCCTTTCCCGCCCGAACCAAACAGAACTTCTGTGTGCCTGGATTCTTCCGTCCACCCCTCCCAGCCCAGCAGCCCAGCCTGCAGCTTCCGTGAAGTAGGGGAACAGCGGACTGTGCTGAGCACAGGATATGTGCAGCTCGAGTCAGCTCAGCCCCCACCGAGCAGGTCAGCAGGCCAGATCAATACATAAATAAACGCCCTGTGTGTTTGCCGCCTCCCTCTATACCAGCTGGGCAGGCTGTGGGCGGCATGTGGTGTTTTCCCAAAGAGATAGTGTGTGTCTGCAGCAGCATGTTAACCATGACACCAGGCCACAGCTGGCTCAGGCACTCACCAGGGGCAGAAAAGTAACCAAAACAGGAGAGCCCTTTCCTCTCCTTGCTGGGCTCCCTTGAGATACACATTCATTTTTCTCCATTTCAGCTGCCAGAGCAGATAACACTGGGGGTGGGAGCTGTTCTAGCTCTGTGGGACACCCTGCCAGTGAGCAACCTGCCCCGCCAAGCCCAGGCCCTCCAGGGCTACTGTGGGAGGGACGCAGCTGGGGGCAGCTCTCAGGGAGGAGGGTGAGGCCCTAAGGATGGTCCCACAGTTTCAGGGGTCGGGGGACCACAGAGTGGGGTAGAAGGCATCCCAGTCACACGAATGAAAGTTGAAGCTTCGAGCATCGTTGGATTCAAAGACTTGAACATAATTAATAAAAGTGAAAATCAGCTACCAGCAAGGTCATGAAAATCATGAACTGTGTCTTCCTCGGTAGTGATTTTAGCCTGAAACCCTGCACTGCCAAAGTTCAGCTTTTCCCTGAACTCTCCACCAGCAGGAGCTGGTAAGGAGCCACAGACAGCTTAACCCCCTCTGTGTGAGCGAGGTGGCTCCCATCAGACCTTCAGGTCTTGCTCATTTACTGCATATTGACTGATTTGCTCAACATTCCAAGCGCCATGCGCAGTGCTGGAGACATAGGAATGAACAAGACAAACAAAGCCCTGCCTTCCTGGAGCTCATATTCCAGCAAAGGAAACAGACACACTTATGAAACACAATAAATAAGTCAAATATATGTTGAGTTACAAGGTAATTCCTGGTATAGGTGGGGGGCAATAAACAGGGATAAGGGGGATGAGAATGCCATGGCTGGAAATACTGTAGAAGCAGGTGAGGCGTGAGGCTGAGTGTGTGGCGCTGAGGAGTTTCAGAGGGATCGAGACCTGCCGTTTGTCCTGTGTTCTGTTGCTGCTTGCACAGGGCTGTCCAGGGCTAGGTCAGGGCCAGGGGGGTGCCCAGAAATCTCTGAAGGAAATCTTCCCTCCGATGGGCAAGGGCATCCCAGGGATCACAGCATCCCAGGTCTCTTGGTGTCCTCTTCTGACCCCAGCTTCCTTTTGTCCCCACAGAGGAGAAGTACACGGTCATCTACCCCTACACAGCTCGGGACCAGGATGAAATGAACCTGGAGAGAGGGGCTGTGGTGGAGGTCATCCAGAAAAACCTGGAAGGCTGGTGGAAGATCAGGTACCAGCTGCTGCCTCCCACTGTTGCTGGGTGGGTTTGGGGCCACGTGGGCTCTGGCTTCACAGAGGTCAGTCAGTGATTGCATCTGGGTGAAGCTTCTGCCTGAACCATAAAAGGATACTTCTCTGTGTTGTTTGGCCTCCCTCCCTGCCCATACCCTTCCCTAAAAGTCCATAATAAGCAAAACTTTCTTCAAACACACTGAACCACAGATAGCAGCAACCCTGTTAAGCAAGGCTGGTTTCCACCTCCAGATGTTTCTCATAATGAGGAATTGGAGGCCGAAACTGCCCCATGTGAGTGACAGCCCCCTCCAGCCCCATACTGAGAACAAGATGGTGCATAAACGCTCATGGACTGTAATTCATCCTAGGCTAATAATCTGCCCTCATCTCTCAAAGTTCATTGGTGAAAGCAGGGCATCTGCGTTCCAAACACCTTTGACAGCCCTTTCACCTATGTGATGAAATCAGAGCCTCCCAGGCAGGCAGGGTGGCCAGCTGGTCCTCGCCTTGCCTGGGACTTCCCCGGTTTTAATAATGAAAGTCCTGGGAACCCCTTCTTGATCACCCCCAATAGGCAGGGTGTGACCATGGGAAATTAGGGCAAGAGAGGAAGCCAAGGTCCCTGCAATCTAGTGTCTGTGCCGTGATGTGTGGCAGGACATTTGGGCCATTTCCAGGAGGCTAAGCATGTAGCACTGCATTCATTCATTCATTCATTCAGCAAACACCAAGAATCTCTGCTGGGCCCAGCCCTGTTCTGGGAGCTGAGAAGTCGACAGTGAGCAAGACACAGGAGCTCACACCACCCAGTGCAGAAGACAGACTCATAAACAGTGATAGAGCAGGTGGTTGGCCGTGTTGGAGGGATGCATGGGGACTTTGGTACACAGAAGAGGGGTGCAGAAGACAGACTCACAAACAGTGATAGAGCAGGTGGTTGGCCGTGTTGGAGGGATGCATGGGGACTTTGGTACACAGAAGAGGGGTGCAGAAGACAGACTCACAAACAGTGATAGAGCGGGTGGTTGGCCGTGTTGGAGGGATGCATGGGGACTTTGGTACACAGAAGAGGGGCTTCTCAGCCTGGGGATCAGGAAGCCTTCCTGAGGGAGATCTCAGAACTTAAATTTGAAGAAGGATAATGATAGTAATAGTGTATTAGTCTGTTTTCATGCTGCTGATAAAGATATACCCAAGACTGGGAAGAAAAAGAAGTTTAATTGGATTTACAGTTCCACATGGCTGGGGAGGCCTCAGAATCATGGCAGGAGGCGAAAAGTACTTCTTACATAGCATCAGCAAGAGAAAATGAGGAAGAAGCAGAAGCGGAAACCCCTAATAAACCCATCAGATCTCATGAGACTTACTCACTATCACGAGAATAGCACAGGAAGACCAGCCCCCATGATTCAGTGACCTCCCCCTGAGTCCCTCCCACAACACGTGGGAATTCTGGGAGATACAATTCAAGTTGAGATTTCAATGGGGACACAACCAAACCATATCCAATAGCAAACATGGGCCGGGCACAGTGGCTCATGCCTGTAATCCCAGTACTTTAGGAGGTAAGGCAGGAGGATCACTCGAGGCCGGGAATTCAAGACCAGCCCAGGCAACATAGCAAGATCCCATCTCTGCATAAAAACCTTTTAAATTAGCCAGACATGTGATGCGTGCCTGCAGTCCCAGCCACCCGGGAGGCTGAGGCAGGAGGATCACAGCCCAGGAGTTTGAAGCTGTGACGAGCTAGGATGGTGCCACTCCAGCCTAGGCAACACAACAAGACACCGTCTCTAAAATTTAAAGACTTAATTTTTTAAAAACTTTTTTAAAAGGATAACAAACATATATTGAATAGTATGTTATCTTGCTGCATAATAAATTGTCCCAAAACTTAGTGGCTCTGGAATTCAACAGTGGCTTAATTAGACTCAAGGTCGCTCCCGAGGTTGTAGTTAGGGTGTCAGTAAGGGCTGCAGTCATCTCGAGATTTGGTTGACGCTAGAAAGTGACGGTCAGGATTTCACCCCATTCCCTTCTCACCCCAGAGTCCACTCAGCCCTGCACATCGCCTCCCATCTTGTGGCTCTGTGTCCCCAAACAATGAACTGTGTCAAACTGAGAGTGTGGGTTATATACAGCCTGGCACTTTCTAATTAGGATATTCCCTCTCAGAGCGTATTTTAAGATTGATAGACACTAAACTGCAGATTTCTACCTAAATGTAGAGATTGGGAGAAATGTACCCAACTGGCTGTCACAGCTGGTGTGACTGACTGCCGCATACCCCTGGTCTAGATTGACCCCTCTGGTCATTGCTATTAAAACTGAATTCTGGCCAGGTGTGATGGCTCATGCCTGTAATCCCAACATTTTGGGAGGCCGAGACAGGAAGATCACTTGAGCCCAGGAGCTCGAGACCAGCCTGGGCAACATAGCAAGACCCACCCCATCTCTACAAGAAATAAGAAATAAATAGCTGGGCATGGGGATGTGTACCTGTGATTCCAGCTACATAGGAGACTGAGATGGGAGGATCGCTTGAGCCCAGGAGTTCACGGCTGCAGTGAGCTATGATCGCACCACTGCACTCTGACCTGGGCGACAGGGAGACCCTATCTCAAAAACTGAATCTCTCCTGCAGAGGATTAAGTGATGATGACACTCATTGAATTCCCTTTTGGGAGGACACTGAGCTGATCTGTCAGGGCCTCAATCACTCTGTGTTTAGTGATGGCCAGCTGACGCTTGGCAAGCCCTGGACCCATCCCTCAACCTGCTAATCCCATATGAAAACATGTTTAATCTCCGTGTTAACCAGCATGAACAGATCTCTATCTGTCTATGCCAGGCTTTGGCCCCAGAGCTGGGACTGCTGGGAAGGGGCAGCAAAGCACAGAGATTCATAGTGCAGGCTGGTGCCCTGCTGGCTGGGTGGGACGTGGTGGGTGCTGTGAGAGGGGCAAGTAGAGGCCGGGTTGGAAAGGCCTTGAAAATGCCAAGCTGAGGGCTTAGGCATCATCAAGAGGAAATACACAGTGTGCCAACCTCTGGCCCTGGGCAGTCACGACCCTTCGTTCCTGCTTCCTGGGACCCGTTGTGTGATTCCCAGTAGGAGCAAGGCTTCTTCCTTTGGGCCTGGCAGAGCAGTTTGACAGCATCCTTCCTCCTCCTCACAGGTACCAGGGCAAAGAAGGCTGGGCCCCCGCCTCCTACCTAAAGAAGAACAGTGGGGAGCCCTTGCCCCCGAAGCCAGGCCCCGGCTCACCCTCCCACCCAGGTGCCCTTGACTTGGATGGTGTTTCCCGGCAGCAGAACGCAGTGGGCAGGGAGAAGGAGCTGCTCAGCAGCCAGCGGGATGGGCGGTTTGAAGGCCGCCCAGTGCCCGACGGCGACACCAAGCAGAGTGAGTGACACCCGCCCGAGCTTCTAACACTCGGGACCCCCTGTGTGCCAGCTCTGTGCTCAAGGCTTCTCACATCATCCCTCATCCTCACAGTAGCCCAGCTCCTCCCTCATCCTCTAGATAAGAAAACAGACACCCAGAAACCCTGGGTAACTTGTTCCAGATCATTCAGCCCGTGAATTGCAGAATCTGAGTCAAGAGGCATTGCTGGCCGGGCACAGTGGCTCACACCTGTAATCCTAGCACTTTGGGAGACCGAGGTGGGTGGATCACCTGAGGTCAGGAGTTCAAGACCAGCCTGGCCAACATGGTGAAACTCCATCTCTACTAAAAATACAAAAATTAGCAAGGTGTGGTGGCAGGTGCCTATAATCCCAGCTACTCAGGAGGCTGAGGCAGGAGAATCGCTTGAACCTGGGAGGCGGAGGTTGCAGTGAGCCGAGATCGTGCCATTGCACTCCAGCCTGGGTGACGAGCAAAATTCCACTTAAAAAGAAAAAAGAAAAAAAATGGGAGGCGTTGCTTTCCTATCCTAGGTTGCGTTCTTTCTGTTATCTCACAGTGGTCACACTGGCTACTGTTTTTCAGGCACCTGCTACATGCCAGAAACCTTCTAATTAGTGTAATTGACTCCTCATAACTACCTTCGAGGAAATTACTACTTTTTATGTTTTACAGATTGGGAGTCTGAAGGGTGAGAGGGTGTGCCCAAGGCCCCCAGCTAGCAGACAGCAGGGGCGGGGACTTGAACCTGGGGAGTGCTGTGCTCTCTACTGCTCCGTGTGGCCTCGTTTCTAAGCCAGAGAAAGAAGATGACCCTGTGGGCTTTACTTCAACACAGTGCTTCTCCCAGCTTGCTTTTCAAAGCCTCCTCATGTATATTTTACCATTTAATGTTTCCAACACACCTGAGAGTCGAGTTCATTGCTGTTGTCGGCCTGGTCACACTGGCTACCATACCATGTCTGCATGGGCACACTGGTGCCCAGGACTTATGCACTGTGCCCATGATCCCGTCTTGGTCATGCAGGGCAGGTGGACTCTGCTGTTGAGAAAGGACTTCCAGCTGGCCACAGAGATGAGGCCGCTGCCCCTGGCTGGGCTTCTCCCAGCTGTTGTAAGTGGCAGTGAACTTCTTGAGTCCCTCAACCAAGTTTCATACTTTGCTCAGTTGCCCTGAGAAGTCACTGATCATGTTTCCTCGCATGCTATGGCAGGAGTTCTGCCCATCCCCGAGTTTGTGTGATTCTAATCTGCCAATCATGGCCAAGAGGATAGGTGTATTCCCATTAACTCTAGAGGAGCAAATGAAAATCTGCAACCTCAATGTCTTTGTTAGCGTATAGGTTCAGGCTGGGCACAGCGGGTCACAACTATAATCCCAGTGCTTTGGGAGGCTGAGGCTGGAGGATCACTTGAGGCCAGGAGTTTGAGACCAGCCTGGGCAACATAGTAAGACCCCCCTATCTACAAAAAAAATTTTTTTTTAATTAGCTGGGCATGGTGGCACACACCTGTAGTCCCAGCTACTAGGGTGGCTGAGGGGGGAGGATCACTTGAACCCAGGAGATTGAGGCTATGGTGAGCTGTGATTGCACCACTGCACTCTAGCCTGGGCAACAGAGCGAGACCCTGTCTCTCCAAAATAAATAGATAGATAGATAGATAGATAGATAGATAGATAGATAGATAGATAGATTCAGATGCTAAAACAAAGACACCCCCCGACCACCACTGAATATACACATATACACACATCCAATAAATAATCTAGATATATATTTCTTTTTCACAAAACAGTCTGTGTGGATGTTCAGGGTTGATATGGCAGCTCCGGGCAATCAAGAGTCTTATTACTCTGCATCTATCTTGTTGCCTTCGTCCACCTGGTCCAGAACAGCTCACTACTAGTCCAGCCAATGAAAAGCAGTGCATTGCACTCCAGCCTGGGTGACAAGAGCGAAACTCCATTAAAAAAAAAAAAAAGGAGGCATTGCTTTCCTATCCCAGGTTTCATTCTTTCTGCTGTTTCACAGTGGTCACACTGGCTACTGTGTGCACAGCTCAGAAGCTACACACTTTCTACTTTGTCTTACATCCCACTGCCAAAACTGAGTCACATGGCAATAGCTGGCTGCAAGGGTGACTGGAAAATGAAGTCTTTATATAGACAGCTAAGTGTCTTAGCCAATCTCTGTTGCTATTTATTCTAATAGAAGACAGGTAAATGGGAATTCAAGGGATTAGCAGTCTGCTCCACACCCCAAGGCCAGACTACCCTTCTGTGTGGACCCGTGCTGAGCCTGGTCAACATTCTGCCCTTAGCCAGGAGCGTTGGACCACTGCAAAGTCCTCATCCTCCTGGCCCTGAGACCCAGAGCTAGGGCAGCCGCTTCCAGAGTATAAACCCCTGAGTCATCAGCCCAAGTGTGTTTGGTTCGGTGTGTTTGTGTGTGTATCGTTGCGTTTGGGTTGCTCTAGAGCACAAAGCCAGGTGCAGTTGACATTCACTGCATGCCTGCCACATGCCAAGGGCTTCACAGATGTTTCCTTTCATCCTCACCACTGCCCTGAGTGACACACATTCTGCCAGTTCTGCAGATGAGGGCCTTGTGGCTCAGAGAATCCAATCATCTGTCCGGTGCCAGCAGCTGTGAGCCTCAGAGCTGGATTGGGACCCATCTCTGTGTTATTCTCAAGACTGCTTTTTGCCCTTTCTGGAGAATTTCCATGACTTGAGCATCCAGCACCATCCCCTTTCATTCCTGTGTAGAAAAGATCCAAGAAAAGCAACGTAGAGAGAGTCCGGAGCCAACTATGAGCCACGCGTGAGCAGCTCCTTCCTGGCCAGGCTATTCTCGCAGGAAGGGTTGCAGTGGCATGCAAACGCCTGTGTTCAATCTTCTGCAGGAGAGAGTAGATCTGTCCTGCACCCAGCTCAGGAATCTCATCTGTAGCACTCTGCACATGAGTGTAATAAGCTCTCGTTTCTCCATAGGATCACCAAAGATGAGGCAGAGACCCCCTCCTCGCCGGGACATGACCATTGTAAGTGGACCCTTGCTACTGGGGAGTGGCCACTGACTTGAGGGCTGTGAGGGGTGTCCGTTAGCCCCTCGCACACCCCTCACCCTTCCGGAAATGCTCTCTTTCCTATGCACACAACAGCCTTTTGAAGCAGGCTGCATAAATGCTAGTCCCACCCCCAGGTGGAAAGACTGAGGTCAGGCAGGTGAAACAATTGGCCCACGGGGCCAGAGTGCTCCTGTGACAGTTGGGCCTCGGGACCTGCTTTCTCCTCCCTGGGCCCTTCTCTTGGTCTTAGATCAATCTTCTCAAGTCAAGCGACTTGAGGTCCAAGCTGAGATGAGACACAAATATCATGTGTGGTCCCATTCTCATATTCTGCGCTCATACTCTGTTTTGTAAAATTTGCTAGGTACCTTTTAAGCCAATACTTAGAACAATGGGTTGTTGGGTTTGGGGTTTTTTTGTTTGTTTGCTTTATTTTTTGAGACAGGGTCTTGCTCTGCTGGGGTTGTATTTTTTTAATGTCTGCTATTTATCAAGCACATGTTGCATGCCATGCAATGTGCTGAGTGCCTCACATTAATTTAATACTTGAAGCAACCCCACCAGGTAGACACTGTTATGCCTACTCTACAGGAGAGAGAACTGAGGCTTCAGAGGGGGGTGATTTGCCCAAGGTCACTCCCACCATCAGTATTTCCAACCCAGATAAATCTACTAACAAACTTAAGCTCCTTCCACAACCGTCACTGCCTCTTATTTCAGAGAATATTGTCTTGCTCCAGATTCTCATGATTGTACCCAAATGTCCCACGTTTCTTCCCATCGCCCTAAAGCTGATGGGCCAGTGAGGTCTCACTGAGGAGATGACAATCTGCGTGGTCCTATTCGTGTTGTCCCTTAGAATCCAATTAGGTCACCAGCACCCCCTTGAGGGTGATTGCATGCCCCTGGCCCTTAGTCTCCCCCTGACACAGGGTCGCAGGAGTGCACTTAGCATTGGCGATAACCCTGTGTGTGATCGTACCAGCCTCGAGGCCTCAACCTGCCGAAGCCGCCCATCCCGCCCCAAGTGGAGGAAGAGTATTACACCATCGCGGAATTTCAGACAACCATCCCAGACGGCATCAGCTTCCAGGCGGGCCTGAAGGTCGAGGTGAGCGGCCCTGGTGTTCCTTCACCTACTTGTGATTCCTGATTCCAGGCATCACCTCCTACTTCTCCCCTGTTACGTCCTACTTCACTGGGTGGGTGGAGGTGGGGCGGAGATTAACAGCTTTATAGTTCACATACCATACAGTTTACCAATTTGAAGTGTAAAATTCAGCAGCTTATGGTATTCACAGGGTTACACAACCTTCACCACTATCTAATTCCAGAACAGAAAGAAACTCCTTACCCATCAACAGTCACCCTCCATTTCCCCTCAACCTGCCAGCTCTAGGCAGCCACCAGTCCACTTTCTGTCTCCACAGATGTACCTGTTTTAGACATTTCATATAGGTGAAATCCCACAGTATGTGGTCTTGTGTGACTGGCTATATGCCTTTCTTTACCACCTCCCACCTCCGTTCTTGCTTCTCCTCTCTCCTTTTCTTCCCACGCCCTCTGCTTGTCTACTTTGTTCCCCGGATTCTCTTCCTGCATTTCTCTTTCCTTTGCTCATGGGGTTAGAGCTTCAAGATATTTCTTTCGGCCAGGCGCAGTGGCTCACGCCTGTAATCCCAGCACTTTGGGAGGCCGAGATGGGCGGATCACGAGGTCAGGAGATCAAGACCATCCTGGCTAACATGGTGAAACCCCGTCTCTACTAAAAAATACAAAAAAAAAAAAAAAAAAAAAACTAGCCGGGCGTGGTGGTGGGCGCCTGTAGTCCCAGCTATTCAGGAGGCTGAGGCAGGAGAATGGCGTAAACCCGGGAGGCAGAGCTTGCAGTGAGCTGAGATTGAGCCACTGCACTCCAGCCCGGGCGACAGAGCGAGACTCCATCTCAAAAAAATAAAAATAAAAAAAATAAGATATTTCTTTCTCATATTTCCAAGAAAACCTGTAAGGAAGGGGATGGCTGCTAGGGCCAGGGTTTGGAAAGCTTTGGCAAAGATGGTTCTTGAGACACTTTCAAAAGCAGGTGAGCCAGTCACAGGCATCACCAAGTTCACTCTATCACGCGTGAGAGTTGGTCAGACCGCACCCCCCCGCCAACCTCACCTTGGGAGGCCGAGGTTTAATTTACTCTGCAACAAATAAAATACTCCTGGGTCACCTACTATGGTTGTGTGTGGCGGCTGCTTTTCTAGGCCCTGAAGAGTTGTCATCACCCTCCCCTTTCCTTTAAAGAACACAGCTCTGGTCCCTGGCACAGAGCACTGTCTGACAGCCCAGGGCAGTGGGCACCACTGATCAGTTCACTGCAGCATACCTCTCTAGGGCCCCTCCCTTCCTTCCTGGCTGTACTCCAGGAAGGACTATAGCCTGCCTGTCTGCCCACCTTCATTCCTTCCTTCCCTCCTCCTTCCCTTCTTCCTTCCCTCCTTCTTTCCTTCCCTCCCTTCTTCCTTCCTCCTCCCTCCTTCCTTTGTTCTTTCCTTCCATTATTCCTTCCCTCCTTCTCTCCCTCCTTCTTTCCCTTCCTCTCTCCTTCCTCCCTCCTTCCTCACCTCCTTCCTTCCTTCTCTTTTCTTTCCTTCCCTCCTTCCTTTCTTCCATCCTCCTTCCTTCCTTGTCCCTTACTCCAGCTTGCCAGGAGCCCCACCAGTCACAACATCTGGCCCAGGCCTTGCTGTGTACTACAGTCAAGAGACTAGTTCTGCATCCTCTGGCCTCTGCTTCCGGAGACGTTGACGTATCTTGATGTTTCACTAAAAGGACATCCTTTTATGTTTTCTCTTTGCTATTATCTGAGTCAAGGGCTAAAGGGATAAGATTTGGGAAAATTCTGAATTATGTTTTAATCCATTATGCAAAAAACCTGCCCCTTCTTACTCATTCTTTCTATACACATGTATTGAGTGCCTAGTGTATCACAATGTAAGGGTCATCTGAGACATCATCTCCTTTTTTTTTTTTTTTTTTTCCTGAGACGGAGTCTCGCTCTGTCGCCCGGGCTGGAGTGCAGTGGCCAGATCTGAGCTCACTGCAAGCTCCGCCTCCCGGGTTTACGCCATTCTCCTGCCTCAGCCTCCAGAGTAGCTGGGACTACACTTTTTTTTTTTTGAGACAGCCTTGCTCCTCTGTTGCCCAGGCTGAAGTGCAATGGTTCAGTCTCAGCTCACTGCAACCTCCACTTCCCAGGTTCAAGTGATTCTCCTGCCTCAGCCTCTCAAGTAGCTGGGATTACAGGCGCCCACCATGATGCACGGCTAATTTTTGTATTTTTAGTAGAAACGGGGTTTTGCCATGTTGACCAGGCTAGTCTCGAACTCCTGACCTCAGGTGATCTGCCCATCTCAGCCTCCCAAAGTTCTGGGATTACAGGTGTGAGCCACTGCACCTGGCTAGATATTTTTTTTCTTATGATAGATCCATATGCTCTGTTTTTCTCTTCTCCAGTTTTGCTTCCTGGCTCATTGCAACATTATCTTAGCCTTCAAAATTCATTAATGGAACCATAGCATTCTAGCAGTAGGGCTACTAGAAACACCTTAGTTACTTGTCTAGGCTGTTTATCTTCAGGATGTGTGATGATGAGGAGGAGGAGGAGGATGATGATGATGAGGATGATGAGGATGATGAGGATGAGGATGATGAGAATGAGGATGATGGCGAGGATGAGGATGATGATAAGGATGAGGATGATGAGGATGATAATGAGGATGAGGATGATGGCGAGGAGGAGGAGGAGGATGAGGATGATGAGGAGGATGATGAGGATGAGGATGATGAGGAGGATGAGGAGGATGAGGATGATGATGAGGAGGATGAGGATGAGGAGGAGGAGGATGAGGATGATATAGGCACCTCTTCTGTGTGTCAGGTACCTTACCTCCTTGATAACTAATCTTCACAGAAGTCCCAAGAGGTCAGTACCAGCAGCATGCGGTTGGTTGGTTGGTGTTTTTGTTTTTTGTTTTTTTTTTCTATCAGCATGTTTTATAGATAAGACTCAGAGGGGTTAGGTAAATTAATTGCCTCTAGTAACACAGCTAGTAAGCAATGGAGTTGGGATTTGAAACCAGGTCTGTCTGCTTTTAAAACCCACACTCTTTTCTTTCCCCTCATTCTTGTGATTTTGTTGTTGTTGTTTTGTTTTGTTTTTTTGATGGAGTCTTGCCCTGTTTCCCAGTCTGGAGTGCAATGGCGCTATCTTCACTCACTGCAACCTCTGCCTCCCGGGTTCAGACGATTCTCTTGCCTCAGCCTCCCAAGTAGCTGGGATTACAGGCACCCGCCATCATGCCTAGTTAATTTTTTTTGTATTTTTAGTAGAGACAGTGTTTCACCATGTTGCCCAGGCTAGTCTCGAACTCCTGACCTCTGCCCGCCTAAGCCTCCCAAAGTGCTGGGATTACAGGCGTGAGCCACTGCACCCAGCTTCTGATCTTGCATTTGCTTTTATTAATAGTAGCTCTTGGCTTCCCTCTGGTAAACGAAAACGCCCATTCATCATGGTTCAGAACATACATGTTCAGAGCTTCTACCACAATACTTTGCAAGGAGTGTAACCTTGACAAATCTTACTGATACATTTAATATTGATTACCCTAGTTTCAGTTCCTCACATCAGACTTAAGTATTAGTGTTGTTGAATTCATGGATGTGCTGACAATGACTTGTATGCCCAGCGTGGCCTGTAATTTTTACCAGAGCTATCAAGTGTTGATAAGATGCCAGTCATCCTCACATAAAGAGCTTACATTTATCAGTGGCCTTCCCTGGAGATTCCAGTGAGACTCATTAAGTGCTGCCTGTCAAGTGCATCCCACTGGCTCAGTGACCTCCACTCTAATTTAATCACAGGAGAGTTTACCAAGTGCACAGCATTTATCAAGGGCTGTCATATGCATTAGCACTTGTGGCTTCAAAAATTCTACAAGTGGGTGTTAAATTGTTCTTATCATTTTCCTTCTGTGATGTGGAATCTGAGGCATGTGGCTTGCCCCAGGCCACTCAGGCAGTAAGCGGTAGAGCCAAGACTAGAACCCAGGACTGCAGGCCCAGGAGCCCAGCATTTGCGTCCTGGCGCTGAGAGGCTGCTATCCCTCTCCCAGAAGGGCCACAAAGTGCCTGCAGCCATCTTTGCTCCTTCTGCAGTTTCTCACCCCGGACACAGCCCCTCTCCAAGCAGGGTCTTTTTTGTTTTTTTTTCTTTTTTTTCAAGACAGAGTCTTGCTCTGTCGCCCAGGCTAGAGTACAACAGCACAATCTCAGCTCGCTGAAACCTCTGCCTCCCAGGTTCAAGCGTTTCTCCTGCCTCAGCCTCCCAAGTAGCTGGGATAACAGGCGCATCCCACCATACCCAGCTAATATTTTGTATTTTTAGTAGACGCAGGGTTTTACAATGTTGGCCAGGCTGGTCTCGAACTCCTGACATCAGATGATCCACCCGCCTCGGCCTCCCAAAGTGCTGGGATTACAGGTGTGAGCCACAACCCCTGGCCAGGGGTCTCTTTTCTGAGAGGCAAGATGAGGTGACTCTGAAGCCCACCCCCCTGCCTTTGACTCTTCTCTAATCGATGGGGTTTTTTTTTGTTTTTTTTTTGGTTTTTTTTGAGACGGAGTCTCGCTCTGTCGCCCAGGCTGGAGTGCAGTGGCGCGATCTCAGCTCACTGCAAGCTCTGCCTCCCGGGTTCACGCCATTCTCCTGCCTCAGCCTCTTGAGTAGCTGGGATTACAGGTGCCCGCCACCAAGCCCGGCTAATTTTTTGTATTTTTACTAGATACGGGGTTTCATCATGTTAGCCAGGATGGTCTCGATCTCCTGACCTCGTGATCCACCCGCCTCGGCCTCCCAAAGTGCTGGGATTACAGGTGTGAGCCACAACCCCTGGCCAGGGGTCTCTTTTCTGAGAGGCAAGATGAGGTGACTCTGAAGCCCACCCCCCTGCCTTTGACTCTCCTCCGATCGACGGGCTTTCTATAGGACCCACTGTGTGTTCCTCAGCTCTCCTGAGGCTCCGTTCTGCATCTGTAAAATGAGGTGACAATTCCCAACTCACAGGGTGTCATGAGCGTTCATCAGCTCTTCTGAGTCCAGAGAGAGCCTACCAGGGAATTGCAGTGTACATCTGCGATGGCTGCCATCACAAAATACCAGATGGGGTGGTTTAAACAACTGCAGTTTATTGTCTCACAGTTGGGGAAGTCAGAAGTTCGAGATCAAGCTGTCAGCAGGTTTGGTTCCTCCTGTGTCCTGTCTCCCTGGCTTCCATATGGCACCTTCTCGCTGTTTCTTGTGTGGTTGTCCCTCAGTCCCTGTGTGTTTTCTAATCTCCTCTTCTTATTCGGACATCAGTCATATTGAACTAGGGCCCATGTATCAGGCCATTCCTGGATTGCTATAAAGAAATACCTGAGGCTGGGCACGGTGGCTCAAGCCTGTAATCCCAGCACTTTGGGAGGCTGAGACGGGCCGATCACGAGGTCAGGAGATCGAGACCATCCTGGCTAACACGGTGAAACCCCGTCTCTACTAAAAAATAAAAAAAAACTAGCGGGGAGTGGTGGCGGGCGCCTGTAGTCCCAGCTACTCGGGAGGCTGAGGCAGGAGAATGGCCTAAACCCGGGAGGCGGAGTTTGCAGTGAGCTGAGGTCCGGCCACTGCACTCCAGCCTGGGTGACAAGAGCGAAACTCCATTAAAAAAAAAAAAAAGGAGGCGTTGCTTTCCTATCCCAGGTTTCATTCTTTCTGCTGTTTCACAGTGGTCACACTGGCTACTGTGTGCACAGCTCAGAAGCTACACACTTTCTACTT
>NW_012115932.1:16346913-16359843 GCF_000951035.1 Colobus angolensis palliatus | reverse complement strand
GATCTCCTGACCTCGTGATCCGCCCATCTCGGCCTCCCAAAGTGCTGGGATTACAGGCTTGAGCCACCGCGCCCGGCCAACACCACACACTTTTAAACAACCAGATCTCGTGGGAACTCATTACCATGGGAAGGACACCAAGCCATTCATGAGGGATCCGTCCCCATGACCCAAACACCTCCCACCAGGCCCCACCTCCATTATTGGGGATCACATTTCAACATGAGACTTGGGTGGGGACATACATCCAAACTCAGGCCACCTTAATGACCCATTTTAAACTTCACCACCTCTTTAAAGGCCGTATTTCCAAATACAGCCACATTTGGAGGTATGGGGGTCAGGGCTTCCACATATGAATTTGGGTAGGGAGACACAATTCAGCCCGTAATAGTGAGCACACCTTTCACCTGTGTGAATTCAGCCACGCGGTGCTGGACAAAAAAGAGAGAAAAAGATCTTCAACAACGTGGGTGATTCCAGCCACCATTCCATCCAACCGGCGTGTATCCCACAGGGAAGTAGGGACAAGATGAAAATCTACTGTACTCCACCAACTCCAGGTCCCCTGTATATAAACACGAGCATCTCTTTGAGCTGAGTGTGATTCCTGTGTTCAAAGATAGGTATTTTTTAGGCCAGGCACGGTGGCTTACACCTGTAATCCCAGCTCTTTGGGAGGCCGAGGCAGGCAGATCACTTGAGGCCAGGAGTTCGAGACCAGCCTGGCCAACATGGCAAAACCCCATCTCTACCAAAAATATAAAAATTAGCCAGGTGTGGTGGTGCACGCCTGTAATCCCAGCTACTTGGGAGACTAAGGCATGAGAACCGCTTGAACCTCGGAGGCGGAGGTTGCAGGGAGCCGAGATCATGCCTCTGCACTTCAGCCTGGGTGATAGAGCAAGACTCTGTCTCAAAAAAAAGGTAGGTATCTTTCATATGTTGTGGCCTCTATAAATACCAGCTAACTTCTTCATCCGATGCTCAGCCAAAGAAGCCAGGATCAAGGGTAGCTTTGACTTCTGCCTTGTCTTTAGAATTGTAGCAGACGCTGCCAGTGCCCCGATCCACCTGAATCCCCCTGCACCTACACACACGTCCTTGCAAGCCAACAGCTTCCCAGAAGGGGAGAGGAGTTAATACCCTGGGTAGGGAGGGGCCGGGGGTAGATAGATAAATGCACGCATCCCCAGAGGGACCCGTTCTGAGGCATTCTCTTTGTGGTCTCTCAGCGGGTCCCTGGCAGATCAATCCCCATGGCCCAGAGCAGTAACTTGCTCATAATCGGCTTCTCCCCTTCCCTTCTTTCTCTCTCTACTTCTTACGTGTATTTCCTAGGACCAACTCTCAAATTAAGTACCTATACCCAAGTCCACATCTCATGGACTGCTTTAGGGGGAATCTGGTCCGACAAGAATCTACCCCCATGTGAGATATTCCCAGAACATGGTCACGTCTCCACTGGTGGTCCCCTGTAGACCTTGCCAGAGGAGCTGCTGAGCACACAGTGGCAGCTTCCAGAGCTCCAGTTACACGTGGGTTCTCCCAAACCATTTCGTCTGCTGGCACTGGCATCGTACCCAAGTGCCTTTCTCTATCCTCCCTTGCAGGTGATCGAGAAAAACTTGAGTGGCTGGTGGTACATTCAGATTGAAGATAAGGAAGGGTGGGCCCCGGCAACCTTCATTGACAAATACAAGAAGACCAGCAATGCGTCAAGACCCAACTTTCTGGCTCCCCTGCCCCACGAGGTGACCCAGCTCCGGCTGGGGGAAGCAGCAGTGCTGGAGAACAACACGGGCAGCGAAGCCACAGGCCCTTCCCGGCCCCTGCCTGATGCACCGCATGGTGCCATGGACTCAGGGTTGCCATGGTCTAAAGACTGGAAGGGCGGTAAGGAGGTCCTGAGGAAGGCGTCTTCAGACATGTCTGCGTCAGCAGGCTATGAGGAGATCTCAGACCCCGACATGGAGGAGAAGCCCAGCCTCCCTCCGAGGAAAGAATCCATCATCAAGTCGGAGGGGGAGCTGCTGGAGCGGGAGCGGGAGCGGCAGAGGACAGAGCAGCTCCGGGGCCCCGCCCCCAAGCCTCCAGGCATGATTTTGCCCATGATGCCAGCCAAACACACCCCTCCAGCCCGGGACAGCAGGCGGCCAGAGCCCAAACCTGACAAAAGCAAACTGTTCCAGCTGAAAAATGACATGGGGCTGGAGTGTGGCCACAAGGTGTTGGCCAAGGAAGTGAAGAAGCCCAGCCTCCGGCCCATCTCCAAATCCAAAACTGACCTGCCCGAGGAGAAGCCAGACGCCGCTCCCCAGAATCCCTTCTTGAAGTCCAGACCTCAGATTAGGCCAAAACCAACACCTTCCCCCAAAACAGAGCCACCTCAGGGCGAAGACCAAGTCGACATCTGCAACCTCAGGAGTAAGCTCAGGCCTGCCAAGTCCCAAGACAAGTCCTTGTTGGATGGGGAGGGCCCCCAGGCAGTAGGGGGCCAAGATGCGGCCTTCAGCCGAAGCTTCCTCCCAGGAGAGGGGCCTGGCCGTGCCCAGGACAGGACGGGCAAACAGGATGGTCTCAGCCCAAAAGAGATTTCCTGCAGAGCCCCTCCGAAGCCAGCCAAGACCACAGATCCTGTGTCTAAGAGCGTGCCTGTTCCTCTCCAGGAGGCTCCCCAGCAGAGACCTGTGGTCCCACCCCGGAGACCACCTCCCCCCAAGAAAACCTCTTCGTCATCCAGGCCCCTCCCAGAGGTCAGAGGTCCACAGTGTGAAGGCCACGAAAGCAGGGCAGCTCCCACCCCAGGCCGTGCTCTCCTTGTCCCTCCAAAAGCCAAACCTTTTCTCTCCAACTCTTTGGGGGGCCAGGATGACACGCGAGGCAAAAGCAGCCTGGGGCCACGGGGGACCAGCAAGATTGGAGAAAACAGGGAGGAAGCAGCTGCAGCCTCTCTCCCCAATGCCGACGGCCTGAAGGACTCTTTGTATGTGGCCGTGGCCGACTTTGAAGGAGACAAAGACACCAGCAGCTTCCAGGAAGGGACAGTGTTTGAAGTCCGGGAGAAGAACAGCAGTGGCTGGTGGTTCTGCCAGGTCCTGAGCGGAGCCCCTTCCTGGGAAGGGTGGATTCCTTCCAACTATCTCAGAAAGAAGCCATAGCCAACTCCCTTTCTGCCTAGAGGGCCCACTGGTCCTTGCTGGCTTTACCCACATATTTAATACGCCTCTTAATTTATCATTCTCCACACAGCTTCCAAGGCAGACAGACTCTGGGGTACTGTGACTTCTTGCCTCCCATGGGTGGAGAGTGAGTTTCGGACACCTCGGGCGCCCCTGGGTCTGATCCCTCCTATCACAGCATCGCTGGAGGCTCAGAACCCACAGCCTTTGCTTTCTGTCCGTGTCAGCATCCCTGCCTTAAGAGAACTCCTCCTGGCCAATGGCATTGCGACCCAACAATGGGACCAGGACTCTCCAAGGCCTCCAGGACTGGATCCCATCGCCTGGAGAAACTCCAGCAAGGGTCTCTCATGGCTTGGACATGGCACAGTAAGGGGCAGCCCACCCAGTCCATGACGACTTGCTCCAACTTCTTCATGTTTCTAAAAGCCCAGTGGCTTTATTCACTCTTCTGAATTGCCTGGTACCAGAAGGAACTTCATCCTGAAGAAGTCCATTCCATTGCCAGTCCCAGGGAAAATGTCCCCTTCCCCAAGGCCTCAGGCCCATGGCCTCTGAGGTTCCACTGGATGCAGCTCCCCAAGGAGTGGGCCTGGAGGTCCGCTCGGCCGCCCTGCCTCCCACCTTCTTTCTTGGGACCATGGTCAGCCCTGAAGGGTGGTTGCAGCCCCCTGTATGCTGCACTTTCCTGCTGCAGGCTCCAGTCCCTCCAGGGCTTTTCAATGAGAATTCCCACCCCAACTTGGAGCATTTCATTTCTGCCTACCTAAAGCAAGAATCTCAAAGTTCGTTTGAATAAGAGGCCCATTCACGAGTCGTGCCCTTGTCAGCATCCCTTTGCTGAGTGCCTCGTGGGTGCCAAACACCGTACTCGGCACTTTGCCTTCACAACCCTCCCTTGTGATATTATACCCACTTTATAGATGAGGAAACTCAGGCTCCATGTGCCCAAGGACATACCAGCCAGGAAGAAGGGAGAAGAGGATGTGAGTCCAGGCCTGCCTGACTTCAGTGCCTGTTCCCTCCCCTCTGTAAAAGGCAAACCATGCAGGGAAGAGATAGAAGCTGGCTAAGTGCCAGGAGCAGGTGGCCAAGTGACTTCATTGTGGTAGGAGTGAGGGGGCATTCGTGGCTGCTGCCACACCCACCATCCCTCCAGCCTATACCAAAGGCTTCCCTGGACTCAACAGCTGTGTCTCCATGACAGGAGAATGCCAGGGTCCTGGTGGTTGGCACGAAGCCCTGTTCCCTTCTTCTAAGCTGTTGCCCCCTGGCAAATAGAGCTTATGGAGCAACAGGAGCCGAGGTGGCCTCGCGGGCCAGCCTCGAGGGGCTAGGCATAGCATGCAGCGGTCCCATAGGGAGGCAGGGAACCAAGGGCCAGGCAGAGCTGCTTCCTGTGCCTCTCCGGCATTTGTAATGTTTTTTCTTTTTACACGCACCGCCAAATCTGTGTTCTCCCTGGAAGAAAGCCAGGGCAGATGTGGTCATCTGTCGAACTGAGGCCTGGAGAGGCATGGCTAAGTCACTGCAGAAGCAAAATCAGGACCCAGCATTTCTAGCTCCCAGCCCAGAGAAAGAGAGTAGAGCAGAACCCCTTCCCATTCTACCTGACCAAGGCAGCCCTGCCCTGTCCTGCCCCAGAGATCTCCTGTTCACAGTGCTCATCAGCTGAGATACTTTTGGACCCACAAAGCCAGTATTTTGGGAGTCTGCTCACTGTCTACCTGCAGTGCCAAAGTTTTGCTCTAACAGCCCTCTTCCGCTCCACCTCCCAGCTCCATCCCCTATCATGTGGGCGCTGGCTGCTTCTGCATGAGAAGGAGCTTCCTCTGATCACCTGTAGCATCTTTAGTCCCTTCCTCCAGTCGGCTGCAATCCCGTTCCCCAGAGAGGCTTGGGCAGGGCCCACTTGCCACTTGGCCCTGTGCCCAGAACCTTGGGGGCAGATGGCAGCCAGGGGAAGAAGGGAGGTGGGAAAGGGCTGCCATCGCTCGAGGGTCCTCTCCCTTGAGAGGAGGCCCCATGGCAGTTTTCCTGAGTTCTTGATCCACTTTGGTTTAAACAACTTTCGTGAAGCTATGTGAGATTTGACTACATTTCAAAAGACAAAACTCACGTTTTTTTTTTTCTGATTTGCTCTCTGGCTTTCAGTGACATTTTCAGATATTTTATGAGTGCCTACTCTGTGCTAGGCTCTGAGCAGACCGGAATGTGTGTGGCTCCATCCCTGACTGGAAGAGCTTTGAGTCCTGTCTGCTGACTTCATTGAAAGAGTTTCTCTCTTGCCTCGTTCCTTCCTCCCAGGGGTCAGCTGGGTAGGAACAGACTTGCCCTGACTTCCTCTAGGCAGAAAATTTTCCTGCAAGTGAAAGAATCTGCCTTTCTCTTTTGCTATGATGATAATTATTATTCTGACATGAACTATAGGTACTGAAGTCACATTCCTCTCTGTTCACTGTTCTCTCCTCGGGTCATAGCTATGGCCTGAGGACGTCTGTATCCAGCTCCTTTTCCTGCAATGGTAGACACTTCCCCAGGCAGTGGGTGGGTCAGGGTGGCTATGACTAGCTGTCCTTGCCTGGGGACTTAGGTTTACCCCATCCAGGACTGTGGTCACTATTCTGTGAGCAATTGATGGCACATATGCAGAACTCCCCTGGAGTCATGGCTCTAGAAAGTGTCCAGGCCCATCGTGACAACTGTGCCAAGCACCAGGCAGGTGACCAGTGCCTAAACACACTCCCTCCTTTAATCCTTACGGCAACCCTGTGAGGCGGATAGGACCAGCCCTGATCTATAGTGAGAAAATTAAGGTTCAGAGGGAGAAGTCACATACCCCAGCCTTGTCTAAATAGTGGCCAAGCTGGGACTCAGATCTCGAGTTTTGGTTTGTTTGTTTGTCCCTCGTGCCCATGACTTTTTCTCTGAGAGCTTCCAGGGAATCAAGTGACCCTCCCTCTGAATTTCAGTGTCTCTTCCCTCCATCCCTTGGTCACACATTTCAGTAGGTCACGGGCCAAATGGCAGCCCAAAAGGTGGGCAGATTTTTTTTTTCTTCCCTTCACCTCTGCTTATTACTGCAATTGTGATGACTACTTTACCTTACATCCCAGGGCAAATGGACAGCTTGTGGTACCTCCAAAAATTTGGAAAATCTGAGTCTTAGGACCACCTCTTGATAGAAGAGGCCTTTGCTCACAGTTTTTGCTCAGAATCTTTCTTTGCCATTGGTGGGTGTATGTTGTTCTGGCTAAGACTTGGGGAGAGCTGAGCTCCAGCTTAAACCACTTGTAATGGCCCTTCCCTACTGGGGGATTGCTGGAGCCCCTGCCAAGTTATGTTAGTCATTTTAAACTTCTGCCATGAGGCCACGCCATAGAGTCAATTTCCAAGGCAATGTTCTTGGCCCTAAAATGTTTACACCCACTGAGGATTTCATTACCAGGTAGAAAATGGGGGAACATATGCCGTGTTAAAGAGCAAATGCTGAGTGTGCCAGGACTTGAGAAGGACCTTAGGCTGAGGAGTGGACAGTGTGGTATTCATTTCACCTCTCCCAAGTATCCAGCACAGAGTGGGGAAAAAGAAGAAACTGCTCCTGCCTTCCAATAGCTGGCAACTTGACATCAAGAACAAAAACATTCGTAGCTGGGCCCCCATCCTTTCATCGTCCCCAAGTCTTCCATGTTGGGTTAAGCTGCCCCCTTCTCTTTGGACTGTGACAGTGGACACCTAACAGCCTGAGCCATGTGTGGCTCTCTTATCCCCCAAGGGTTGTCCAGGCCCATTCTGCAAGGCTTTTGTGTAGACTGCAGACACCCATACCTCACCACAGACCAAAGATGACCTCATGTCAGTGGGCTGATGAGAGGTATAGCAACATGCATCGAGACCTGAGGGTGCAGGGCGCCCTCCCTTGGCCTGGAGGAATTGCTCCTAACTAGAATAAGTTTCCACGAGGGTCCCAGGCAGAGCTGCACAGCTAGAACCGGAGGCTCCACAGTCCTTGCCTGCTCATGGACCTCCTTCAGAGCACCTTTCTACAGACTGGACTGCCCAGCTCCGTGGGGTGGCATCTGGTTTCTGGTGCTATCCTGCCAAGTTGTCGAGCTCCTCCTCATGTTTCAACATTCCATCTTCCCGTTTCTCTCCTCGACTCCAAAGTAAACCTTCTTAGCTCCAATCAGGGATGAGGGGCTCAACCTCTTTTGTCCTCAAAGAGGCAAAACACAGTGCCACAGCCAGTAGCCTTCACTTTCAGATGTCCTATTCATGTAAAAGAGAAGGTGCCCCCACCAGGCTTACATCAGCAATAAGCAATTCTAATGCAACGATGGTGTCCACGTTTTACCCTGGTGTGTGGCCCATGTATGCCTCTGTGCCCGTGTAATTATTGTTAGCACCCCTGTCACTTAGAGGGGTGATGATAAACTGTGGCCACCCTGACTACAACCCACATTTCCTGCTTTGGGGAGCTTCCAAGTAATAGGCCATTTCTTACCTCCCTCCAGGAACAGTGGGCACCACCCACCACCTGGTGCCTGCTCATAAGATGACGCTGGAGATCCCCACACTTACTCTACCCTCTTGGCAAATTGGCATTCCAGTGGTGGTTTTTGTTTCCTTTAACACATTAAATAAACGAGTATATAGGATGTGAGGGGAGGGGTGAGAACAACTAGCTGTAGCATGTATAGGCTATATACCTTACCATTAGACTTTTTTCCTTCTTTTTTTTTAAAAATAAAAAAAGTGCTTGACTGGTTTCAAGCTTCATCATGAAGATGCAGTGTCTATGGATTTTATTTGGCAGGAGAAAGGGTACATAGCTTTGTGGCCTGGGATCTTCGGGATCAAAGAACAGAAACCTATGCCAGTTATGTTTGGGCACTGCTGAGAAATAGGGGTGACCCCTCTAGGCCATAGCACCCCTTCATTCTCTTAACTACAGTGTCCACAAACCAAGGGAAAGCTTCCTTTATGTCCAAAGAATGGTGAAGCTCTGGCTGGCATTGTCTCCTGATGGCCAAGAGTGTGCTATAGGGGTCGAGGCACAGTGGCTCACGCCTGTAATCCCAGCACTTTGGGAGGCCGAGGCGGGCAGATCACCTGAGGTCAGGAGTTCGAGACGAGCCTGGCTAATATGGCAAAACCACATCTCTAGTAAATAATAACAATAATAATAATACAAAAATTAGCCAGGCATGCTGTCAGGTGCCTGTCACCCCAACTACTTGGGAGGCTGAGGCAGGAGAATCGTTTGAACCTGGGAGGTGGAGGTTGCAGTGAGTCCAGATCATGTCACTGCACTCCAGCCTAGGTGACAGAGCAAGACTCTGTCTCAAAAAAAAAAAAAAAATGCAGTGGGGGTTGGGGGCGGGAAATGCAGCCACATTTGGTCCGCAGGGACTGCCCAAGCCATCTGCTCCTGGGGGATGAAAAATACTGCCTAATGTTTTACTACTTTCCCAAAGGCAGGGCCCAAGCAAAATTGACCCGTGTGGAGCCCCCTTGTTCCCAGGTGACTAACAGGACACCACCACCCCACCTTCCTAAAGAGAGAAGAAAACCAGCAGAGTCCCCAAACAAAATAACTTGCAGGGAAGGGATTTACATGCAATATTCATCCTTCCTTAGAAGAAACAATATAACGACCTTCTTGCAGACCTTGCTTAGGAATAAGGGTGGTGGCTCCCACCTGTAATCCCAGCACTTTGGGAGGCCAAGGCGGGAGGATCTGTTGAACCCAGGAGTTTGAGACCAGCCTGGGCAGCAGAGCAAGACCTTTCCTCTACTGAAAGTTCAAAAAAAAAAAAAGTAGCCAGGTGTGGTGGTGTACACCTGCAGTCCCAGCTACTTGGGAGGCTGAAGAGGGAGGATTGCTTGAGCCTAGGAGTTTGTGGCTACAATGAGCTGTGACTGCACCACTATGCTGCAGCCTGGATGACAGAGTGAGACTGTGTCTCAAAAAAAAAAAAAAAAAAAAAAGAGAAAGGAAAAAGTCACGTAGTGTTCTGGGCCCCCATGGGAGCAGGTTCACCCAAGTTCTTGCAAACCAAGAGTGCTTAATCATAACAGGACTGGCAATGGTATGCGCTTCCCGGCTGGGTTTGGAGGGGCATCTGCCTCATGGGATGGGATGACGATGGGACTATGATTGGAAACCAAACCTGGCTTTCTCTTTGTGGGCTACATGCCCTCTCACTACATTTCTGCCCCATGACCTTCCTTCAGGTCTCAGTTGAAAGTGTCACACTCACCATCCCCGTCATACTGTTTTTTCTTTTGTTGAAAGTGTCACACTCACCATCCCCGTCATACTGTTTTTTCTTTTGTTTTTGCTTTGTTTTATGAAATGGAGTTTCACGCTTGTCACCCAGGCTGGAGTTCAATGGCACAATCTTGGCTCACTGCAACCTCCACCTCGCAGGCTCAAGTGATTCTTGTATCTCAGCCTTGCGAATAGCTGGGATTACAGGCATGTACTACCAGCTAACATTTGTATTTTTAGTAGAGACAGGGTTTCACTGTGTTGGCCAGGCTGGTCTCGAACTCCTGACCTCAGGTGATCCGCCCGCCTTGGCCTCCCAATGTGCTGGGATTACAGGCATGAGCCACCATGCCCAGCTCTGTCATACTGTTTTAACCATGCCAAACATGATCCAGCTGTCTCACCCTCACATAACCTGCAAACACTCCGTCCTCTAAGGTGAATTTCTGAGTCCAAGATTCCCATCATGGGGACATGCTTCTCCAAGTCCTTAGCCTTCAATGTCCATTCTGTCTCTCATTCAGTATCATTTGGTCCACATGGGATTCTTCAGCGTCTTGCAACTCACACTTCCTAATCAATGGCTCTCAAATTTTAATGACCTTAATGATTCACCAGGGAGCTTATCGAAAGACAGATTGCTCAGCTTCGCTCCCTAAAAGTCAAACTCAGCAGGAATCAGCATCCTGAAAAATCCATTCTGAGGAAGTAATCTGCATGCTCCATCCTGAGAAATGGCCGGGCTTTGCACCTTACATAGTATAGTCTACGTGTTCAAAAATGATATTCTGTGCTATTATTTATTATTATTATTATTGAAATGGAGTCTTACTTTGTTGCCCAGGCTGGAGGGCAGTGGCACAATCTCGGCTCACTGCAACCTCCGCCTTCTGGGTTCAAACAATTCTCATACCTCACCCTCCCAAGTAGCTGGGACTACAAGTGCGTGCCACCATGCCTTGCATTTGTGTGTGTGTGTTTCTTTTTTTTTTTTTTTTTTTTTTGAGACGGAGTCTCGCTCTGTCGCCCAGGCTGGAGTGCAGTTGCCGGATCTCAGCTCACTGCAAGCTCAGCCCCCTGGGTTTACACCATTCTCCGGCCTCAGCCTCCGGAGTAGCTGGGACTACAGGCACCCACCACCTCGCCCGGCTCGTTTTTTGTATTTTTTAGCAGAGACGGGGTTTCACCGTGTTAGCCAGGATGGTCTCAATCTCCTGACCTCGTGATCCGCCCATCTCGGCCTCCCAAAGTGCTGGGATTACAGGCTTGAGCCACCGCGCCCAGCCTTTGTGTGTGTTTTTAGCAGAGACAAGGTTTCACCATGTTGGCCAGGATGGTCTTTATTTCCTGACTTCATGATCCGCCCACTTTGGCCTCCCAAAGTGCTAGGATTACAGGCATGAGCCACCGTGCCCGGCCTCTGTGCTATTATTATCAACTGGTCATCATTAAGCATGTACTGATTTCCAGAACTGTAAGGCATTTTTGTATATACTGGTTTTTTTTTGTTTTTTTGTTTGTTTGTTTGTTTTTTGAGACAGGATCTCTCTCTCTTGCCCAGGCTGGAGTGCAGTGGTGAGACCTCAGCTCACTTCAACCTCCGCCTCCCGAGTTCAAGTGATTCTCCTGCCTCAGCCTCCCAAGTAGCTGGGATTACAGGTGTGTGGCACCATGCTCAGCCAGGGTTTCACAAAGAGAGACAGGGTTTCACCATGTTGGCCAAAGAGACAGGGTTTCACCATGTTGGCCAGGTTGGTCTCGAACTCCTGACCTCAAGTGATCTGCCTGCCTCAGCCTGCAAAAGTGCTGGGATTACACGCATGAGCCACCATGCTCGGCCATATGTACATTGTTTTATTCCATCCTCAAAATGCAAAATGTGAGGTAGAGGTCTACGTTTCATATATGAAGGGTCTGCATTTTGAAAGATGGAGGCGATGGACACAGGCTCACATAGCTAGTGTTTGGTATATCTGATCCTAAAGCTGGCCCTTTCATGGCATGCTATGTCACCTCCCCAATGTTAAAGCACATCTTTCATCCTGATAAAACTATATCCCTGGGATTCCAAATCTTAAGAAAGATTTCCTCTTTCCCCAAACCTAGCTCTGTAATTAAGAAAAAGGATCTAACTTTTTTTTTTTTTAAAGACAAGACTGTCGCTCTGTCCCAGGCTGGAGTGCAGTGATGCAATCACGGCTCACTGCAGCCTCCGCCTCCCAGGTTCAAGTGATTCTCCTGCATCAGCCTCCCAAGTAGCTGGGATTACAGTTGCCCATCACCATGCCCAGCTAATTTTTGTGTTTTTAGTAGAGACAGGGTTTCACCATGTTGGCCAGCTTGGTCACAAACTCTGGTCCTCAAGTGATCCACCCACCTTGGCCTCCCAAAGTGCTGGGATTGCAGGCGTGAGCCACTGCACCCAGCCAGGATCTAACTTTTACTGAGTACATGCTATATTAGTTGAGAAGCGTATAGATGCTATCTCTTTTAATCTTCACTACAATTCTTACAGATAGGAAATATTATATCCATTTTATGGGTGAGGAAATTAACAGTCTGAGAGATTAATTTACCCATGGCCACAGCTAGTAAGAGGATGAACTTGGGCATCTGAGCCCCTTACCGTAACAGTTCCCAAATCTATAATCCTCGCACTTAGCATTTCCCAAAGTGTTTTTCAGAATAAATGTCGATAGGAATTTGGAAATAAGTGTTCTGTAGATATATTAGTTTGAGAACTGCTGTTTAAATAAAGTCTATTGCAGGACTTCTTATGTAAGCATAATCAGCCTCTTACATAATAGTGTGCAACGTGAATGTCTGAGAGGGGGTTTATTTATATTAGGTTTCTCAAATGTATTTGATGGTGATTCCAATCACAGAGCATCTATCAGGAGCAGCATTTCATGTAATAAATGCTGGAAAATGTCCAATTTTAAATTTCAGCTCTGCCTTGCATTCTATCTGAACCATAACACCTGTCTAACTTTAGCCACACCCTTCACCCAAATTTTGTTTGTAACTCACTGCAACAGAGAGCTGCTCACTGACTTCAAGGTTTCCTGTTTGCTATTGCTCTACCTTGGAGTTGTCTGTAAGGATTTTCCCATACAAATTGAGCAGCCCAAAATATAAAAACCCAAAATTGAAATACTCCAAAATCTGAAGCAATGGCATGACGTTCAAAGGAAATGCTCAAGGAAACATCAAGATTATAGATTTTTTGATTAGGCACGCTCAACCGGTGTGTATTCTGCGAGTATTCCAAAATCTGAAAAACAAATTGATACCCAGAACACTTCTGGTCCTAAGCATTTTGGATAAGGGACACTCAACCTGCAGTAAGATTGCCACATACGGGAAACTTCAGAAAATAGCCACCAGGCAGGGAATTTTTCTATCTCCTAAACACGTTTTCCTTTAGAGGCTTATAAATTAATGGCAGTGTACAGAACATACTTTTTTTTTTTT
>NW_012115932.1:16327376-16346166 GCF_000951035.1 Colobus angolensis palliatus | reverse complement strand
AATAATAAATATATATATATATGTATGTATGTGTGTGTATATATGTGTGTGTGTATATATATGTTAACATGTACAAAATACATGGATTAATAAATACATGTCATGTACAATGTTGTTAGGTGGGAAACTCTTACATACACCCCATGTTTGGTTTATTCCCTTCCACGTGAATGGAGCTGCAATCACGGTAAGGCTCCAGCTCTCTCTCTCCCTGGGAAAGAATGATTGATATTTAGGTGAGCAGGAACCAGGTATGCACAGCTCAGCCTGTCTCCTACTGGGGATCAGATGGCCCAGGGACACATAGTCCACTGGGTCCCTAGCTGTGGGAGAAGGCCTGTGCCTGGGTCAGTGAGCATGTCTTAATTCTTGGATTCAAGCTTGAGACACCATGACTGCCAGGCACCACACCTAAGCTAGACTCTCCCATGGCCCTCTCAAGAATAAAGCTAACATTTTGTTCTCTATCTCTCTGATCTCTCTCTCTCAGTTAATTCTGAACTCAAGGGAGGAGAACGGGGAGCTATTTATTAGGATTCGTAAAAACTGTCTACTAGGGATGGAAGCTATGGCTAACACCTGTAATTCCAACACTTTGGGAGGCCAAGGCAGGAGGATCATTTGAGGCCAGTAGTTTAAAATCAGCCTAGGTGGCTGGGTGCGGTGGCTCACACCTGTAATCCGAGCACTTCGGGAGGCCGAGGCAGGCAGATCACAAGGTCAGGAGTTCAAGACCAGCCTGGCCAATGTAGTGAAACTCCGTCTCTACTAAAAATACAAAAATTAGCCAGACATGGTGGTATGCACCTGTAGTCCCAGCTATTCAGGAGGCTGAGGTGAGGCAGAAGTTGCAGTGAGCCAGCATCGCACCATTGCACTCCAGCCTGAATGACAGAGAGAGTGAGACTCCGTCTCAAAAAAAAAAAAAATCAGACTAATAGGCAATGTAGCAAGATCCCATCTCCACCATCTCTACAAAAATTACAAAAATTAGCCAGTTATAACCAGGCGCAGTGGCTTACACCTATAATCCCAGCACTTTGGGAAGCTGAAGTGGGGTGGATCACTTGAAGTCAGGAGTTCAAGACCAGCCTGGCCAACATGGTGAAATCCCATCTTTACTAAAAGTACAAAAAGTAGCCAGGCATGGTGCTGCATGCCTGTAATCCCAGCTACTCAGGAGGCTGATGCAGGAGAACTGCTTCAATCTGGGAGGCAGAGGTTGCAGTGAGCCAAGATTATACCACTGCACTCCAGCCTGGGTGACAGAGCAAAACTCCATCTCAAAAAAACAAAAACAAGAACAAATTCAGTTACAGTGGTATGCACCTGTAGTTCCAGATACTCAGGAGGCTGAGACAGGAGGGTCCCTGGAGCCCAGGAGGTTGACACTACAGTGAGTTATAATCATACCACTGTACTCCAGTCTGGGTGACAGTGAGACTCTGTCTCTAAAATAAATAAAGAAACTGTCTATTGGCTACCGATTAGGCTAATTTTAGTTGATTTGTTATGTTTTGGAATACAATACATATGCAAAATTGAACACGCCTGAAGGATATGCTGAAAAATACGCAATGAAAAGAAAGATGGTTGAGTGTGCTCCAATGGCTTGTCTTATATACCCACTGGGATTCATGGAATCCACTTTGTAGACCACTGACAAAGAAGTAATTCTGGGCTTTAGGGTTACACCTGGATTTGAGTTCTGGCTCTGATATGCATTTTACCTCTTTAAAACGATGTCCTCATTTATAAAATAGGGACAATAGTGCCTTTCTCACATCATTGTTGTGAAGATTAATGGAAATAATGTATACCTAGCACACAGTAGGCCCTTCTAATAGCACATAATAATTTTTATTGTTTCTATAAAGAGTAGAATCTTCAGATTAACCATCTTCAGTCCAGGCATGGTGGCACCATCACGCCTGTAATCCCAACATTTTGGGAGGCTGAGGTGGGCAGATCACCTGAGGTCAGGAGTTCAAGACCAGCGTGGCCAACATAGTGAAATCTTGTCTCTAATAAAAATACAAAAATTAGCCAGGCATGGTGGTGAGTGTCCGTAATCCCAGCTACTTGGGAGGCTGAGGTGGGAGTGTAGCAGGACAAACCACAGACAAAACTCCTCAGATACCGGATTAAAGAAGGAAGAGGTTTATTCGGCCAGGAGCGTCAGCAGATTCGCATCTTAAAAGCCAAGCTCCCCAAAAAATAAATTCTTGGCTTTTTTAAAGGCTTACAGCTTTAAGGGGTCCACGTGAAAGGGTCGTGATAAATTGAGCAAGCCTGGGGAAACGTGACTAGGGACGACATGCATCAGCTAATAGAACAAAAAGTTTTGCAATGCTTTTTTCATACAGTGTCTGGGATTTACAGGTAACACAAGTAGTTTAGGTCAGGGGTCGATGTTATTGTTATTACTTTTTTTAACTCCTAGGGCCGGGCAGTGGTGCTGAGGTTGTCTAGCTATTTATCTTACTTTTGTTTCTTTCTAACTTTTTGCTTTCTCTTTCCTCCTGTCTTGTGAACTAGGCAAGGTGGGGGAGGAGGGCAGCAGGAGTAGTAGTGGTCTCCTTCCTTAGGAGAATCACTGGAACCCAGGACGCTGAGTGTGCAGTGAGCCGAGATCATGCCACTTCACACCAGCTTGGGTGACAGAGTGAGACTCTGTCTCAAAAAAAAAAAAATCTAGAGACGTTTTCATTGCCTAGTGCAGGAGCTGGCAAACTTTTTCTTAAAGGGTCAGATAGTAAATATTTGGGGCTTTGCAAACCAAGGGGCAAAACCAGAATGTTTATGCAAGTATTTACATAATTATTCAAAATACGACCGTCTGAAAATGTACAAACCATTCTTAGCTCTGTGAAAAGAAACATGCAGCTGGGTGGGTTAGACCCAAGGACTACAGAGCTTGACAACTCCTGCCTAGTATATATTTATCTCCTATTTGATTATTTTTCTCAAAATGGACATCTTTCCAAAGTGTGTTTACGCAATGAGATACCATCTCACACCAGTTAGAATGGCCATCATTAAAAAATCAGGAAACAACAAGTGTTGGAGAGGATGTGGAGAAATAGGAACACTTTTACACTGTTGGTGGGATTGTAAACTAGTTCAACCATTATGGAAAACAGTATGGCGATTCCTCAAGGATCTAGAACTAGATGTACCATATGACCCAGCCATCCCACTACTGGGTATATACCCAAAGGATTATAAATTATTCTACTACAAAGACACATGCACACGTATGTTTATTGCGGCACTATTCACAATAGCAAAGACTTGGAATCAACCCAAATGTCCATCTGTGACAGACTGGATTAAGAAAATGTGGCACATATACACCATGGAATACTATGCAGCCATAAAAAAGGATGAGTTTGCATCCTTTGTAGGGACATGGATGCAGCTGGAAACCATCATTCTTAGCAAACTATCACAAGAAGAGAAAACCAAACACCGCATGTTCTCACTCATAGGTGGGAACTGAACAATGAGATCACTTGGACTCGGGAAGGGGAACATCACACACTGGGCTTATCATGGGGAGGGGGGAGGGGGGAGGGATCGCATTGGGGAGTTATACCTGATATAAATGATGAATTGATGGGTGCTGACGAGTTGATGGGTGCAGCACACCAACATTGCACAAGTATACATATGTAACAAACCTGCACGTTATGCACATGTACCCTAGAACTTAAAGTATAATAATAAAAAAAAAAAAAAAAAACACAAAGTGTGTTTACGGAACACCCTACCTCAACATGATCATGAAAAGCTGTTCTGTGGCTGAATCCACTTGACAAACACTTGTCTGAATATCTTCCAAATCTCCCTCCTTGGAGGGCCATACACCAGCACATTAAAGACTCCAAAGCCTTCAATTAACAAGCTGTTTAACCTAGTTCAATCCAGTTATTTCCAAAATATCTTTGACAACAGAATCTTATTTTACATGTAACATTTATGAACATCCCACAGAACATACTTTGGAATATATGCTGCTGTAGATCCTAAATTTTAAGCATTATTCAGAACTTCACTATATTAAATTTAGTTTATTCCTTACAATGAATAAATATGAGGAATCTGGGTTGGGTGGTGCATGTTAGTTACTATCCTCAGCAGAATAACCATTCTGCTATGGTTCAAATGTGTCTCCTCCTAAATTCAGATATTGCCAATGTGACGTTGACCTTTAAATATTAAGAGGCAGGGCCGCCGGCCAGGCACGGTGGCTCACGCCTGTAATCCCAACACTTCAGGAGGCCAAGGCAGGCAGATCACCTGAGGTCAGGAGTTCAAGACCAGCCTGACCAACATGGAGAAACCCTGTCTCTACTAAAAATACAAAATTAGCCAGGCGTGGTGGCACATGCCTATAATCCCAGCTACTTGGGAGGCTGAGGCAGGAGAATCACTTGAACCCGGGAGGCGAAGGTTGCGGTGAGCCGAGATCGCGCCATTGCACTCCAGCCTGGGCAACAAGAGTGAAACGCCATCTCAAAAAACAAAAAAGAGGCAGAGCCTTTAAGCAGTGATCAGGCCAGGAATTAGTTGCTAATGGAATTAGTTGCCCTCATAAAGGGGCTTGACAGGAAGTGTGTTCCAGCTGCTCTTCCGTCCTGCCAGGACACAGCGATCATCCCCCACTTGCCCTTCCACCTTTCACCACGTGAGGATCCAGCAAGAAGGCTGTCACCACATGCCAGGGCCTTGGTCATGGTCTTCCTAGACCCTAGAACTGTGAGAAATAAATTCCTGTTCTTTATAAATTACTCAGTCTACGATATTCTGTTATAGACAAACAGATGAAGTCCCAGGCCACGTTAGTCTTTCATTTGGAAAGAACTGAAGATTTGCTGAGTTTTCTCCCTGCATTTATCTAGGATCATAAGAATGTTCCCTTGGAGAGCCCTGTGGAAGTCGCTCTTAGAAGAATCAAGATGCGGACAGCACTTAGGAAGCACGTGGGGACTTCCATGGAGATCTGAGAACACCTCATGTCCATGCTGCTGTGGACATGAATTTGCTAAACTACTTTTACTGTATTTTTTTATTGTGACAAAATATGTATAATATAAAACTTACCATTTCAATCATTTATAAGTATACACTTCAGTAGTGTTACGTACCCATTGTTGGGCAACCACCACCACCATCCATCTTCAGAATTTTTTCATCTTCCTAAACTGAAACTCTGTGCCCATTAAACACTAACCTCACAATTCTCCTCTCCCCTCAGCTCCCTGGCAACCGTCATTTTACTTTCTTTTTTACTTTTTTTTTTTTTTTTGAGATGGAGTTTCGCTCTTGTTGCTCAGGCTGGAGTGCACTGGTACTATCTTGACTCACTGCAACCTCTGCCTCCCATGTTCAAGCGATTCTCTTGCCTCAGCCTCCCAAGTAGCTGGGATTACAGGCATGCGCCCCCACACCCAAGGAATTTTGTATTTTTAGGAAAGATGAGGTTTCGCCATGTTGGCCAGGCTGGTCTCAAACTCCTGACCTCCGATGATCCACCTGCCTCGGCTTCCCAAAATGTTGGGATTACAGGCGTAAGCCACCACGCCCAGCCCATTTTCCTTTCTGGTTCTATAAGTTTGACTATTCTAGGTACCTCATATAAGTGTCTGTCCTTTTGTGATGGCTTATTTCCCCTAGCATAATATCCTCAAGGTCCATCTGTTTTGTAGCATGAGTCAGAATTTCCTTCCTTTTTAAGGCTGAGTAATATTCCATTGTCTTTTTAGACCATTGTGTTAAGCCATTCTTGCATTGCTATAAAGGAATATGTGAAAGTAGGTAATTTACAAAGAAAAGAGGTTTAATTGGCTCACAGTTCTGCAGGCTGTACAGAAAACATGGTGCCAGGTATCTACTCAGCTTCTAGGGAGGCCTAATGAAGCTTGCAATCATGGCGAAAGGCAAAGGGGAAGCAGGTGTCTCACAGAGCAAAAGCAGGAGCAAGAAAGAGAGTGGGTGGGAGGTGTCACACAGTTTTAAGCAACTAGCCCTCATGAGAACTCATTCACTCAAGGACAGCACCGAGACATGAGGGATCCTTCCCTTCTTTGCATGTGTCTCTCTTGCCCTTCTGCCTCTGCCACTGGATGACACAGCAAGAAGGCCCTCGCCAGATTCGAGCCCCTTGACCTTGGACTTCCCAGCCTCCACAACTGTGAAAATTAAATCCCTATTCTTTATAAATTACCCAGCCTGTGGTATTCTGTTATAGCAACACAGAATGGACTCAGATAACAGTTTTTCAAATTTGAGTTTGTACCCACCCATCTTAAAGATAACAAAATTCTTATAGACTCCCAGTGTTTAGACTTAAATGATTTTAACATTAATGTATATCATATACATAAGCCAGATATAAACATGTTGCCTTGTAGCTACTATGCAAATAAAAAATGAATACTGGGCCAGGTGCAGTGGCTCACGCCTGTAGTCTCAGCACTTTGGGAGGCTGAGGTGGGCGGATCGCCTGAGGTCAGGAGTTCAAAACCAGCCTGGCCAAAATGGTGAAACCCCTTCTCTCCTCTACTAAAACTACAACAATTAGCCAGGTGTAGTGGCGCATGCCTGTATCCCCAGCTACTTGGGAAGCTGAGGTAAGAGAATCCCTTAAACCTGGAAGGCGGAGGTTGCAGTGAGCCGAGATGGCACCACTCCACGCCAGCCTGGGAGACAGAGCGAGACTCTGTCTCAAAAAAAAAAAAAGAATACTTTTACAGGTTAAACACAAAACCAAGAGTTTATGTTAACAACATTAATGGGAGACCTGATGGCATTTTTTATTTTTAATTCATACATATATATATATGTGTATATATAGACACACACACACAGACACACATATACACATACATACATATACTGATTTTTTTCAGCTTTGCTGAAATTGTATCTCCACTCACACTGACAGGATGGAGGCAACCGCATTGGAGTAGGTTTTTTGGAATCAATCTGCCTATATATCTGAGTATTGTGATGACTCATTTTTCTGTAATGGAAATACTGGGAAAACCTTTGTTAAAGCAGCATATTGTGGTGCATTTAACACTCATTAGGCACAAATATATCACTAACGTATGAAGTCGGACTTGATTCTTTCCTCCTTAGCTCATGAAATTTGAAGTCCTAGCCTGAGACCCTAATTCACTTGCCAGCAGAACTCAGTTGTTGGGGCCAATGTTCAGATTCTCCAGAATATACCTATCCATCTTGTACTTCTTTTGTTTTTATAAATGTATGAGATACAAGTGTAATTTTATTACATGGATACATTGCATAGTGTTGAATTCTGGGCTTTTACCAATTTATCTTTTTTAAAATGTCATTGAAATGGAAACTCAGAATTTAAACATTCTCATAGAGAAGGGTTTTTTCCATTTTTAAAAAAATGTATTCTCATAAGGAGGTTTTATATCCAACTTGAGAAACACTATGGGTCCAGGCGTGATGGTGCATGCCTGTAATCAATGGGCACTGAGGTGGGAGGATCGCTTGGGCCCAGGAGTTCCAGGCTGCAGTGAGCTATGATTATGTCACTGCACTTCAGCCTGGGTGACAGAGCGAAGTTCCATCTCTAAAAAACAGAGAGAGAGAGAGAGAGAGAGAGGAAGAAAGGAAGGGAGGGAGAGAAAGAGAGAAAGAAGAAAGAAAGAAAGAGAGAGAGAGAGAGAGAAGGGAGGGAGGGAGGGAGGGAGGGAAAGAAATGGCCGGGTACGGTGGCTCACGCCTGTAATCCCAGCACTTTGGGAAGCCGAGTTGGGCGGATCATGAGGTCAGGAGATTGAGACCATCCTGGCTAACAAAGTGAAACCCCGTCTCTACTAAAAATACAAAAAAAAAAAAAAAATTAGCTGGGCGTGGTGGTGGGTGCCTGTAGTCCCAGCTACTCAGAAGACTGAGGCAGGAGAATGGTGTGAACCTGGGAGGCAGAGCTTGCAGTGAGCTGAGATCGCGCTACTGCACTCCAGCCTGAGCAACAGAGCGAGACCCTGTCATAAAAATAGAAAGAGAGAAAGAAAAGAAAAGAAAAGAAGGAGGAGAAGGGAGAGAGGGAGGGAGGGAGAGAAATAAAAGAGAGAAACTCTGTCGTCCTTGTTAATCCTAAACTTTCCTTTAACTGTGCCAGACTCTGGGATGAATAGGCAGGTGCTCTCTGGTTGAAAAATCTCTTTGCCAGCAGCCTCCCCTCTTCCTATAGGAGCCTGTCCATACATGGAGTGTGTGCAGAGCTCTGTATGTATTCTGGAAGTCATTCAGAAACTGCTGGGATCACCCAGGGACTCACTCTCATACCGGGGCTGGCTCCCAGGAGCACACAGCAGCAGTGTGTTAAGAGATACCTAAAGCTGCTCGTGGAAAACTTCATTTTTACCCAAAAATTGGAAATAGGAAAAAAAAAAAAAGAGAATAGAGATTTAAGCAATTTAACCAGTAAGTTATTTTCGATATTTTCATATTAAAACAAACGAGTATATTGTGCAGTAGAATTCAAACCTCACTTGAATTTTTAAGATAAAACTACAGACTTGAAAGAAATGTTGGCTGCAGCGGGCTGCATCAGACCAGGCCCCAGGACCCAGGCCCCTGAGGGAACTTGAGTAAGTCCAGTTTGAGAAACTAAGTGATTAAGTCCTGCCACTGGCAAGTAGGGCAAACACAATTAGAAGACTTTCTCTTTCCAGGTGTACTCTACTCTGTGGGCTTATTATCAGTCTAAATCAGATGCCCCATGGGGAATGAGCTGTAGAGATTCTCAGGAAGAGAGAAACTCTCAAATACACTCTTTGCTAGTGCTATAAGTAAAGAAAGAAAGGGTCTGTTTGTCACATGTTACTTATGAGTGGGAACTGAACAAGGAGAACACATGGATGGATGCGGGAGGGAACAACACACCGTGGGGCCTGTAGTGGGGCAAGGGGAGGGAGAGCATCAGGATAAATAGCTAATGCATGCAACCCATACCTAGGTGATGGGTTGACAGGTGCAGCAAACCACCATGACACACGTTAACCTGTGTAACAAACCTGCACGTCCTGCATAGGTATTCCAGAACTTAAAACAAAATAAAAGGGTTTGGGCTGGGCACGGTGGCTCGCGCCTATAATCCCAGCACGTTGGGAGGCCAAGGCGGGTGGATCACGAGGCTAAGAGATCGAGACCATCCTGGCTAACACAGTGAAACCCCGTCTCTACTAAAAATACAGAAACAAAATTAGCCAGGCGTGGTGGCAGGCACCTGTAGTCCCAGCTGCTTGGGAGGTTGAGGCAGGAGAATGGTGTGAACCCAAGGTGGAGCTTGCAGTGAGCTGAGATCACACCACTGCACTCCAGCCTGGGCGACAGAGCAAGACTCCATCTCAAAAAATAAAAAAATAAAATAAAAGGGTTTATTTGTAAAAGCAAACACTGGCTTGAGCCCAAGAGTTTGAGACTATGCAACATGGTGAAACCCCATCTCCACAAAAGATACAACTGGGCATGGTGGTGCACACTTGTAGTCCCAGCTTCTTGGGAAGCTGAGGCAGGAGGATCACTTGAGCCAGGAGGCAGAAGTTGGAGTGAGCTGAGATTGTGCTACTGGACTCCAGTGTCGGCAACAGAATAAATAGGCCACACACAGTGGCTCACACCTGTAATCCCAGCATTTAGGGAGGGTTAGGCGGGTGGATCACCTGAGGCCAGGAGTTCCGGGCTGCAATGAGCTGTGGAGTTCGAGACCAGCATGGCCAACGTGGTGAAACCCCATCTCTACTAAAAATACAAAATTAGCCAGGCGTAGTGGCGTGCACCTGTAATCCCAGCTACTCAGGAGGCTGAGGCAGGAGAATCACTTGAACCTGGGGGACAGAGGTTGCAGTGAACCGAGATCGCACCATTGCACTCCAGCCTGGGCAAAAAGAGTGAAACTCTATCTCCAAGAAACAGACAAACAAACAAACAGAATGAGGAAACTGAGTCTAGAGCCTGTCTGGACAACCCTGAAACCTCCATCTTCATGAACAAGAGCACAAGAAAAACTAACCGATTTCTGGAACCCATTCTGGGCCAGGCTCGTTTCTGGAAAGATGAAGAAATGAATAAGAGAAGTTCACAGTCTAGCCAGGAGGACGCCTACTAATAGCCACGGGGGACTCTGGGGAGAGTTATGAGAACGTCGGCATGAAATGTCCAAGGGGTACAGAGCAAACAGGAAAATCTGGCTGGGTATGAAGGTTGTGAAAAGCTGCCTGAAAGGCCGAAACTATGGGGCCCAATAGATGGGGACACTGTCTGTCTCCCAAACTTGAGCTGTTTGAGCAGCACCATTGCAAATATTGCTATATCCACAGCCCACCGTTACCAGGATTTATTTAATAGTTCCTGTTAAATAGATTAACTCAAAAGGTAAATATGTTTCTTTAAAAGCAAGCTTTATATCTGGGAAAATAATTGGAAAACTTGTATAGTGTTCCATAATTAGAAGGTAACTGTAAAAGTAAGTAAAATGAAAGTGAAATGGTATCATTGAGTTCCAGCTAAGTATAGCTGCCTATTTAAACAGTTCTGACTCTGAGACCTGTTCCCTCTAGAGATTAGCATGTTTTAAGGAGATGTTAAAGACAAGCTAACACTAGACTAAGACTTTATACTTTTTTGTTTTAATAAAACAAAATAATGGCAAGACTACTGTAAATGGTAATAACTTGCCCACTGTATCCCAGTCATTTCACCTTTCCCACACTTTAAAATCACCCAAATCACCTTTCCCACACTTTGAAATCACTGGATTAATTTTAATACTTTTGTTAGGTCTAGAGGACCCAGGACAATCTAATCAGAACACAGCTATGATGGGAAATGTGAATAGGTGGACATGGTACTTGGAAGCTGGCAGCCAGGGAGAATGAAGTACATTTTCATAATTAGGAAGTGAAATCTTAACAGAACCACCCCATTTGATCACCCTTTTATGGATTTAATAATGCTCAATGAAGTCTGTGGCAGAAAAAATTTTTCATTTCAACTGAAATTCTTTTATCTTCTTTTCATAACACTACTGAATTATAGTAAGATGTTTTTGAACCTTTTGTGTGGAAGGAAACAAAAGGGAGAATTCCACATACAGACTGTTGCTATAGGCCGGGCGCGGTGGCTCCTGCCTGTAATTCCAGCACTTTGGGAGGCCAACGTGGGCGGATCACGAGGTCAGGAGTTCAAGACCAGCCTGGCCAACATGGCAAAACCCCGTCTCTACTAAAAAAATACAAAAATTAGCCAGGCATGGTGGCGGACGCCTGTAACCCCAGCTACTCAAGAGGCTGAGGCAGGAGAATCGCTTGAACCCAGGAGGCTGAGGTTGCAGTGAGCTGAGATTATGCCACTGCACTCTAGCCTGGGCAACAGAGCGAGACTCTGTCTCAAAAAATATTTTGGTTTAATTTAAATTTTTTTTAAAAAGAGACTGGGCCGGGCACAGTGGCTCACGTTTGTAATCCCAGCACCTTGGGAGGCCAAGGCTGGCGGATCACGAGGTCAGGAGATGCAGACCATCCTAGCTAACATGATGAAAACCCGTCTCTACTAAAAATACAAAAAAATTAGCCGGGCTTGGTGGCGGGCGCCTGTAGTCCCAGCTACTCGGGAGGCTGAGGCAGGATAATGGCGTGAACCTGGGAAGCGGAGCTTGCAGTGAGCCGAGATCGTGCCACCGCACTCCAGCCTGGGCGACAGTGCAAGACTCTGTCTCAAAAAAAAAAAAAGAGAGAGAGAGAGAGAGAGACTGTTGCTGTAAAACTTACCACACTGCCCTGTAATCTTGTGTTTATGTGTCTGTCTACCCACCAGACCGGAACCCTCCAGGCAGGGATCTCATGTTACTTTGCTGTCTCCGGAGCACCTGGTAGAAGACTTAACAGATTATAGAGTACTCAGTGTTTGCTGCATGAATGGGTCCACCCAGCAGGGTAGTAGGAGGGGAAGAAAAAAATATCAAATACCTTAGCACATATCTTTTTTTTTTTTTTTTTTAGCTGGAGTTTTGCTCTTATCTCCCAGGCTGGAGTGCAGTGGCATGATCTCGACTTACTTACTGCGACCTCTGCCACCTGGGTTCAAGCAATTCTCCTGCCTCAGCCTCTCTAACAGCTGGGAATTCAGGCACCCACCACAACGCCCAGCTGATTTTTGTATTTTTGGTAGAGACAGGGTTTTACCACATTGGCCAGGCTGGTCTCAAACTCCTGACCTTAGGTGATCTGCCCCCCTCGGCCTCACAAATTGCTGGGATTACAGGTGTGAGCCACCATGCCCAGTCCCTAGTACACTCCTGATTTATGTTTTCTAAATATGAGACAATGTAATATGGTAACTAATTTGAGTTTAGGCAGACCTAAATTTTTGCCCTTAACATGAAGACATCATAGCACCCGCCTCATGGGGTAGTATAAGGATTACATGAGTTAATGGATGTAAAGCAGCTAGAAAGTGCTAGCACATAGTAAACTTCAGTTGATAGTAGCCTATCATTATTACTGTTATTGATATAATTTTAATAAAATTGGTTTGTATATAATTAGTTTTTGCTTACATATATTAATTACATATGTCTGCATACATATACACAGACACACACATGACTTATCAAATGCTTATACATGGTGGACATTTGTGATTTTAGCCACTCATAATCTATTTTCCCTTCTTCAGTTAGTATTGCCCTCATTTTCCTTTGAGGAACCCCTTTTCCCTCTACTCTCAATCCATGTGATTTAGATGGGGCTAGCCTCACTTCTTGGTCCAAGAATGGGCATGTGAACCAGATCAAGCCAACCAGTACAGCCCAGTCTCCTGGCTACAACAAGTGAGTGGCTCAGTCAGGGATAGATGACCCAAGCCAAGTCAATGAGAATTGATCCTTGGACCTTTGATGGAGATTCTGAGGAAGAGGAGCTGTGTCTTTTTTTTTTTGAGATGGAGTTTCACCCTTGTTGCCCAGGCTGGAGTACAATGCGTGATCTTGGCTCACTGCAACCTCTGCCTCCTGGGTTCACACGATTCTCCTGCCTCAGCCTCCCGAGTATCTGGGATTATAGGCGCCAGACATCATGCCCGGTTAATTTTTTGTATTTTTGGTAGAGACAGGGTTTCACCATGTTGGCCAGGCTGGTCTTGAACTCCTGACCTCAGGTGATCCACTCCCCTCCACCTCCCAAAGTGCTAGGATTACAGCTGTGAGCCACCGTGCCCAACCTTGGGCAGCTCTTTTCTACTGTACCTGCCAAGCTGGCTGAATTTAGCTTACAGATGCTAGTAACCATATTGGTCATCTCAAGCACACAGCTTGCAGAAGAACAAAGCCTAATACAAAGGAAAGCAGAACAAAAATAGAGTGTAGGTGACACTGTTTGAAACTCTACATCCAGCTGTGCCTGAAGGTGAATCAATGAACCAGCAATTTTCTTCTCTTAAGTGACTGGGTTAAGTTTCTGTCACTGGTCACAAAAGAGTCTTAATAAACATATGGATTCAGGGAGCATGTTTATTTTCAATCTTTTTTTTTTTTTAAAACCAGGCTGTTGCCAGGTGCAGTGCCTCATGCCTATAATCCCAACTCCTTGGGAGGCTGAGGCAGGCAGATCACCTGAGGTTGGGAGTTTGAGACCAGCCTGGCCAACATGAAGAAACTCTGTAAAAATACTAAATTAGCTGGGTGTGGTGGCTCATGCCTGTAATCTCAGCTGCTCAAGAGGCTGAGGCTGGAGAATCGCATGATCCCAGGAGGAGGAGGTTGCAGTGAGCCAAGATGACGCCATTGCACTCCAGCCTGGGCAACAAGAGCAAAACTCCATCTCAAAAAAAAGAAAAAGAAAAGAAAATCAGGCTGTTAAAGGAAAAACTTGAGCAGAATTAAATTTAAGGGAGTTTAATTGAGCAAAAAACAATTCACCAATTGGGCAGCCCCAGAATCACAGTAGATTCAGAGAGACTCCAGGGATGCCTCATGGTCAGAACAAATTTATAGACAAAACAAAGGAAGCAACGTACAGAAATCAGAAGTGAGGTACAGAAACAGCCAGATTGGTTACAGGTTGGCGTTTGTTTTCTTTGAATCCAGTTTGAACACTCAGCAGTGTATAAGTGGTTGAAGGATGGCCACTGGGATTGGCCAGGACTCAACTATTGTTACAGGCACATATTTCTAAGTTAGGTTTTCAATCTTGTCTCTACTAAGTTAGGTTGCAGTTTGTCCACAAAGACTCAGATACAGACGTACAGAATCCTTCTCAGGCCATGTTTAGTTTGTTTTAACAAGGCCTGTTTAGAGTTTACAAATTTCACCAAGTCCATTGAACACTTGGGTATTAAGGGCATTGCGGGGGTGTGTATGGGACCATAAAGATGAGTTAGACTGTCCCTGCCCTCAAGGTTCACCTCTAGAAGGGAATGTAGACAAAGCAAGTCCACTTTACAGTCACGCTGTTACTGGAAAGGGGTCTCGGTCCCCAAGAAAGGGTTCTTGGATCTCACGAAGAAAGAATTCAGGGCAAGTCCATAGAGTAGAGTGAAAGCAAGTTTATTGGGAAAGTAAAGGAATAAAAGAATGACTACTCTACAGACAGAGCAGGCCCAATGGCTGCTGTTCGCCCATTTTTATGGCTATTCCTTGATGATATGCTAAACAAGGGGTGGATTATTCATGCCTCCCCTTTTTAGACCATATAGGGTAACTCCCTAACATTGCCATGGCATTTGTAAACTGTCATGAGGCTGATGGGAGTGCAGCAGTGAGGAGGACCAGAGGTCACTCTTGTGCCCATCTTGGTTTTGGTGGGTTTTAGCCGGCTTCTTCACTGCAAACCTGTTTTATCAGCAAGGACTTTATGACCTGTGTCTTGTGCCGATCTCCTGTCTCATCCTGTGACTTAGGATGCCTTAACAGTCTGGGAATGAAGCCCAACAGGTCTCAGCCTCACTTTACTCAGCCCCTATTCAAGCTGGAATTTTTCTGGTTCACGCACCTCTGACAAGATCACAATCCATGTTGCACTTGAGAGATTATGAGCACAGTAGAAGAACAAAGACAGGGAAGATCAATTCTGACGCAGGATTGTCTGGGAGAGAAGGGAATGTGGATGCTTTAACTGTACGATAATTTGCAGACATTTAACAGTGCTCTCTCACCTGGATTCTGAAAGTCATTCCAAGAATACCTGTTTTCATTAGATTTTAATCACCCACAGGTCGTGTATTCCTTTAATGAACGCCTGATGTCACCAAGCAGAGTGAAATGTGCTTTACTGCCTGCTTGGAATGTGTGCAGGCCTGCCTCGTGGATCCCTAGAAGTTTCCTTCCAAAAGCAGTCCAGGTATGGTGAGAGGGAGGAATTGGGGGGAACAGAAGCCCTATCCCTTACATACCTGTGCAGGGAGTGTGCAACTCAGTTTGGGCCCTGGCCTCCTGTTGTCAGAGGGTGTGTAATTTCAGCTGGGTGGGGCTATGAGGTAAAGGTTCCATGTCTGCCACTGCTTGCTTTTGAAAGGTCTACCCACCTATAGCTCTGATGCATGAAATGCTTCATATCGCTTTGTGGCTTACAGCCCCTGAGTTACTCCTCACTTGGCGGGAATCAAGCCTAAGCCTTTTTTTTTTTTTTTTAAGATGGCATCTCACTCTGCCCCCCAGGCTGGAGTACAGTAGCGCGATCTTGGTTCACCGCAACCTCTGCCTCCCAGGTTCAAGCAATTCTCCTGTCTAAGCCTTCTGAGTAAAAGGGATTATAGACACCTGCTACCACGTCCAGCTAATTTTTGTATTTTTAGTGGAGACAACGTTTCACCACGTTGGACAGGCTGGTCTCAAACTCTTGACCTCAAGTGATTCACCCGCCTCAGCCTCCAGTGCTGGGATTACAGGAGTGAGCCACCTCGCCCAGCCCTAAGTCCTTTAATATAGCACACAAGGATGCTTCCTTATGAGTTAACACTGGGTACTTGGGAGACAAAGATAAATAAAGCCTTTCCTACCCTCAAGTGAGAGAAGCTCAACTGAGACTTACAGGAAATAAAATTAGAAAATACTGACTTACGAAACTGAAAATTCCAGGGGGTAGATTCAAGCATTGCTGGATTTGGCTCAGATTATTTCTCAGGGCTTGGATTCTTCCTCTTTCTCAGCTGAATTTTCCTCTATGTTAGTTTCCTGCTTGGGTAGGCTCTCGCCAATTGGAGAGAAGCCCCACTGTTTTCCCTTATAGGGACTCCAAGCAGCTGCAAGTTTACTTCCTCCTCCAAAATTCATCGGCAGAAGAAAAGATTCTTCTAAACAATTGGTTGGCCGGACATGGTGGTTCACGCCTGTAATCCCAACACTTTGGAGGCCAAGGCGGGTGGATCACTTAAGGTCAGGAGTTTAAGGCCAGCTTGGTCAACATGGCGAAATCCTGTCTCTACTAAAAATACAAAACTTGGCTGGATGTGGTAGCAGGTGCCTGTAATCCCAGCTACTCAGGAGGCTGAGGCAGGAGAATTGATTGGACTGGAGAAACAGAGGTTGCAGTGAGCCAAGATCGCGTCACTGCACACCAGTCTAGGCAACTGAGTGAGACTCCGTCTCAAAAAAAATAATAATAATAACAATTTATTGGTTATTTGGGGGGTTCTTTTGGGTCTTTATTGTTTGTTTTTTAAAGTCCTGAGTCTGCCTCTTCTTAGCTGAATTGAATCACATGACCATCCTAGAGCAATCCTGTGTTTGAAATGCACTGATTGGCTTGAGTCTGAGACTTGGGACCACACTGGAGTGGGGATGAAGTGGGCTCCACCAGAATCAGATGGACTAAGAGTCATAGATGGGAGGAACTGGCTCTTCAAAGGGAATTCTGGGCACCACTACTGGAGGAAGAATGAATGAATACTGGGCAGGCACAAACTACACAGATTAAAATCTAACCTTTATTTCGCTGTGGCAATAAGTCCATTGTCTGGTCATAATACAGAGTGTTCTGTATGCAGTCCAAAAAACTGTGTTGAAGAGCAAGACTTTGTTGCCTCTTCAATATTTTTCAAAGGGCACAGTACTCTGATTTCTAGGATTCCTTCCATTTATCCAAAGAAAAGTTTATCTTCTTATTTGTAGACCAGAGAAAGAAAAGTCACAAGGTAATGGGAACATTCCTTAGGAAGATCCAATTCCAACTGCTTGAATTATTTGCTTAACCAGCAACTGTCTAAACTATAGTTTGGGTTGGGTGTGGTGGCTCACGCCTATAATCCCAGTACTTTGAGAGGCCGAGGCTGGCTGATCACTTGAGGTCAGGAGTTCGAGACCAGCCTGGTCAACATGGAGAAACCCCATCTCTACTAAAAATACAAATATTAGCCAGGCGTGGTGGTGGGCCCCTGTAATCCCAGGGACTCAGGAGGCTGAGGCAGGAGAATCGCTTGAACCCGGGAGGTGGAGGTTGCAGTGAGCCGAGATCACACCATTGCATTCCAGCCTGGGTGGTAGAGTGAGACAGCACCTCAAAAAAATAATAATAATAATAATTGGGTGTCTTGAAAGGTCCTACCAGCCACTTCAGAAGGGAGACCCTGGCACAAGTGACCAGGGCTGGGTGGGTGGTTAATTTCACCAGCATAAATGAACAATGTGGAATTCTATCGCATGCATCTATCTGTTCTTTGTCATTTCCCTGGGCTTGCTCCTCCCAAGGAAAGATCAAATCAGGAACTTGAATTTGGACAGCCTCCTTGCTGTGGTTTTTCAGTAAGTAGAGATGATGCTTCAATAAGGCAGGCTGGGGGAATCAGCCTCTCTCTTTGCTACTTGTTAGCTGAGACATTGCCCTTTCAGAGCTAAAAGCAATATTTTCATCCCTACTAACTTAGATTCCTGGCTTGCTGTAATTTAACAAATATTTTTCTAAATAGCTACTATGTATTCCCATTGGCCACCTGTGGTAGGCTGAACTATTTATTATTGCTCTTAGTTTTTCACCCCTCCATGTGTCCACACCTCTTGCCTGGGACTTTGCGCTCTCTCCCAGCAAGTACTTCCTGGCCTTCCCCTATCCTTACATCTCCCTTCCTCCACAGTGAGAACCCTGGCCTCCAATAATATCAATGTATCTGCTCATTTGCTCAATCCTATAATATACCAAAGATAATTTCTGTGTTGTATTGTCCATTTCAGTACAAAAATCAAATCTAATAAAACAGAATTCAGGGTTTGTTTGCAATTTGCCCCCCAACCCCAACCCTGACCAAAACCAAGGACATATAAATAGTGTCCTCATACGGATTCGTTCTTTTCTTTCCTTCAGTGTGGTTATATTATTCATTGGAAATGTTGTTAAATCAATTTTAGTTTGCTTTTAAAGACAGAATGTACTTCCCCACTCTGACTTTGGGCTTGGCCATGTGACTTGCTTTGGTCAGTGGGATGTTGCCAGATGTGACACAGCCGTGGGCCCCACCTGTGTTTCTGCGGTCGTCTGTGCCTCCTTTCTTGTACTAGTGCCTTAATCACGAGAGGACTATATCCCGCCTAGCCCGGGCGGGGGGGGGGTCCAAGGAAGATGAGAGGCACCTGAGGTGGGCCTGGATGTACCCCTCTGCTGAAGTGAAATCCAACTGATATTAGTCAGCCTCAGCTGACCTGAAGACACATGTGGTAGCATAAATTACTTGGAAATAATTTCAAACAATCTGTTTGAATTTCAATATATTGTTTGCAACTATTGTTAATATTTTGTCCCATCGGTTCTCTCTCTCT
>NW_012115932.1:16324664-16325927 GCF_000951035.1 Colobus angolensis palliatus | reverse complement strand
TTTTTTTTGAAACAGGGTCTCACTTTGTCACCCAGGCTGCAATACAGTGGCGCTATTATAACTCACTGCAGCCTCAACCTCCTGGGCTCAAGTAATCCTCCTGCCTCAGCCTGAGTAGCTAGGACTATAGGCATGCAACATGACACTTGGCTAAAACATTTTTATATATATTTTAGAAAGTGTGAGCTCACACTAAAACATTCCATTTTAGCCCATCACCACTGATTTCTTGACCTTCCCCAACCTTAGATCTCCCTTCCTCCACAATGAGAACCCTGGCTCCCAATAATATAAATGTATCCACTCATTTGCTCAATCTTGTAATATACCTAAGGCAGTTTTTGTGTTGTTTTGCCCATTTCAGTAAAAAAATCAAATCTAACAAAAAGGAATTCGGGGTTTGTTTGCAATTTGCCCCCCTAACCCCAACCCTGACAAAAACCAAGGACATATATACAAATAGTGTGCTCATAAGTTACATGGAATTAGTTCTTCTCTTTCCTTCAATGTGGTTATATTATTCATCAGAAATGTTGTTAAATCAATTTGTTTTAGTTTGCTTTTAGTTTTAGGTGTTTTGGGTCTCCGCATTCTTCTTGATTTAATTTTATTTATTTATTTATTATTTTCTTTTTGAGAAGGAGTTTCGCTGTTGTCCCCCAGGCTGGAGTGCAAGGTGTAATCTCAGCTCACTACAAACCTCCACCTCCCAGGTTCAAGCGATTCTCTTGCCTCAGCCTCCTGAATAGCCAAGATTACAAGCACCCGCCACCATGCCCAGCTAATTTTTTTTTGTCTTTTTAGTAGAGATGGGGTTTCACCATGTTGGCCAGGCTGGTCTTAAACTCCTGACCTCAGGTGATCTGCCTGCCTTGGCCTCCCAAAGTGCTGGGATTACAGGCGTAAGCCACTGACCCCAGCCTTCATTTTATTTTTGAATGTATAGAGTATTAGAATGCTTCTAAAAGAAAAACCATACCAAAAAAGCATAATCAGATAAAGGGACCAGGTGCAGCAGCTCACGCCTGTAATCGCAGCACTTTGGGAGGCCGAGGTGGTTGGATCATTTGAGGTCATGAGATCAAGACCAGGCTGGCCAACATGTTGAAATCTCATCTCTACTAAAAATACAAAAAAAGCCAGGGATAGTGGCACATGCCTGTAATCCCAGCTACTCGGGGGGCTGAGGCAGGAGAATCACTTGAACTCAGGAGGTGGGGGTTGCAGTGAGCCGAGATTGTACCACTGCACTCTAGCCTGGGT
>NW_012115932.1:16321408-16322515 GCF_000951035.1 Colobus angolensis palliatus | reverse complement strand
GCCATTGCACTCCAGCCTGGGCAACAAGAGTGAAACTCTGTCTCAAAAAAAAGAATCCGCATTTTCCACCTGAAGTTAATATCAACTTGTTCATATCATTAAAACAAAATTTTTTGGTATTTTTGTGGGTCCCAGTTTAACATCATAAATGAATCTGGGGAGTAAGTTGAATCATTCTATCAAAGAACAAGGAATGTTTTACCATTCATTCTAGTCTGCTTTTTTTTTTTTTCCCAAGAGGCTAGACTCAAAACCCTGGGCTCAAGCAATCCTCCCACCTCAGCCTCCCAAGTAGCTGGGACTAGAGGCATGCACCAGCTTCAAGTATACTTCTTATGTTTCAAAGTTTTCCCATACACATGTTGTGCGTTTCTTGTTAACATTATTCCTAAACGTTTTATCTTCCTTGTCATCATTGTAAATGATTTCTCCTGCAAGATTATGCTCTAATTATTGTTTGTATGAAAGCTATTAATTTTTATATATTAATTTTATATACTGAACCTGCAGAATGCTATCACTGTTTGAGCATTATCAATGAATCTCTGGGATTTACCAGGTATGCTATCATACCTTTGACAAACAGAAATACTTACATATTTTTTCCAATTCTTATGTCTAACTTGACTTTTCTTGTCTAATTGCATTGGCTTATACTATCCTCCAGGACAATGTTAAATAGTGGTGAAACTAGTGAGTTTCCTTGCCTTATTCCTGATCTTTAGCATTTTCCCTTCAGTAAGATACTGGCTTTAGGACTAAGGTATATGTGTTTTTATTGTGTTATGGAAATAGGAATCTATTCCTATTTCCTCAAGAGTTTTTTTGTTATTTGATTTTTGTTTGTTACTTTGTCACAATGGATGCTGGGTTTTGCCAAAGCTTTTTTGTTTGTTTTTTTGTGGGGTTTTTTTGAGACAGAGTCTCAAAACATTTTCTTTTCTTTTCTTTCTTTTTTTTTTTTTGAGAAGGAGTTTTGACCTTGTCACCCAGGCTGTAGTGCAGTGACTTGATCTTGGCTCACTGCAACCTCTGCCTCCCAGGCTTAAGCAATTCTCCTGCCTCAGCCTCCTGAGTAGCTGGGATTACAGGCACATGCCACCACGC
>NW_012115932.1:16318037-16320338 GCF_000951035.1 Colobus angolensis palliatus | reverse complement strand
ATGATATTGTGTCTGCTCTCTTTATCAGCTTAGGATATCAACGTCAACCATGCTTCATAGAATTTAGAAATTTCCCTTCATTTGGTCAAGGATACAAAAGAAAAAAGAAAAAAAAAATTACCTTCTTTTTCTCTTCTCTGAAATAATTTATGTAGCAATAGCCCTATTTATTTATTAACTATTTTTACAAAATCTTCTCATGAAACCATCTGAGCTTGATGTTGATATAAGTTAGTTCCCTGATAGCATGCTGTATTTCTTCCTTGAAATTCATTTAACTTTTCAGTGAGGTCGATTTTGTTCAACTATATTTTACTAAGATATTATCCATTTCATTAGGTTTTCAAATTTCTTTGCATAGAGGTGTGGTATGGTCTGAATGTTTGTGTCCCTCCCCACATTCCTATGTTGAAATTCTAACCCCTAAGGTGATGGTATTAAGAAGTGGAGCTTGGGAAATGATTAATTCAGGAGGGTGGAGCCCCGTGAATGTTATGTCATCCTAAATAACAGAGAGGGAGACTCTCTAAATCACATTCGGAAATGGGTGTTGTAATGGGAATACACCCACAATAGTAAACTACATGCATATTGAGGGAGGTAAAGGAAGACAAAGGTTTTTAAAGAAAAAATGAGAGGGATTACATAATTCTTTTGAGATAATTATCTTTGGCTAAAAGGATCAATAACAAGGGTGGCATCAGTCCAAGTCTGGACAGGCAGTTGCTGGGCAGATGTCCTTGCAGAAGAATTATTTTGTGTAAGGTTGTGCCTTTGTGCATGGTCATGGGTTTTGCAGTCTTGTGATAGCTTTTGTTACCAGGCTTTCATGGCCTTCCCAGCTCTGCATTTCAGGATTTTTTTTTTTTTTTTTTTTAACACAAGTGACTCCATTTTGATTCTGACAATATTCACAGGGATTAGTGCCCTCATAAAGTCAGCTGAAAGGAGCTCCGTCACCTCCTCCACCATTTGAGGGCACAGCTAGAAGCCACCATCTATGAATCAGAAAACAGGTCTTCACCAGATACCAAATCTGCTTGGTTTGATCTTAGGCTCCCAGCCTTCAGAACTGTGTGACATAAATTTCTGTTGTTTGTAAGCTACCCAGTTTATGGTACTTTGTTATAGCAGCCCATATAGGTATGTGTGCAAAGGAGTCTTGTATGACCGGCTTCCTCTGTAGTAAAAGCCTCTTTCCCTTGCCATTTCTTATTCTGCATATTTGTGCTTTCTCCTCCCCCCGTATTTTTTAATTAAATTAGATCATGGCTTGACTATTTTCTGACTTTATTCAAAGAATCAGTATTTTATTTTTATCTGCTGTTTTTCAGTTCTTGGCTTTATTGCTTTTTTGTTTTGTCTTTATTCTTTTCTTCCTTGTGTTTTCTTTTGTTTTTTATAACTTGAAGTGGAAATATAATTAAACTCAACTCATTGTTTAACTTTTATTGATATAGGTGTTTTATACAGCTATTAAAGTAAATTTGGCCTAAGGGTGCCTCCATACTTCAGTCCTTATGGAACAAACTGCAACCTAACTTAGTACATAAATTAACTAAAAGCCTAACTTAGGAGTATATTTTTGGAGCTAATATCTGAGTCTCAGCCAATCATAGCAGCCCAGCTTCAGTCAATCGCAGCCCCCAGCTGATGAGACCATGTTCAAATCAGGCAAATGCCCAGCTGTAATCAATCGAGCTGTCTCTGTACCTCCATTTTCTGTCCATAAATGCTGCCTGACCATATTGCAGGCTATAACTCTCTGAACCTGTTTTGGTTTTGAGGATTGCCTCATTTGTGAATTGTTTTTTGCTCAGATAAACTGCTAAATTTACTTTTAACAGATTGGCATCAGAAGTGGGATCCAAAGTAAACCTCCATTGGCAGGGTGTGGTGGCTCACATCTGTGATCCCAGCTCTTTGGGAGGCTGAGGCAGGCTGATCTCTTGAGGGCAGGAGTTTGAGACCAGCCTGGCAAACATGGCGAAAGCCCAGCTCTACTAAAAATGCAAAAATTAGTGGGTGTAGTGGTGCACGCTTGTAATCCCAGTTATGTGGGAGGCTGTGGCATGGGAATCACTTGAACCCAGGAGGTGGAGTTTGCAGTGAGCTGTGATAGGGCCACTGTACTCCAGCCTGGGCAATAGAGCAAGACTCTGTCTCAAAAAAAAAAAAAGAAAAGAAAAAAAAAATTGGAGTTCCCACAACCCCTCTCCTCAGGTGTGATAATTTGCTGGAACAGCTCACAGAACTCAGGGATACACTTTATTTACATATACCAGTTTATTATAAAAGATA
>NW_012115932.1:16316399-16316724 GCF_000951035.1 Colobus angolensis palliatus | reverse complement strand
CAGCCTGGGCAACAGTGTGAGACTCTGTCTCAAAAAGGAAAAAAAATAAGTGGGTTATCTCTGAGATTCTGAGCTTCATAAAGTTATATTTTGAGCTCTTCAAGTTTATTTGAGCATGTTTGATCTGGTCCAGGTTTGGAAGTCTTGACGCAAACAGGACTGGGTCCTGTAGAGGGAGGCCTTCAGTGTTCGCTAGGTCAGACAGAAATCGGACTGGGTTCAGTAGGGGAGGTTACTAGAAGACAAGAAATATTGGGTTCATCTGGATCCAAGGAGTCTAGAACTACTCTATCTGGAACTCAAGCCAATTTCATGTGTAAGAGAA
>NW_012115932.1:16313241-16315919 GCF_000951035.1 Colobus angolensis palliatus | reverse complement strand
TGGTGGCGGATGCCAGTAATCCCAGCTACTTGTGAGGTTGTGGCAGAAGAATTTCTTGAACCTGGGAGGCGGAGCTTGCAGTGAACCGAGATAATGCCACTGCACTCCAGCCTGGGTGACAGAGTGAGACTCCATCTCAAAAAGAAAAGAAAAGAAAAGAAAAAGTTAGCGGGGCGTGGTGGCATGTGCCTGTAGTCCCAGCTACTTGGGAGGCTGAGGTGGGAGAATCTTCTGAGCCTGGGATATCAAAGCTGCAGTGAACCATGATCATGCTACTGTACTTCAGCCTGAGTGATAGAGCAAGACCCTGTCTCAAACAAACAAACAAACAACAAACAAACAAAAAACACCTAGAAATAATAAGGAAAACAACTCTGCAGGCAAGGAAAATAAGACACATTTTTGGTAAGTGAAGCTATGATGTATGAAAAATGTGTTTTTGTTAAGGGAAAAAGAGAGTAATGTTTTCCTAAAGTAGAATGGTTAGTTGTTCCAAATGAGAAGAGAAAAAGTATAGGAGAAAAACGTGAACGGATAAGAAGGTTGTGGGTGGGTGGAAGATGAATCTTGTGACATAAATTTTATGTGTGATGTAGCTGGCTAAGATTAAAAGGGAATTATTTAGAATGTTTTTCCTAAAAAATTGAGCAATAATAGCAAAAGTACACTGATGCAAAACTAGAATTTGGTCCTCTCTGTTAAAACAACAAGGTTTTCTTAGAGTATTGGCCTCTGATCTTAATAGAAAATTGTGAACAATTTTTCTTTACCTTTTAGGTAATTGGCCTAGGGAAAAAAAGATTCTGTGTTTTACCAACAAATTTTCCTGTGCTTCAATTTTTTTTTTAAGAGACAGGGTCTCACTCTGTTGCCCAGGGTGGAGTACAGTGGCATAATCATAGCTCATTGCAGCTTGAACTCCTGGGATCAAGCAATCCCCATGCCTCAGCTTCCGAAGTAGCTAGAACTACAGGTGCTCACTGCCACACCTGGCTACTTTTTTATTTTGTAAAGATTGGTCTCACTATACTCACCAGGCTGATCTTGAACTCCTGGCCTCAACTGATCCTCCCACATCAGCTTCCCAAGCTATTGGGATTATAGGCATAAGTCACTGCAACCAGCCTCATTTTGTCTTTATTAGGTTTTCGGTCACTTAAGAAAACTGAGTGATCAGAAAGTTGACTAAATACAGAAAGTTACATGGTTGTAAAACACAAACCTTAGCTCCAAGCTAAGTGTATAAATGTTTTATACACTTGAGCTAAGGTTTTTTTTTTGTTGTTGTTGTTGTTGTTTTTACAGCTATGTAACTTTCTGTATTTGCCTTTGAAGCCTTTTAATTGTCACTTTGGTTAAATGAATGACTATTGTTCACAGTGACCTGTGATCCTATTTGGTCAAATGTTTTAAATCTCTTATATTTTTTATAAACTCCCCAAAATCAAAATCTAAATGAAGTCTTTTTCTTGACCTTGAATTAACTTTGAAATTTTCCAGATGGGCCTTTGGAATATCTCAGAATGATACCTTTCCTTATAAAACGAGAGATATCACATGAATTGAGCCTATTAAATATATTAAATTATATGGGAAGCATTGCCAAATGATAAGTAACGCTAAACTTTCTTTGAATTATATTTGTATGGATTTATTATTAATGTGTGTTTTAGAAATTGTATGAAATTTATAGAAATCTAATAATCCTGGTAGAATGTTATTCATAATTTTAGTTACTATTTTAAAATGTATGCAAGAGAAATAATCAAATTTCATTGTCAATTGTATTAACATTGTAATTAACTTTAATCAGATCTTTAACCATTCACAAATGGTTAATCTTTGTAACTCACAGATGGTTATTTGCTCTGGTACTTTCCTGAGTAATTATAAGCCTGAAGTGTTTTATCTTCAAGGAGATTCATGGAAAGGAGTCTGACAATCACAAGTTTCTGATAACTTCAAGATCATACCATTGGATTGGGTAAGAGTTCCCAGAACTCTAATGAAGAAACTGACTGGTTCATAAAACTGCTAAGCCAACATCAAGTAGAAGAAGAATTAAATACCAAAGAAATGCTGTGGCAGATTTTCATGCCATGTCAGCCAGTACTGAAATGGTTAAGATAAGCAATTTGAATGAACTCCGTAAGATTGATCCAAGTCAAATTACCTATAACCTATTTAATAGACAATGCTATGCACTTGAATTAAAGAAATAAGATTGGTGTTTAAGAGGATATAAATCCAGTGTGAAGCGTGGATCCATGAAAAGGCTGGATGGCTGCCTGGTACTTCCTGATTCCTCAAAGCTTCCATCATTAGGCCAGGAATGGTGGCTCACGCCTGTAATCCCTGCACTTTGGGAGGCTGAGGCAGGCAGATTGCTGGAGTCCAGGAGCTCAAGACCAGCCTGGACAACATGGCAAAACCCCATCTCTACAAAAAAAAAAAAAAGAAATTATCTGGATCTGGTGGTACATGCCTATAGTCCCAGCTACTTGGGGCTGAGGTGGAAGGATCACTTGAACCCAGGAGGTTGAAACTGCAGTGAACTGAGATCATGCCACTGTACTCCAGCCTGAGTGACAGAGTAAGACTCTATCTCAAAAAACATTTCCGCCGGGCGCGGTGGCTCAAGCCTGTAATCCCAGCACTTTGGGAGGCCGAGACGGGCG
>NW_012115932.1:16309813-16313191 GCF_000951035.1 Colobus angolensis palliatus | reverse complement strand
TCACCGTGTTAGCCAGGATGGTCTCGATCTCCTGACCTCGTGATCTGCCCGTCTCGGCCTCCCAAAGTGCTGGGATTACAGGCTTAAGCCACCGCGCCCGGCCGTGAAGCATAGGTTTTAAAGTTTTCAGGTAGAACATTATGCCAGTTATCAAATTGTTGAATTTCAGATGCAAACTCAATCTTCATTGCCTGCTCTGTGAAAATGAATATGGGCCCTTTAAACATTGTTTCTTTGCCAGCTGGCACAATATTTAGCTTTGACAGTAGAGGGCACTGGAGAGACACTGCAGGAGGTTCACTCATTCAGTAGGTTTCCACGGCCTGGGTGGCTTCTCCAGTGCCAGGTTCCTGCGCCGTGTGCAGCCTTTCTAAGTGGCTAGCTTTTGTGGCACAAACAAGCTTCTGTAGCGTAGCTCCTTCACCATGTTGCTCCAGCACCAGGCTCCTGTGGTGGTGGGCAGCTTCTTCAAGGCCCAGATCCTGCAATATGCAGAAGCCTACACCACCTAGCAACCAGCAGTTTCTCCAGGTACTTCATAGTACCCGGTAGTTTCACAGCAGAATGGCTCTAAGTGGGGTACCTCCTATAATAAACAGTCTTTCAGCATTACAGGGCATATCACCAGCAGGTCCTAGAGAGGGGATTTCCAGCAACTTCCACTGGGGTGGTACAAGAAGAACTTCTCTGCCATTCACCAAACCAAGGCCATATCCCCTCCAGCACGGGGCACTGGCTCTCAGCCCTAGAGGGGCCTCTTCCTTAAGTGCACGGTCTCAGCCCTAGGTTTGCTGCTGCTTCTTATCTGCATTCCTCCGGTCTTTAGAATTCCTTTTACTCTTCCATAAAATCAAAATAATACCTGATACGAAAAGTGGACAAAGATCTTTAAGGAAAAAAAGAACTGCGGCAGGAGAATTGCCTGAAACCGGGAGGCGGAGGTTGCAGTGAGCTGAGATCGTGCCACTGCACTCCAGCCTGGGCAACACAGCAAGACTCCATCTCAAAAAAAAAAAAAAGTTATGCATGCCATAGCTCACCATGGAGTAGAAAAAATTGATATAAATTACAGAAAAAATATTGATGTGGTAACCAATGTTTGTTTTGTCAAATCCACAATTCTGTAAAGACAAAACTTCAGGTTTTGCTTCATTTCTGCTACTTGATGGGCTATTTGAACATTTTCGGAGGGATTTTATTCAGTTGCCACCTTCGATGGATATAAGTATGTTCTTGTAATAGTCTATGTTCTTTGGCTGAATAGAAGCTTTCCATGGAGGAAGGCCAATACTATAACAGTAGCTAAAAGTTTATTCAAAAATGTGTTTCCTTTTTGGGGCATTCTTGGAGAAAAGAAAGCTCCACTGACAGAGATACCAATTTTACTGGGAAAGTTATAAAGCAATAAAATAAGGTGTTACAAACACAATGGCATTACCATTGTTGCTATCACCTTTAGTCTTCTGGAAAGGCTGGAAGGACAAATGGCATCCTGAAACTGAAACTGGCAAAGTTAAGTGAATTGACTGGATTGCCTTGGCTAACAGTGTTACCATTGGCCTTGACGGCAATCAGATTCCCCTCTCAGTGGAAAATCTAACTTGACCCCTTATGAAACAGTCACTGAGCCAGGCATGGTGGCTCATGCCTGTAATCCCAGCACTTTGGGAGGCCGAGGAGGGCAGATCACCTGAGGTCAGGAGTTTGAGACCAGCCTGGTCAACATGGGGGTTTCAACCCAATCTCTATTAAAAATAAAAAATTAGCTGGGTGTTGTGGCACATACCTGTAGTCCCAGCTACTCAGGAGACTGAGGGAGGAGAACTGCTTGAACCCGGGAGGAGGAGGTTGCAGTGAACCGGGATTGTATCACTGCATTCCAGTCCTGGCGACAGAGTGAGACTCCATCTCAAAAAAAAGAAAGAAAGAAAAGAAAAGAAAAGAAAAGAAAAAAGGGAAAAGAAAAGAAAGAGTCATTGGAAGGCCTATGCCCCTAAGAACAGAACCTCATGTATCTTCTACTCTTATAATCTCTGCTATGACTCAATAGTGCGAGGCTTTAATGCATTATGCCAAAGCGTACTTTCACTAGGCAAAAAAAAAAAAAAAAAGGCAGGCCGGGCGCACTGGTGCACGCCTGTAATCTGAGCACTTTGGGAGGCTGAGGCAGGTGGACCACGAGGTCAGGAGTTCAAGACTAGCCTGGCCAAGATGACGAAACCCCATCTCTACTAAAAATACAAAAATTAGTCTGGTTCAGTGGCAGGCGCCTGTAATCCCAGCTACTCAGGAGGCTGAGGCAGGAGAATCGCTTGAACCTGGGTGGCAGATGTTGCAGTGAGTCAAGATCACGCCATTACACTCCTGCCTGGGCAATCAAGTGAGACTCCGTCTCAAAAAAAAAAAAAAAAGGACCTTCATGACCCACCAGCAGATGACAACTGGACCTCTCAGAGTCCAAAGCTCAGCCACTGACTCTTTTGGAAATGACACCAAAGACTGTCCTTGAACTCTATTGGAAGGGACCATAACAAGTTCTTCTCTGCTGCAAAACTTCAGTGCTCTAAGACTTGGATCCACATCCCTCAGCTCAAAGGAGCCCCTCAAGGCTCCTGGAGCTGTATACCTGTGGGAGACTTTAAGGTAAAGCTGATGAGGGAACTTTGCCCTCCAGAAGCAGAAGGATTCTAGATGTGGACTCTTCCCCAAGATCATTGGTCAAGACTTCTTTGCATCATGCAAGACTTATCTTCCCCGACCCCCTCTTTCCTGCTGCCCTAATCCTTTCCTTTCCTCTCTAGGAAAATCCATGGGACCATAATTTGTGGATGGCTTTAGCTAAGGTTTGTGCTCCAGCAAAAAAACAGAGCAATTGTTGGGTATATGAAGACAAGCTAGTTTCCATTAAGGAACAGTTCCAATGGGGTTCTTGGGGGCTCACTCTTGATAATAGTGGAGTATTGTTAGTATGGAATTTGAAACTAATTCATAACTTGGGGAAAAATCTTGGACTTCTTGGCCAATCAGACCTCCCAGGGTTCAGATGGATAGAAGTCGCCCTCTGAAATGTAGATGACAACATACATGTTCAACAAAAGCACTTAATGGGGCCGGGTGCGGTGGCTCACGCCTGTAATCCTAGCACTTTGGGAAGCCAAGGTGGGTGAATCACTTGAGATCAGGAGTTCAAGCCTAACCTGGACAATATGGTGAAATTCCATCTCTACTAAAAATACAAAAATTAGCCAAGCGTGGTGGCACGTGCCTGTAATCCCAGCTGCTCGGGAGGCTGAGGCAGAAGAATTTCTTGAACCCAGGAGTCTGAGGTTACAGTGAGTCAAGATCACGTTGCTGCACTCCAGCCTGGGTGACAGAGTG
>NW_012115932.1:16300397-16301014 GCF_000951035.1 Colobus angolensis palliatus | reverse complement strand
GTCTTAAATGTCATCTTAAATGTCTGTATGAAGCCATCCATTGAGCGTCAATCTCTCAAAAATTGAGAGGCTGACCAAAATAGAGGAATTGTTAAACTAAATTTGGCTTGAGAATGCCTCTGTACTTGAGTCCTTATGGATGGAACAAATTGTAACCTTAGTACATAAACTAACTACAAGCCTAACTTAGGAGGATACTTTTGTAACAGTAGTGAGTCTCAGCCGGTCACACCAGCCAAGTGTCAGTCAATCACAGTTGGGCAACTGATCAGACCATATTCAAAAAAAGCAAATGCTGAGCTATAATCACCTGAGGTGTTCATAAATGCTGCCCGCCCACGTTGCAGGCTACAAATCTTTCAACCTGTTCTGGTTTTGAGGGTTGCCTGATTCATGAATCATTCTTTGCTTAAATAAATCCTGCTTTAATATAATTTGTCTAAAAATTTTAACAGGGCTATGAATTTTCTTTCGATATATGAGTTTTTCTTGGGATATGTGCTTTACATATATCCCATAGATTTGGATTTGTAACAATTCTTTAATTTCTGTAATTCCCTATATCCAAGAGTTGTGAAGCATAGGTTTTATTTATTTATTTATTTATTTATTTATTT
>NW_012115932.1:16294018-16298702 GCF_000951035.1 Colobus angolensis palliatus | reverse complement strand
GAGGTTGCAGTGAGCTGAGACCATGCCACTGCACTCCAGAGGTGACAGAGCGAGACGCTGTCTCAAAAAAAGGAAGGAAACAAAAGAAGGAAACAACAGACACGGGTCTACTGGAGAAGGGAGAGGAGCAGAAAAGATAACTAGTGGGTCCTGGGCTTAATACCTGGGTGATGTAATAATATGTACAACCAACCCCTATGACACATGTTTACCTATGTAACAAACCTTCACATGTACCCCCAAACCTAAAATAACAATTTTTGAAAATTGCTAAATATGCTACAAAAATCATTTTAATATAGAAATAAAAGAGCTGTTAATGACTCTGGAAAAAAAAGTTAGCAAATGGAATCCAACAGTACATAAAGAGCACAATACAACCTTGAATTTCCAACTTCAAAACTTACTGTAAAACTACAGTAATTAAGACAGTGTAGTACTCACATAATCATGACATAAAAGATCAGTGAGATAAAACTGACAGAAATAAACACTAATATTTATGGTCAATTGATTTTTGACAAAGGTATCAAAACAATTCAATGGGGAAAGAATGGCCGGAGGCGGTGGCTCACACCTGTAATCCCAGCACTTTAGGAGGCCAAGGCAGGCAGATCACCTGAGATCAGGAGTTCGAGACCAGCCTGGCCAACATGGTGAGACCCTGTCTCTACTAAAAATACAAAATTAGCCGGGCATGGTGGCGCATGCCTGTAATCCCAGCTACTTTTGAGGCTGAGGCAGAAGAATCACTCCAACCTGGGATGCAGAGATTGCAGTGAGCCAAGATCGTGCCACTGCACTCCAGCCTGGGCAACAAGAGTGAAACTCCGTCTCAAAAAAAAAAAGGTGGTGGGTGGGGGTGGATAGAATAATGTTTTCAACAAATGATGCTGGGACACTGGAAATCCACATGCAAAAGAATGACATTGGATCCCTACTTTAAACCATTTATAAATATGAAGTCAGGCTAGGTGCAGTAGCTCACACCTGTAATCCCAGAACTTTGAGAGGCCAAGGTGGGAGGACTGCTTGAGGCCAGAAGACCAGCTTAAGCAACATAGCAAAACCCCATCTTTGTTTCAAATAAATTTATAAAAAATAAAAATAAATAAGTTATTTCATGTTATATGTATTTTACCACAATAAAAATATTAATTCAAAATGAATCAAAGACCTAAATGTAAGTGCTAGAAGTATAAAACTCTTAGAGTGTAAATCTCCATGGTCTTAGACAGTGGTTTCTTTTTGTTTCTTTTTTCTTTTTCTTTTTTGGACATGTTATGTTGGTTTGTCACCCAGGCTGGAGTGCAATGGCATGATCATGGCTCACTGAAGCTTCGACCTTCCATTCTCAAGTAATCCTCCCATCTCAGTCTCCCAAGTAGCTGGGACAACAGGCACACAGCACCACGCCTAGCTAATTCTTTAAATTTTTTGTAGAGACGGGGTCTCCTTATGTTGTCCAGGCTGGTCTTGAACTCTGGGATTCAAGTCATTTTGCCTCCCAAAGTGCTGGGATTACAGGCACGGGCCACTGCACCCAGCCAACAATGGTTTCTTAGATATGAGCCCCAAAGCACAAGCAACCAAAGAAAAAATAGGTTAAATGGACTTCATTAAAATCAGCTGGTACAGTGCTGCATGCCTGTGGTCCCAATTCCTCAGGAGGCTGAGGTGAAAGTATGGCTTAGGTCCAGGAGTCAGAGTCTAGTCTGGGTAACATAGTGAGACCTCCATCTCTAAAAGAAAAAAAAAAGGAAACTACATTTTGTGCTTCCAAAGACACTATCAAGAGCGTTAAGCAAAGAGCATTGGTTCATGCTTGTAATCCCAACATTTTGGGAGGCTGAGGTGGGAGGATCACTTGAGGCCAGAGTTGTTTTTTTTTTTTGAGACGGAGTCTCGGTCTGTCGCCCGGGCTGGAGTGCAGTGGCCGGATCTCAGCTCACTGCAAGCTCCGCCTCCCGGGTTCACGCCATTCTCCTGCCTCAGCCTTGGGGTAGCTGGGACTACAGGCACCGCCACCTCGCCCGGCTAGTTTTTTGTATTTTTTAGTAGAGACGGGGTTTCACCATCTTAGCCAGGATAGTCTCGATCTCCTGACCTCGGGATCCGCCCGTCTCGGCCTCCCAAAGTGCTGGGATTACAGGCTTGAGCCACCACGCCCGGCCAGAGGCCAGAGTTTAAGACCAGCCTGGGTAACATAGTGAGACCTTGTCTCTACAAAAAATAAACAAAATTAGCCAGGCATGGTGTCATGCAGCTGTAGTCTCAGCTACTAGAAAGGCTGAGGTGAGAAGATCACTTGAGCCTGGAAAGTCAAAGCTGCAGTGAGCTGAGATCGTGACACTGCACTCCAGCCTGGGCAACAGAGCAAGATCCTGTCTCCAAAATTAAAAAAAAAAAGAAAAAGAAAAAGTTAAGCCGGGTGTGGTAGCTCACACCTGTAACCCCAGCACTTTGGGAGGCTGAGGCAGGAGGATCACTTGATCTCAGGAGTTCAAGATGGGCAACATAACAACACCCTATCTCTACAAAAAGCATTTTTTGTTTTTTGAAATGGAGTTTCACTCTTGTTGCCCAGGCTGGAGTGCAATGGCGAGATCTTGGCTCACTGCAACCTCTGCCTCCCAAGTTCAAGTGATTCTCCTGCCTCAGCCTCCTGAGTAGCTAGGATTACAGGCACATGCCCCCATGCCTCGCTAATTTTGGATTTTTAGTAGAGATGGTGTTTCCTCATGTTGGTCAGGCTGGTCTCAAACTCCTGACCTCAGGCAATCTGCCCACGTCGGCCTCCCAAAGTGCTGGGATTACAGGTGTGAGCCACCGCGCCTGGCCCAAAAAGAAATTTTTTAAGTTAGCCGGGCATGGTGGTGTGCACCTGTAGACCCAGCTACTCAGTAGGCTGAAGTGGGAGGACTGCTTGAGCCAGGAGTTCAAGACTGCAGTGAACTATGATTGCATGACTGCACTCTAGCTTGGGCAACAGAGTGAGACTTCGTCTCAAAAAAAAAAAAAAAAAAAAAATTAGCAGGGCGTGGTGGCAGGTGCCTGGAGTCCCAGCTACTCAGGAGGCTGAGGTAGAAGAACCACTTGAACTCACGAGATGGAGGTTGCAGTCAGCCAAAATCACGTCACTGCACTCCACCCTGGGTGACAGAGCAAGACTCCATCACACACACACACACACACAAGTAAAAGACCTACAATAGGCTGGGCGTGGTGGTTCACACCTGTAATCCCAGAACTTTGGGAGGCTGAGGCGGCCAGATCACTTGAGGTCAGGAGTTCGAGACAAGCCTGGCCAACATGGTAAAACTCCATATCTACTAAAAATACAAAAATTAGCCAGTCGTGGGCATCTGCAATCCCAGCTACTCGGGAGGCTGAGGCGGGAGGATCACTTGAACCTGGGATGCAGAAGTTGCAGTGAGCCAAGATCACGCCACTGCACTCCAGCCCGGCCTACAGAGCGAGACTTCATCTCAAAAAAAAAAAAAAAAAAAAGCAAGTATCTTGAGTAGACATTTTTCCAAAATAGATACACAAGTGGCCTATAAGTACATAAAAAGATGCTCAACATTATTAGCCATTAGGAAAATCAAGTCAAAACCACTTTGGAAATAATTTGCCAATTCTTCAGAAAATTAAACAGGGTTACCATATGACCAAGCAATTCCATTCCTAGGTATAAATCCAAGACAATTAAAAACATATGGCTACACAAAAGCTTGTACAGGAACGTTCACAGCAGCTTTATTCCAATACCCCAAAAGTGGAAGCAACCCAAATAACCACCAACTGCTGAAAGGATACACAAAATGTGGTACATCCACACAACAGAATATTGTCCATTGCGAGGAACGAAGTTAGTCTCAGCTACTGGGTGTTGTGTGTATGTGGCGGGGCGGGAGGGGGTTGAGGTCGGAGGATTGCTTGAGCCTGGAAGGTTGAGTAACATAAACCCCTTCTCTATCAAAAATACAAAAAATTAGCTGGGCATGGTGGTGCACACCTGTAGTCCCAGCTACTTGGGACGCTGAGGTAGGAGAATCACTTGAACCTCGAGGTTGCAGTGAACTGAGATTGCGCCACTGCACTCTAGCCTGGGTGACAGAGGGAGACTGTGTCTCAAAAAAAAAAAAAGAAAAAAAGAAAAAAAAGAGAAAGGTTTGTGGTCGCCTAGGGCTGGGGTGAGACAGGGGATGGAATGAAATGGGGAGTGACTGCTAATAGATACAGGGTTTCTTTTTAGGGTGACAAAAATGTTTTAAAATTCATTGACTATTGATATTTAGTAACTATACTAAAAACCATTGACTTGTACAATGTAAATTGGTGAAGGGGTGGGGGTGGATGGGGAAAAGGGAGATGTTGATTCCAGAGTACAAAGTTTCAGTTAGGTGGAATAGGCATTAGTGAACTACTGCTCAGAATGGTGACTGTAATAATGTACTGTACTTCCAAACTGTTAACAGAGTAGATCTTAAATGTTTTCACCACAAAAAAGATAAGCATGTGGGCCAGGCATGGTGGCTCACGCCTGTAATCCCAGCACTTTAGGAGGCCAAGGAGGGTGGATCATGAGGTCAGGAATTTGAGACTAGCCTGGCCAACATGGCAAAACCCCATCTCTACTAAAAATACAAAAATTAGCTGGGCATGGTGGTGAGCGCCTGTA
>NW_012115932.1:16290435-16293524 GCF_000951035.1 Colobus angolensis palliatus | reverse complement strand
GCCCAGCTAATTTTTGAATTTTTAGTAGAGACGGTGTTTCACCATATTGGTCAACCTAGTCTCGAACTCCTGACCACAAGTGGTCTGCCTGCCTCAGCCTCCCAAAGTGTTGAGATTACAGGCCTAAGCAACCATGCCCGCCTGCAGTAAGTTTAGACAGATGATGCTAGACATGACATAAAAGAGTTGATGAAGAGCCCCACAGAGTTTGGAGCATTATTTTCAGCCCAGTTTTACAGGTGAGGAAACTGAACTCCACATAAACTTTTCTTTTTTTTTTTTTTTTTCAGATGGAGTCTCACTTTATCGCCCAGGCTGGAGTGCAGTGGCAAGATTCTGGCTCACTGCAACTTCCGCCCTCCGGGTTCAAGTGATTCTTCTGCCTCAAACTCCTGAGTAGCTGGGACTACATGTGTGAGCCACCACGCCTGGCTAATTTTTGTATTTTTAATACAGACGGGATTTCACCATATTGGCCAGGCTGGTCTCCAACTCCTGACCTCTTGATCCACCCACCTCAGCCTCCCAAAGTGCTGGGATTACAGGCGTGAGCCACCATGCCTGGCCAAACTTTCTTTTTCCTTTTTTTGAGACCAGGTCTTGCTCTGTTGCCCACACTGGAGTGCAGTGGCGCGATCATAGCTCATTGCAGCCTCCACCTCTCTGAGTTCAGGTGATCTTCCCACCTCAGCCCCCTGAGTAGCTGGGACTACAGGCGCTCACCACCACGCCCCGCTAATTTTTTTGTAGAGACAGGGTCTCCCTGTGTTAAATTTTTTGTAGAGACAGGGTCTCCCTGTGTTGCTCAGGCTGGTCTGAAACTGCTGGGCTCAAGTGAGCTTCCCACCTCAGCCTCCCAAGATGCTGGGATCACAAGCGTGAGCCACCATGCCTGCCAGAAACTTCAGACCATATAGCTAGCACACGATGGAAGCCAGATTCCAATCCAGGGAGTTAATAGCCAAGCTGGGGCCCTGACTGCTACACTACACTGCCTCCTGGGAACATGCGTCTCTAAGATAAAGACAGGGTGGAGAACACTGTTGCTGAGAATCTCTCCCAGAGATTGCTCTCTCTTCCTAGTGCCAACTCCCCAGCGCTCATTGGATAATTCCTCATCATTTGGGTGCCTACCATCTGTTTAATAGACATCGTAGAAGTCTTGGTTTCTGCAATTTCTAGAGTGAAATTCAGGACAAAGCAATCTCCTTGCAAATATCCAGCATGCAGCTTCTCTTCAGGGAAGTGATGAAGTGATGTGTCTGCCAACGTGTATACTCAGTTGAAAATGATCAGATAGAAGGCTTTATGACACAGCCCCTGATGTCAGAGCAACCTCTGAAAACTCATAAAAACATCGATTGCATAAGCTCTTTTTGGAATGTTCAGGACCACAACTGAGGACAATACTAATTCTTCAGGATGAGTTTAATGTAGCAGATTTCTGCATCTCACGACATTTTTGTGTTTTAACCTAAGTGTAGGTTTTGCTTGTTTGTCTAATGTCTGATTATCAAATGAATACGGAGATCTAAATCTCTGTATAATATCTTGGTCTATTTCTGTGAGCTAGATTCCCAGATGTGGAATAATCCCGAGTCAAAGGATATGAACTTTTTTTTTTTTTTTTTTGATACGGAGTCTCGGAGTCTCGCTCTGTCGCCCAGGCTGGAGTGCAGTGGCCGGATCTCAGCTCACTGCAAGCTCCGCCTCCCGGGTTCACGCCATTCTCCTGGCTCAGCCTCCGGAGTGGCTGGGACTACAGGCGCCTGCCACCTCGCCCGGCTAGTTTTTTGTAGTTTTTAGTAGAGACAGGGTTTCACCGTGTTAGCCAGGATGGTCTTGATCTCCTGACCTCGTGATCCGCCCGTCTCGGCCTCCCAAAGTGCTGGGATTACAGGCTTGAGCCACCGCGCCCGGCCCAGGATATGAACATTTTTAAGGCTCTTGATCTGCATTGCCAAATTGCTTTGCAAAAAAGATTGAACCAATTTACACTCCTACCAGCAGTGTATGAGAATATATTTAAATGCAAATCCCAAGCTGCAGAACATCTCTTTCTTAGGTATTTCAACTTAAAAAATTTTTTTTTCGTGCTAAGCAAAACCTGACCCAGGATGTTAAAAAAAGAAAGTCTGACATAAAAATGGAGCAGATAGTTAAAACAGCTTCTTAGGCAGAAATAAGCTTTAGAAAGGCCCAAGCAGGATGATAAAAATTTTAAGGCATCATAGCACGAAGCACAATTCTAAAGGGACCATTAACAGTTTAGCTGAGATTGGAAAAGTAACCGCCAAGAATGCTGGGCGTGGTCAATGCCCCAAATTTTAGATTAGAAAACGCAGGGTGTTTCACTCATTTACACTTCACTTTCGCCTAAAGACGATTTAAGATACCTAAAGGCAGGATCTTGATAAGTAGTATTGTTTGAATCAGTAATCCCGTGAAAATGAAGGAAACCCACGCCCCCTGAACTAAGGTCAGCGTTTATCTCTTCTTTCCAGGCGTTCCATCAGGACGCCTCGCCTCTAATCTCAGTTCGGTTTGCCACAACTACCGCCTCCACCCCCAATAATGGGGTCCCATGATTTTAGGGAAGACACGGGTGGGCAGACAAGAGGAAGCCCAGATTCGGGGTACCAACCCACAGAGCGCCATACAAATCCAAAAGGTGCTGGGACCTCAACGTTCGGCCAGGACACCCTTCCCCGAGCCCTCGTTATTTGGGAAACCGCCCCGTCCCCGCCTGCGAGTCTTCCACGACTACTTCTCGGTTCCCCCGTGCTACCCGCTTCTACCAGCAAGAAGAAGCCGACGGCCGAAGAGCCAGGAACTCAATTTCGCCCCTTCCCACTCCTCTTTTCTCACTTTTGTTCGGCTTTTCCCGCTTTCCCTCCCTTCTCTCCTTTCTTCTTCCCGTCCTCCCTCTCTCCTCCTCCCCTTGCCTCCAGTCCTCCCCCTACCGAGCCCCCTGCGTCTCCTACCCCGCCTCACCCTCGCCCCGCTCCGCTGGCAGCCCTGCCCTCAGCCAATCAGAGCGCGGCCTCCGGTGGCCCCGCCCTTCCCCGGCGATTCCGGGCGGGCCGGGC
>NW_012115932.1:16215293-16289860 GCF_000951035.1 Colobus angolensis palliatus | reverse complement strand
CGACCCCCGCGGGCCGCGCCGGGTCCCCGCGCCCCTTTGTCATCCCCTCTTCCACGTCATTCCCCGCGCTCCGCTTCCGGCTGCCCTGCTGGCAGCGGGGATCGCCCCTTCCCGCCCCAGCTGCGAAGAAAAGTCCTCTGAGCGCCGGGGACGTAGCCCTCGGCCTCGCCGACCGCTCCGCTCAGCTCGGGGAAGTCGGACCCCAAGCTGCCCTTCTGGCCACCTCACTGCCTCTCCAGCCCGTTTAATTATTGAGGAACAGGATGGCGGCGCCGGGGTTGCGGAAAAGCGAATTGATGGCGGGGGGAGGGAGCTTGATGCGTTCCCTCCGACGGGCCCCGCCACATCTTTCCGCACCCTTCCTTGTTCAGTGGAGTTGGCTGGTCTCAGCTTTCCTGAGTTTCAGATGACAGCTGCCCCGGTTGGTTCCAAATTGGCCATTTAAACTCGCGAGTTTCTGGAGCTCGACTAGGGGAGACTCCAGTGGCCGCAGGCATTGTATTAAGGAGGGGAGGGGAAACGGTCTTCCCGGGTAAAACGTTGCTTCTTGCTAGAGCTTGGGGGTGTTAGGCCGGTGTGCTGTCGGGGTGGACTAATCAAATTCCCATCTGTCTTACGTAGAAGGAAAATTATGTAGGATAAAAGTACAAATGCAGTTGGACTCTGACTTACCCCAGTAAGATCAGTACTTTAAAAGTTTTCTAACACGGGAACGCACATCTACTTTATAGTAAAGCGTGCTGAGGGTAGGTATTTTAATTCAATCAGTAGTAGTTGTAGTATGGCAGTATAATAATAAAATTAGTTCTACTTTTATTTGACCTTTGGTTACGTCCATTCTGTAAAATATTTTAGTTATAAACAGCCTTTAGGCAAAGATGATAGCGTTGGTTTGATTTTTGACCTAATGTTAGCTGCCTTAAAATGTGCATGTTTGTAAATTTTTAAATTGTTTGGGTATGGGAGGGTTTACAACTTTTTCTTAACATACTGTCATTTAGACCAGTTGCTTGCCATGTCACTTAAGCTCTCTTCACAAACCATGTACACCTAAGTTTTTTGGCTGATGGATTTCCTGGCTTCCATGATGGTTAGCTATGCCACTTTATTAAAATCTATGGGTATCCTGTATGACTAAATCCTGGGTAAATAACGTGAGAACTCAGTGACAGTTGTCTTGAAAAAGTCCATGAAAATGCTACTTTATAGTGTATTTTGTGTCGTAGCATTATTACTGGCACATTGAGATCCTCAGTGACAACAAAGCAGGAAGATAAAAAGGGCATGATTTAAAACAGCCTTGGGTTAAGGTCAAATTGGGGGTCAAAATGAATCTTCCTCTAATTGTGGTGATCATTAATGGTTCTGAAATATATTAGTATTTGTTATAGCTAGTGTTTGGTTTTAATTAATTTTTTCACACTCATTTTAATATTGTCATAAGCATTTTGCTCTTCTCCGTAATGCATGTGGATTAATTTATTTAAGCCTTTTGGTAGTGTGACTTATGACCAGACAGGCATTATTAATATGGGCTTTAAAAAGCGTGAAATCTTAGCTTTGGGTAATTTATTACCAGTGGTATCCAGTTAGATAGCTATAGTATCAGTTTTTTTGAGGACTGAGTTCTCTGGACCATAAGCTGTGCTATACATAAAGTTTAGAAAAAGGAACATCAGCCACCAAACATCTTTATATTCTTTTGGAGAGAGGGCATGGGCCCTGATGTAACTGGGGTCGGGGAAGAGGCTCTTGGGCTAAAGGATTATTTCTGGAATTTGATTATGGACGCTTTTATTCTCCATTATCATCGTGATAATTAAGAGTTAATTGTGGTTTAATGAAATTAACTCAGGTGTGTTGCAGGTTAACATATAAAAAAATATTGCTTATTAAGTAGATTGTTGGGAAGGGAAAGACTTTTTCCTGAGGGTGTTGGCATAGATCCCTAGCTTTTCAAACATACTGTGGTAGTGAGTTAGGTTTGGGGGGGTTGTGGGGAGCTTGGTTTGGTTTCTCCAGACAGGTTCTTGCTTTGTCGCCCAAGCTGGAGTGCAGTGGCACAATCACAGCTCACTGCAGCCTTGACCTCCCTGGTACAAGTGATCGTTGTACCTCAGCCCCCCGAGTAACTGGGACCATGAGGTGCATTCCACCACACCCGGCTCATTTTCTTAAAATTTTTAGTAGAGGCGGGTTTTGCCGTGCTTTTAATCTGAATGTATTTGGTTATGAAAATTGTTGTGTCAACATGGAGTCTTCACATGCTTCTTGTAACGGGTTTAAACTTTTCATGACAGATTTAATTACATTCACCAACCAGGCAGGGTGGCTCATGCCTGTAATCCCAGCACTTTGGGATGCTGAGGCGGGAGGATTGCTTGAGCCCAGGAGTTGGAGACCAGCCCAGGCAGCATAGTGAGACTCTGTCTTTAAAAAAATAAACAAAATAATTACATTCACAGGGTTGTGCAAACATCACCATTTTGGAATAGCCTGACCCTTTCTAAATATCAGCCAGCCTTAGTAAGAAAAAGATTTTTAAAAAAGTCTTTTGACCATTTGAAATACTATACTTTCCTTTTTCCCTCTGAATCCATCTCTTATGTATGCAAGTAATTATGTATATATCAATAAAAGCTTCCTCATTAGGTGTATTACTTTGAAGGAATTTGGGAGATTTTTATAAGAGACTGTAGAATATGGAAGTGGCTTAATGCACATTCTAGGCTTTGCATTATCTGTTGTTTTGGAATTAATTGTTGTATTTTCCTCTGGCATATACCTTGCCTAGAATTTAGTTCTTGAGCTCCAGCTACTTAGGTTTTTTTAAAATAAAAAAAACTTTTATTTTTATATTTTGTTATTGAGATAGGGTCTTGCTCTATCACCCAGGTTGAAGTACTGTGGCATGATTGTAGATTACTGCAGCCTTGAACTCTTGGGCACAGGCAGTCCTCTGGTCTCAGCCACTTGAGTAGATAGGCTGCTTTTTTTTTTTTTTTTTTTTTTCCAGATGCAGTCTTGCTGTGTTGCCCAGGCTAGAGTGCAGTGGCACGATCTCCGCTCACTGCAGCCTCTGCCTCCCAGGTTCAAGAGATTCTCCTACCTCAGCCTCAGGAGTAGCTGGGATTACCGGTGCCCACCACCACGTCCAGCTACTTTTTTTGTATTTTTAGTAGAGACGGGGTTTCACCATGTTGGCCTGGCTGGTCTTGAACTCCTGATCTTTAAGTAATCTGCCTGCCTATGCTTTCCAAAGTGTTGGGATTACAGATGTGAGCCCCTGTGCCCAGCCTGCTTTTTTTTTTTTTTTAAATGCCTACTTTTAATCAAGGCAGGTATGTCATAGAAGTTATGTAAGATTATTTAACAGTTCTAAGCTTCCATGCTCCTAGAATTTCCCATTGGTTTGACTTTTTTTTTTGAGACGTAGTTTCGCTCTTGTTGCCCAGACCAGAGTGCAGTGGCGTGGTCTTGGCTCACTGTAACCTCCACCTCCCTGGTTCAAGCAGTTCTGCCTCAGCCTCCCAAATAGCTGGCATTACAGGCGTGCACCACCATGCCTGGCTAGTTTCATATTTTTAGTGGAGACGGGGTTTCACCTTGTTGGTCAGGCTGGTCTTGAACTGCTGACCTCAAGTGATCCACCCTCCTCGGCCTCCGAAAGTGCTGGGATCACAGGCATGAGCCACCTTGCCCAGCCTGTTTTGACATTTTTAGACATTCTGTTTGGTTCTCCGTCTTACTATAATGACATTGTGATGCTGGAGTTGGCACTTAGGACCTCTAGCAAGCCTTTAGCCATGGCATTTGCTAAGGAATTAAATCCTTTATGATTTTTTAAAATAAATATGTGGGCAGAAAATCCAATAAAATTGTATTAATTGAAGACAGCCAACAAGCTTTTCTTTTTTTCACCTCTTGAATGAAAGTATAGTAATGTACAAAGTAACTTCTCACCTTCTAAGTGTGTCATTTATTTTGTACGTTCAGTGCTGTCCTAAGAGAACTGACCGTGGTGGTCACAAGTTTTCAGGTTTACAGAGAATAACTGAATGCTGGACATTCATTCCTTTAGTCTGTATTCCAGAATGTCTTGAGAACATCATGGAGTTCTTTCAGATACCTTTTTTTTTTTGAGACGGAGTCTTGCTCTGTCGCCCAGGCTGGAGTGCAGTGGCCGGATCTCAGCTCACTGCAGGCTCCGCCTCCTGGGTTTACGCCATTCTCCTGTCTCAGCCTCCCGAGTAACTGGGACTACAGGCGCCCGCCACCTCGCCCGGCTAGTTTTTTGTATTTTTTAGTAGAGACGGGGTTTCACCGTGTTAGCCAGGATGGTCTCGATCTCCTGACCTCGTGATCCGCCCGTCTCGGCCTCCCAAAGTGCTGGGATTACAGGCTTGAGCCACCGCGCCCGGCCTCAGATACCTTATAGCAACCTTACAGACACCTACTCAATGAGTAACAATGGTTTTTGAATAGCATCTACCATTTATCCAGTATTTATTATGTAACAGGTCCTAACAACCCTATGAGGTGAATAGTATCTCTGTTTCACAAAGATTGAAGCCTAGAGCTATTATTCGGTTAGAGCAAAAATGATTTTGTTCCTTGCCATTACTTTTAATGGCAAAAACCGCTGTTACTTTTGCGCCAACCTTTAATAACTTGCTCATCATCACATAGCTTATAACTGGCAGTCAGAGCTTAAACCCAGAGCTGCTATGAAGAATGCTAGTTTTCTGTTTTTCTCTAGTTTACTTTTTTAAAATTGTGGCAAAATTGGCCAGGCCCAGTAGCTCACGCCTGTAATCCCACCACATTGGGAAGCCAATGCAGGCAGATCACTTGAGGTCAGGAGTTCAAGACCACCCTGGCCAACATGGAGAAACCCCATCTCTACTGAAAATACAAAAATTAGCCAGGCATGGTGGCAAGTGCCTGTAATCCCAGCTACTCAGGAGGCTAAGGCAGGAGAATTGCTTGAACATGGGAGGCAGAGGTTGCAGTGAGCCAGGATCATGCCATTGCACTCCAGCCTGGGTGACAAAGCGAGACTCCATCTCAAAATAAATAAAAATAAAATTGTGGCAAAACATAACAGAATTACCATCTCAACCATTTTTAAATGTATAATTCAGTGACATTGATTATATTCACAAAGTTATATGGTGTAGAATCATATAATATTTGCTTTTTGTTTGTGGTTTAATTACCATAATGTCTCCTGCGTTCATCCTGTGGTAGCATCTATCCTTTTTTTGGCTAAATAATATTCCATTGTATGTATATACCGCCTTTTTTTTTTTTTTCCTCTGTAAGGCAGAGGCCCGCTCTGGCGCCCAGGCTGGAATGCAATGGTGCAATTCCATTGCAGCTCACTGCAACCTCCACCTCCCAGGTTCAAGCGATTCTCCTGTCTCAGCCTTCCAAGTAGCTGGGATTACAGGCATGCACCACCACGCCTGGCTAATTGTTTTTTTGTATTTTTAGTAGAGACAGGGTTTCACCATGTTGGCCAGGCTGGTCTCGAACTCCTGCCCATGTATATACCACTTTTTTTTTTTATCCATTCATCTGTTGATGGACATTTGGGCTGCTTCCACATTTTGGTGTGAATGATGCAGCTCTGAACTTTGATGTACAAGTATCTGTTTTCAGTCTCTGTTTCCGGTTCTTTCAGCTGTATAGGAGTGGAATTGATGGATCATATGGTAATTCTGTGTTTACCCTTTTGAGAAACTACCAGATTATTTTCTACCACTTATTCTTACCAGCAATGTATGATGGTTCCAATTTGTCTGTATTTTCACCATCACTTGTTATATTCCATTTTTTAAATTACAGCAATTCTGAAGTAGTATCTCGTAGTTTGATTTGCATTTTCCTGATGAGTAGTGGTGTTGAGCGCCACTTTTCATGTCCATTTATACATCGTTCCTGGAAAAATATTTATTTATGCTCTTTGCTCATTTTCTGAGTTGTTTCGCTTTTTTTTTTTTTTTGAGTTGTAAGAGTTTTATGTATCTTGGATATTGAACCCTTATCAAATACATGATTTGCAGATATTTTCCCCCATTCTGTGAGTTGTCTTTTCATTCTCTTGATGGTGTCTTTTCATGTACAAAGGTTTGTTGTTGTTGTTTTTTAATAGAGTCTCACTCTTATTACCCATGGTGGAGTGCAGTGGTGTAATCATGGCCTATTGCAGCCTTAACCTCCTGGGCTTAGCCAATCTTCCTGGTTCAGCCTTCTGAGTAACTGGGACCACAGGTGTGCACTACCACAGCTAGCTAATTTTAAAATTTTGTGTAGAGACAGAGTCTTCCTGTGTTATTGAGGCTGGTCTCAAACTCCCGGGCTTAAGTGATCCTCCCTCCTTGACCTCCCAAAATGCTGGGATTACAGGCGTGAGCCACCGTGCATCACCTGAAGTTTGTAATTTTAATGATGTCCGATTTATCTATTTTTTCTTCTGTTGCTTGTGCTTCTAGTTTCAGTTTTAAATATAAAGTAACCTTTCACTGATGTATATAGAATAGAGCTATAGCCAATAATTTGCAAATCTCACAGCTAACATTTGCTTTCTCAACAAGAAGTAGAAAACTTTTATTTCCTCTATCTGATCTGATGGATCTGATGAAAGGTTATTAGCAGTGAAATGGTTCATAAAAGTCGACAGTTCAGTTAACAGGGTAGCTAAAAAAGAAAAAAAGTTGACAAAAGTAATTCATGAATGTACTTCATCTTTTTGTTCCTATTTTTGTTTGTTTGTTTGTTTTTGAGACAGAATCTGCTCTGTCACCCAGGCTGGAGTACAGTGGCATGATCTTGGTTTACTGCAGTCTCCGCCTCCCAGATTGAAGCGATTCTCCTGCCTCAGCCTCCCAAGTAGCTGGGATTACAAGTGCGCACTACCATGCCTGGCTAATTTTTGTATGTTTAGTAGAGACGGGGTTTCACTATGTTGGCTAGACTGATCTCGGACTCCTGACCTCAAGTGATCCCCCACCTCAGCCTCCCAAAGTGCTGGAATTACAGGTGTGAGCCACTGTGTCCAGCCATTTGTTTCCTTTTTTTGTCTTCTCCCTGCCCTCCCTCCCTTCTCTCCCCCTTTCTGTTTCTTCCCTCTTTCCCTCCCTCCCTTTCTTTGTCTCTGCACCCAATAATGAACCTTAAAAATGAAAGCATCTGTCCTAAGAGAACATAATGCAACTGGCCCACGTGTACGGGGTCAGAAGGCTTGGGGGACTGATCTTCGCCCCAGTTGATTATCTAGCTCAGTTTGTAAACTGATAGTACATGAGTCACAAACATGCTTTATTTGGCCTGTATGATGTTTTTAAAAACATACCAGATAGAAGAATGATTATGAAGTAAAGCTTGAAAGTGGTTGTAAATAATACATGCATGGGGTAATGGTTGATAAAGTGGCTGCTTTGGCTTGAGCAGTGTGTGTGAGAGAAAATGATGGAGAAACTGGGCAGGTATTGAGTAGGATGTTACTGTGGACTCTTGAAGAGAAGAGCTTATCATCTGATGAAAAGAGTGAGGCCGGGCGCGGTGGCTCAAGCCTGTAATCCCAGCACTTTGGGAGGCTGAGACGGGCGGATCACGAGGTCAGGAGACCGAGACCATCCTGGCTAACACTGTGAAACCCCGTCTCTACTAAAAAATACAAAAAACTAGCCGGGCGAGGTGGCGGGCGCCTGTAGTCCCAGCTACTCAGGAGGCTGAGGGAGGAGAATGACGTGAACCCAGGAGGCAGAGCTTGCAGTGAGCTGAGATCCGGCCACTGCATTCCAGCCCGGGTGACAGAGTGAGACTCCGTCTCAAAAAAAAAAAAAAAAGAAAAGAGTGTACTGACTGCTAAATATCATTCACTAAATATTAGTTGAACCACTGTTATGTACTGGTTACTGGGATTACAGCAGAGGGAAAAAATCTCTGCCCTCAAAGGAATTTACAATTTAGTACTTTGCTGCTCAAAAAGTTTTGTCTCTGGATCAGCAATATTGGCAGCATGTTAGACGTTCAGAGCCTCAAACCCCACCTTAGACCTACAGAATCTGCATTTTCACAAGATTCTCAAGTGATTTCCTATGTACATTAATGTTTGAGAAGCACTGGTGTAGGATTGCCTAAAGTGGGAAGAGACTAGGGCGAGGAACCCATCAGGGAAAAAAATAGCATGAGTTGGTGATTTATTGGCTGTAGGGATACAGAAGAGAAAAAGAGAAGTAAAATAATACGATGTTTGTGAACCTGAGTGACCAGGCATATTGAGGTAGCTTGGCAGGTTTGGGGAATAAGAAAGATAGCTGGGAGAAGCCCTGGTTTAGCATTCAGTATATGTTAAGGTATAGGTGACAGAAGAATATTAAGTGGAGTCACCATATCTAATGGCACGGAAATTTAGATAGGGAACTCCTAGATGCTTAGGGCTATGATTGTGGATTTTGGGATCAGCTGGGGTGAGTTGACTGAAGGTGTAAAAGTGAATGACTGCCAATAAGTAAGTGAAAGAGGAGAAGAATACTAAGAATTGAGTCATGAGAGTTTCATAAAGGGTGAAGCAATAAGAAAATCACCTCTAATCAAGGCCTGACACATAGTAAGTAGGTATTTAGTATACTGAATTTTGTTGAATTGGGAAATAGGGAAGCAGGTCTCTGCTTGTAAAACTAATCTGGTTGCATTTAGAACAGATCATTCTTGTAATTTCAGAAAATAATTTGGTTCAGTAACTTGGTTCTAGCTGTGGTGTGATATAGTTTGACTGTGTTCCCACCCAAGTCTCATCCTGAATTGTAGTTTTCATAATCTCCACGTGTCATAGGAGAGACCCGGTGGGAGGTAATTGAATCATGGGGGTGGTTACCTCCATGCTGTTCTTGTGATAGTGAGTGAGTTCTCACAAGATCTGGTTGTTGTTTTTTTTTTTTTTGAGACGGAGTCTCGCTCTGTCGCCCAGGCTGGGGTGCAGTGGCCGGATCTCAGCTCACTGCAAGCTCCGCCTCCCGGGTTTAGGCCATTCTCCTGCCTCAGCCTCCCGAGTAGCTGGGACTACAGGCGCCCGCCACCTCGCCCTGCTAGTTTTTTGGATTTTTTTTTTTAGTAGAGACAGGGTTTCACAGTGTTAGCCAGGATGGTCTCGATCTCCTGACCTCGTGATCCGCCCGTCTCGGCCTCCCAAAGTGCTGGGATTACAGGCTTGAGCCACCGCGCCCGGCCAAGATCTGGTTTTTTAAGGGGCTTTTCCCCATTTTGCTCGGCACTTCTTCCTCCTGCCATGTGAACAAGGACGTGTTTGCTGCCCCTTCTACCGTGATTGTAAGTTTCCTGAGGCCTCCCCAGCCCTGCGGAACTGTGAGTCAATTAAACCTCTTTCCTTTATAAATTACCAAGTCTCAGGCAGTTCTTTATAGTAGCATGAGAATGGACTAATACATGATGTTTGCAAAAATTCTAGCTGTAGTTTGTTACTCATATCCTAAAACAAGGTAGATTTCTTGGGTATGCAATTCCAGAATATACCAGTAGCCCTTTTGAGGTTGGTGTGGTTCAGGACAAACACATTCTCTATAAGACTTTCTTCACCAAGAATGTCATGTGTACTTCTTTCTTATGTATTTTCAGTGTCCATTATATTCTACACATCATCTAACTGGTTTATTGAATTTTCTTATGCTTCTGTTCTTTGAGTTGTGCCAGTAGTAAAGAGTAAAACAGCCAGGTGCAGTGGCTGACACCTGTAATCCTAGCACTTTGGGAGGCTGAGGTTGGCAGATCATGAGGTCAGGAGATCAAGACCATCCTGGCCAACATAGTGAAACCTTGTCTTTACTAAAAATACAAAAATTAGCTAGGCGTGGTTGCACGTGCCTATAGTCCTAGCTACTCAGGAGGCTGAGGCAGGATAATCGCTTGAACCTGGGAGGTGGAGGTTGCAGTTAGCTGAGATTGCCGCACTCTACTCCAAGCCTGGCGACACAGCGAGACTCCATCTCAAAAAAAAAAAAAAAAGGTAAAGCAAAATTGAGCGTGAGGAGGACTGAAGATTTAGTCTCCTTTTACCCCTAGTGTGACAGTGGAAGTAAAAATCCTTCATATTTTCTGGGTCGGTGAACTCCGGGGCTTTATGAGAGAGGTGCCTAAAATTTCATACCACTTTGGCAAGAGACTTTTAGGGTATTTACTTGATAGAAAGCAGAAGGCAGCAAATTTTACTAGGATAAGTGGAGTTGTGGGGAGGGGACCAAAAGGAAAATGGGCAGCAAGAAGACACAGGTTGAAAATACAGTGGTACTCTGGGTCGGCAGGTCTGTCAGGTATGGGAACTTAATATATAGGTCAAGGAAGCTACAGTTGGAAAATATTGGACATGGGGAGAGCTGAATGCTCTTTGGGAAAAGTTTTAGCACTAGTGTTTACATTAAAAACTGACATGGGCCATTGTAGCTGCTCCCTGATCATCTACCTTCCATTGGGCTAGTCCCACTCCATATTCAGTTTTCTATCAATAAAGGATTGGAATTTATGTTGGAAGTTTTTTTTGTTTTGTTTTGTTTTGTTTTTGAGAGGGAGTCTGTTGCCCAGGCTGGAGTGCAGTGACAGTATCTTGGCTCATTGCAACCTTTGCCTCCCAGGTTCGAGCGATTCTCCTGCCTCGGCCTATGAAATAGCTGGGATTACAGGTGCCCGCCACCATACCTGGCTAATTTTTGTATTTTTAGTAGAGATGGGGTTTTACCACGTTGGCCAGGCTGGTCTCGAACTCCTAACCTCAGGTGATCCGCCCGCCTCGGCCTCCCAAAGTGCTGGGATTACAGGCGTGAGCCACCGTGCCCAGCCAGAAGGCATTTTTAAAGAAGAATCTTGCAGTGGACATTATGTGAAGATTTTTTTCATCTCTAATTTAAATTTATTTAGTTAAATCAGTTATTTAATAAATCAGTTATTAGTGTTAGTGCTGCATTTTATGGACAGAAACTTTAATCCATTAGACATGATAGCAATTTTTATTCTTCTGACTTTTGATAGCCCTAGTCTATAATGCGTCTTCTTTGGACAGATTTTAATAGATGGGTTTTATTTTTAAATCTGCCTGATTTTCTTACTGTATATGCAAAGCTGTGGCAGTACCTTGTTAGTACTAATTTACCCAGGTGAGTCCTCTAATGAGAATGATTATTGAGTATTAAATCACTAGTAACAAAATTTTGCCTTTACATTGATGCATTTATCTCTTGTGGCTTTTGACCAAAACACATTCTTACCTTGTTGCAGGAAAACATCAGGTTTATTTAGTTTAAGCAACATGATCAAATTAACTGGACATGATCAATTTGCTGATTTAATGATTCTCATTTTTTCCTTACTGCAGACCACCTGAGTGGTTATCTTCATTTGGAGGGCCACTGCACCTGATTCTCCTCATGCCCCTCCTCATCCCTCGCATCTTTCCACTTCTGCTTATCTGGCAGAACTAGGCTGCCAGCAAGCTTTTTCTTGAGTCACTGGTAGTTCAAGGACCATAGGCTGAGACTTTACTAATTCATATGTACTTAAAGATGCATGTGTGTTGGCCAGGAACAATCAGCATGTATTTGTCTTGCATCAGCTACTTTGACATGCCATCAGCAAGAATCGAGTTTGGTTTTTAATATATCCGTATATATTGAGCTGAGCAGTTAAATACTGCTGAGTGTATATTGGGTGTTGTGATGCCATATTTTTGCATGTTTGCAGTGAAACTTAGAAGTTTCCATTATTGCTCTGTTTTCTGAAGTGGAATTTCTGTTGAAGTTAGACATCTAAGAAAAATGAAATATTTACATGTGAAAATCATTCTAAATGAATTTTGAGTGTGAGGTCATAATTATATTTACATTTGCTCAAAACTTGACTAAGTAATTAATTAGTGACTGTTGGGCTTTTCTGATTGAGTTCTTACCCTCACAGTAAAACCTTTAATTTTTTTTTGCATTTATTGTAGTGGGCTTTTAGGTATAAGCAAGGTCAGACTATTTCTTTGCATTGGTTCGTAGTTTCCATGCTTGTGGGCTATGTGACAATATCAAAGGAGTGGAGTAACAAATAGTTCAGTTCATTTAGTTATGAATCTGCCTTCAACTTAGGGCAACCACTTTATTTCTTAAGTGAGTTAAGATGCTTCTTCCTGAAACTTTAAAAAATAGTCTCCATTATTCCAACTCCCAGCACTTGACCCTAGCTGTAATTAGAGATATAAATAAGGCCTACTGTGTGATATTAAGTACCTTATGGCCTACTGGCGGAATCATACATTTAGGTAGAACTTAGGTAAAGTTTAAAAAGTCTCTACAGCAATCAATATATTATATAAGTTCAAGGAAGAGTGGGGAGCAGGGTCAGAAAGCGTCACTGAAACAGTAATACAAGAAGTTGGTCTTTTTTTTGTTTTTGTTTTTTGAGACAGAGTCTCGCTCTGTTGCCAGGCTCTGGAGTGCAGTGGTGCAGTTTCGGTTCACTGCAAGCTCCACCTCCCAGGGTCACGCCAGTCTCCTGCCTCAGCCTCCCGAGTAGCTGAGACTACAGGTGCCCACCACCACACCTGGCTAATTTTTTGTATTTTTAGTAGAGACGGGGTTTCACTGTGTTAGCCAGGATGGTCTTGATCTTCTGACCTTGTGATCCACCTGCCTCGGCCTCCCAAAGTGCTGGGATTACAGGTGTGAGCTACCTCGCCTAGCCCAAGAAGTTGGTCTTAAAAGAGAATTAGATGAAGAAAAGGCAGAGAAGGGCATCATTTTGTATGTAGAGGAAATTACTTGTACAGAGATGGCGTAAAAAAAAAACGTGGCATTTAGGTGGATTGCTAAGAAGCTTGTAGAGGAGATAGGTGAAATGTGAAGTTACTGAGATATGTTATTAGATTTGGGAAGGCAGGATTGCCATAATCAGACCAAGTTGTGAGACTATTATAGGTGATAATTAGTTAAGTGGTTTAAAAGTTTTGTTTTTTGTGCTTCTAACAGACAATTCCCATGTAATGCTGCATTTTGCAAGGTTATTTTATATAAAATTCTAATGTACTAGGTTATTATAGTCTAACAGATTTTTATTCTGTTACAATTTTAATGCTACAGGTTGGACACCCCTAATCCAAAATTAGAGGATTTCAGGTTTTCAGATTAGGGATACTCACTTACTATGTGTGCTACAAGTATTCAAATCTGAAAAACTCTAAAATTCTAGGCTGGGTGCAGTGGCTCACGCCTGTAATCCCAGCACTTTGGGAGGCCGAAGTGGGCGGATCACGAGGTCAGGAGATCGAGACCATCCTGGTGAACATGGTGAAACCCCGTCTTTTACTAAAATACAAAAAAATTAGCCTGGCGTGGTGGTGGGCGCCTGTAGTCCCAGCTACTCGGGAGGCTGAGTCAAGGGAATCTCTTGAACCCGGGAGGCAGAGGTTGAAGAGCCAAGGTCACGCCATTGCACTCCAGCCTGGGCAACAAGAGCAAAACTCCATCTCAAAAAAAAAAAAATCTAAAATACTCAGAACTTTTGAGTAAGAGCTACTCAATCTGTGTTATCACAGATTAAGCATAAGAAATGTATTTAAATTAAAAATTAGGGCAGGTGGTGGCTGTGCCTGTAGTCCCAGCTACTTGTGAGGCTGAGGTGGGAGGATCTGTTTGAGCCCATGAGTTCAAGGCTGCAATGAGCCGTGATTGTGCCATTGCACTTCAGCCTGGGTGACAGAGCAAGACTCTGACTCTTTTTTTTTTTTTAATTGAGACAGTCTTGCTCTGTCGTCCAGGCTGGAGTGCAACCTCTGCCTCATCCTCCCAAGTAGCTGGGGAATACAGGCGCACCACCACGCCTAGCTAATTTTTGTATTTTTTGGTGGAGACGGGGTTTTACCATGTTGGTCAGGCTGGTCTTGAACTCCTGACCTCAAGTGATCTGCCGTGCCCGACTGACATTGATTTTTTGAAGAGTCTTGTAGAATGTACCACAATCTGGATTTGTCTGAATGTGGCCTTGTATCATTTGGTGTGTACTCTAGCCTCTGTTTTCCCTGTTAGGTAGATTTAATTCTACAGAGGATGGTTTAACTATTTTCCAGGCTGCAGTAGATCCACACTCTTCCCACTTCTCTTTTTCTATGTTCCAACTAGGATGATCTTTCATTATTGACCAACTCTGAGCCTTTTTCTCATTTTTCTACCCATAAATAATCCTGCCATTTTCTGAACTTCCTTAATACTATTCTTGTAGTACTTATCCTCCCCACTGTATTTAAAAAAAAAAAAAATTATCATGGCTGTTTTTATACATTACTTAGCTTCACACAATGTAAGCTGCATTGGACCTGGGGCAGAGTACTGATTCTCTCATAATGCTTTAGGCTCAATTATCATTTGTAAGGAACACATCTTTGACTTTTTAATGGCATTGGAAAGAAAATAATATGCCCTTAATAAAAGGCTTTCTTAATTCTAGAACAGGAGCTTTGTTAAATCAGACCATATAGTATAATGAAAAGATCTGGGAGTCAGAAGAACCCTTGAGTGCTAGTTCCACTCATCTTCCATTTATTTCTTTATGACCTTAAACAAGTCAATTGACTTGCCAGCTTTCTTTTTTGAGTATGGTAGATGAAATCAGTAGATTCAGACGTTAACACGGAATCTTCTTTTTTTAAAATCTGACATTGAACACTAACATATCAGCCTCACTATTTGATTTCTTTATATTTTATTTTGATGGTATGGAATCAGTAAAGTCCTGGTACACAAAAAAATTTTTAAACCTGATTTAGAGTCTCATAAAGTTCTGTAGGAGATTTTAAGTTTGTATCACTAACATCAGCTGTACTCAGAAGTTAAACACATCATGTCAAGCAGTGTTATGACTTAAGTTATATTTTCTCTGAGTATTGTTTATTTACTTTATATTGATGAGAGCATATACTTAGCAGATGCATCAGAGCTTGCTGTGACATTTAGTGGAACCTAGACATCCATGTACTGTGTTAATGGGCTCACTTGTACAGTTTTACACGACTGGATGGATGTATACATGTCTGTGTTAACAAAAGACACCATGCAGACCTGTGGTTTTCCCAGTCAGTAACACATTTGCAGCAAGTTTCCTGAATTTCATATATGCGTAAAGATGACAAGAGAAACTTCATTCCAGTGCCTTTATAATCATTTTGACCTGGTGGCATAAGCTAACGTGTCTCATGATGGTCTTCATATTAGAAACTTAACATTTGTGGAACCTTTTATTGTAGTTCTTAAAAATAGCAAAAATGTGTTTTACAGAGTAATCTCAGTTATGTTTATGGATCTCTGAAGCAAGTGTTTCTTTTGTTCTCTTGGGTTCTTTGGAACCAGTTTTTAAAGTCTTATGGTAAGATCCTAGGGAAAATCTTTTTTTTAAAGAGAGGATCTCACTCTGTTACCTAGTGGAGTGCAGTGGTGTGATCAAAGTTCACTGCAGTCTCAAACTCCTGGGCAGTTAAGCAATCCTCCTGCCTCAGTCAGCCTCTAGGGTAGCTAGGATTATAGGCGCACAACACTGCACCTGGCTTTTTTCTAAAATTTCTAAATTTTTTTGTATAGATGGTGTCTTTCTTGCCCAGGCTAATCTTGAGGTCCTGACTTCAAGTGATCTGCCCTGCCTGGGCCTCCCAAAGTGTTAGGATCACAGGCATGAGCTACTGCAGCCGGACAGCCTTTGGCTACTTGATGTACTGTAAGTGAAGTTGTTTATGATGTGAACCTTACATCTTAGCCCATTTGAAGCTGGAAATGCAACTTAGCACTATTAGGCCTACTCTCCCTATCTCTCACCTGACATTACTTTTTTCCTTTCTCTCTTGGGCATAAAATATTACATCTCTTTGCCTCCAATTAGAGCAGACTTGTATTATGTTTAGCCATAGGAAATTCAGACAGGAAGTACTTCATGGAGAAGGGCCCAGTGGATGAGATGTGTTTGACAGTTTGGCTGTGGCTTGTGAAGTAGGAACCAGAATAGATGGCATGCTAAGAAGGACCTGGTAGGTAAAGTCTGGTGTCTGCTCTGCTGTTGTTTCGAAAATCTGACTGTTGCTTATGAAGAATGGATTAGATTCAGATGAAACAAGTGGGATGCCGATACAGTCTTTACATCTGGTGACTCACGCACAGCCTCTTCCCATTTTAGGGCTTTCATGCTGTTCTCTTTACTTGGAATCTAAACAGTGTGTGGTGCTGGCTGGGCACGGTGGCTCACGCCTGTAATCCCAGCACTTTGGGAGGCGGAGGCGGGTGGATGACCTGAGGTCAGGAGTTCAAGACCAGCCTGGCTAACACGGTGAAACCCCATCTCTACTAAAAATAGGAAAATTAGCCGGTCATGGTGGTGCATGCCTGTGATCCCAGCTACTCAGGAGGCTGAGGCAGGAGAATCACTTGAACCCAGGAGACAGAGGTTGTGGAGCCGAGATCATGCCACTGCACTCCAGTCTGGGTGACAGAGCAAGACTCTATCTCAAAAAAAAAAAAAAAAAGAAGTAGTGTTTTTTGTTATAGTTCTTAAAACTAGCATGCCCCTCCCATTTGCTTTAAAAAATTGCTTTTAGAAATTATTTGTTTACTTATATGCTTCCCATCTTCTCCCAGAATATTGTAAGCACTGTGAGGGCAAGGATTTTGTCCAATTTGTTGTTTAATATATCCCTGGTATCTGGTATAGTGCCTAGTACATCTGCAATAAATAGTTGTTGCTTGAGTAAATAAGTGAAATAATGAATAGACAGTTGTGGCTCTTTTATCATTTGGAGAATGAAAAGTTTACTGCTTGGCTTTAATTATTTCATTTGGGTTTTGGGTGAAATTATTTTATTACTGACTGGTTCCTTAGTTGTACAGAAGCCTATTATCTTTAGAGAGACTCTTCACAGTAATTAACTCGGATGGATTCTTATTTGCCTGGTGAAAGGAGGCAGTGATCTAATTTGCTTGTTAAGAGCTTCCTACTTATTTTGTGTTTGTGTATTTTATTCTGTCATCCTTAGCAAACCTAGTGGTGACCTGACTTGCTTTGGAGGTGAACAGAGGGTTAATTGCATGTATAGCCTATTCAGCCCAGTGGAATTAGATTGCCCTTGGACTGATCTGTACTTACGTTGAATGAAGCAGAAATTCAGGCTTCATGTGCAGCCTATACTGAGTACTGTATAAATAGGAAGTAATGACAACAACTTTTAAGAATTCTCTGAGTTTTTTTATTTGTTTTTTGTTTGTTTGTTTGTTTTTTTTTTTTAGATGGGGTCCCCCTCTATCTTCCAGGCTGGAGTGCAGTGGCGCAACCACAACTGACTGCAACCTTGACCTCCTGGGCTCAAGTCATCTTCTCACCTTAGCCTTCTGAGTGGCTGGGATTATAGGCGCATGCCACTATGCCTGGTTAATTTTTTTATTTTTTGTAGAAATGGGGGTCTCACCATGCCCAGGTTGGTTTCAAACTCCTGGGCTCAGGTGATCCTCTTGTCTTAGCCTCCCAAAGTGCTGGGATTATAGGCATGAGCCACCATGTGTGCCCAGCCCCTTGGGTTATTTTTTTTAATTTTTAATTTTTTTTCTTTTTTGAGACAGAGTCTTGCTCTGTCTCCCAGGCTGGAGTTCTGTGGCGCTCTCTTGGCTCACTGCAACCTCTGCTTCCTGGGTTCAAGTGATTCTCCTGCCTCGGCCTCCCAAGTAGCTGGGATTACAGGCGTGTGCCACCACACCTGGCTATTTTTTCGTATTTTTAGTAGAGATGGGGTTTCACCATTAGCCAGGCTGGTCTTGAACTCCTGACCTCAAGTGATCCGCCTGCCTCAGCCTCCCAAAGTGCTGGGATTACAGGTGTGAGCCACTGCGCCTGGCTGGGTTGCTTTATTTTAAGCAGATATTTTAGAGGATGTTGGAGGAGGAGGAGGAGGAGAAGAATCTGAGGACAAGTTATTGCTGGTACTGGTTTTTAGAATACTTGTCGAGGCTGCAGTGAGCCGTAATTGAGCCACTGCATTTCAGCCTGGGTGATGGTAAGACCCTGTTTCAAAAAAAACAAAAGTAAATAAAATACTAAAGACTAATTTTATTTCAGGGATCAGACTTATTCATCCTTGGCCGGGTGCGGTGGCTCAAGCCTGTAATCCCAGCACTTTGGGAGGCCGAGACGGGCGGATCACGAGGTCGGGAGATCGAGACCATCCTGGCTAACATGGTGAAACCCCGTCTCTACTAAAAAATACAAAAAAACTAGCCAGGCAAGGTGGCAGGCACCTGTAGTCCCAGCTTCTTGGGAGGCTGAGGCAGGAGAATAGCGTAAACCCAGGAGGCGGAGCTTGCAGTGAGCTGAGACCCGGCCACTGCACTCCAGCCTGGGCGACAGAGCGAGATTCCGTCTCAAAAAAAAAAAAAAAAAAAAATTATTCATCCTTTATCTTTTTATTTGAAACCACATTTCACCATATAAAAATTAGAGCCCAGGTGTGTTGCACACCTGTAGTCTCAGCTACTCTGGAGGCTGAGGCGGGAGGAGTGCTTGAGCCCAACGTGGCAAGGTTCCATCTCAGAAAAATTACACACACACACCTGTGTGCATTGTATCTGGGGGAGAATTTCTCAAGTTTTTATAACTTTATATAGCATACAATTTAAACTTTATAACATGTTTGTGCCTTTATAATACATGCTTTGTATTATGAGATGTTTAGTAATACAGATATATTTCACAACTTTTGTCCTATTTTTACTTAAAAAAGTCTCCCTTCCCAACTCTTGTTATTTTCACAACAAATGTACCCTGAATACACCTAGAGACATACTTGAACTTGTATGTAAGTATCTCAACAGTGATTTAATAAGCAATGGGTACATAATAAAATACCAGTTGAGGCCAGGTACTGTGGCTCACACCTGTAATCCTAGCACTTTGGGAGGCCAAGGTAAGCAGATTGCTTGAGCTCAGGAGTTCAAGACCAGCCTGGGCAAGATGGCGAAACCCTGCCTGTACAAAACAATTAACTGGGTGTGGTGGTGTGCACCTGTAGTCTCAGCTGCCTGGGGGGCTGAGGTGGGAGGATCGCTCGAGCCTGGAGGTCATGGCTGCAGTGAGCCACCAAGATCATACTACTGCATTCCACCCTAGGCAACAGAGACCCTGTCTCAAAAAAAAAAAAAAAACCAGTTGAATGCATACGAGTGTATCTTACTGAAGTTATTAATAGCTTTTCATTTGTTTAAGTTTCACAAGTACAATTAATAGACATGAAAAGAACTGTGATTGTTAACGACACTTTTTTTTGAGATGGAGTCTCGCCCTGTCACGTGGGCTGGAGTGCAGTGGCGTGATCTTGGCCTACTGCAACCTCTGCCTCCTGGGTTCAAGCGATTCTCCTACCTCACCCTCCCAAGTAGCTGGGACTACAGGTGCATGCCACCACGCCCGGCTAATCTTTTTTGTATTTTTAGTAGAGATGGGGTTTCGCCTTGTTGGTTAGGCTGGTCTAGAACGCCTGACCTCAAGTGATCGTCCACCTCAGCCTCCCAAAGTGCCGGGATTATAGATGTGAGCCACCATGCCTGGCTGTTAATAATAGATTTTATTGTACATTTTTATTTTTGAAGAATCTTCGTATGCATTTTCTTGATTTTTCTTTTCTTTTTTGAGATGGATCTCTCTCTGTCACCCAGGCTGGAATGCAGTGGCACAATCGTGGCTTGCTGCAACCTCTGCCTCCTGGGTTTAAGTGATTCTTCTCTCTCAGCTGCCCAAATAGGTGGGATTACAGGTGTGTGCCACCATGACCAGCTAATTTTTTGTCTTTTTAGTAGAGATGGGGTTTCACCATGTTGGCCAGGCTGGTTTCGAACTCCTCACCTCACGTGATCCACCTGCCTCAGCCTCCCAAAGTGCTGGGATTATAGGTGTGAGCTACCGCTCCCGGCCACATTTTCTTGATTCTTAAAAAGTCCCACTGACTTTGATGAAGACTGATACTAATATTGACATCTTATAGTGGAGGAAACTGAAGCACAGGGCCTCAGTTCTGATTTTGATCTGAAAGAGAAAAAGAGTAGCCAAAACTGTAAGCTTTGTCTCTGTTGTCTGGTTCAGTCTTCTCTCCACAGATGGTAGGGGTTTTTGGTTGGCTTTTCTTTCCTTGCAGTAGAAGTGTATGTGAGTGAGGCCAGGTGTGGTGGTTCATTCTTGTAATTCCAGCACTCTGGGAGGCAGAAGCAGGCGGATCACTGGAGGCCTGGAGTTTGAGACCAGCCTGGCCAACATAGTGAAACCCATCTCTGTTAAAAATACAAAAATTAGCTGGATGTGGAGGCACATGCCTGTAATCCCAGCTACTAAGGAGGCTAAGGCATGAGAATCACTTGAATCTGGAAGGCGGAGCTTGCAGTGAGCTGAGATTGTGCCATTGCACTCTAGCCTGGGCAACAGAGTGAGACTCTGTCTCAAAAAAAAAAAAAAAAAGTGTGTGTGAGTGTTTTCCTTCATGACAGTAAACACAGTTATTATCTAACTGGATCAAGTAGAAAAAAGGCATAATCCTTGTGCCCCTTTACTTGGTTGTATTCTTTCTCATTATCTTTGCCTTTTATCCCAGGCTGAATGTTTTCAGCTTAAAACTCCGTTCAAACTTGACTGGAATTTAGCAGTTGAACCGTGTGGGGAAAGAAGTTTCCTTGAGCTCCTTGAGGTACAAGAAAGGAAGGCATTGTTTAATCTGTAGAAAGATTAATAAAATTTTTCTAGGCCTGTGCTCTTCAATCACTTAGTGGAGTATTGGAAAATCTATCTCAGTTATAAAGTAGTGCTTGTTCCAAGGGGTAAGTTGAAGGAGATTACGTGAAAGTGTTCTCTCTGCACTTAGAATATCAGCATATGGTCATTTGGGGTCACCTTCTGGTTTTATAGTTGATAAAGGCAGCAGAGACATTCTTCTTCCTAAAGTATCTTACTTAGAAGTGGATGAGGGGGAACCTACAGTGGTCCTGTAATACAGAGTTTCATTATCATAGCTTGTGCTTTTTCTGATAGTCACCCATTTTTGTATTGGACAGTTACCTGGATAATCATTTAAACTTGATGGTGATTCAAGAGTTTTTAAGGCTTTGATCACTGTTGTATTGCTAAACATTAACACATAGGGCCTGTTGAACAGACCCTGGCTTTCACTGCTCTGGGTTTGTGATGGCTACATCATGTCACAGAGATGCTCTTCCTAAATGAATCAGACTAGTTCATATTCTCTTTAAATTCTCATAATTTTGAAGTTGAAAGTTGAGATGTGCCACAACATACAACAAGTAGGACACAGTGAAAAGGAACTTTAGAAACAATGAAATGATACCCAGTACTTCTGGAATGAACATCGAGTGAGACACTTAATCTGTAACAAGAGCTCTGAGAATGGGAAGAATTGCTTATCTGTTATTGAATGAAATGACATGTAATAGTCTTGGAAGCAAGGAGACCATCTTTCTGCATTATATCAGTTGTAGGGTAGGAATAGGTTATTGTGGGTGTTTGTATTTTTGTTTTTTGTATTTTAATATTAAATTTGCTGACTAGAACTTATGATATACCCTGCTTATAAGACAAGCACGTAAGTGAAAAAAATAACCTTTTTTCTATAACAAGCAATCCTTAAGCATTTTAAGAAGGGAATAATGAGTAGGAACAGAACTTATGCTTCAGTGGTAAAGACAGGTTTTTCAGCGGGGACAAGGATGAATACTAAAAGTCTTATCCGTAGGAAGTTTCACAATTGCTCGAAGAGGGAGGAAAGAAGTTTTCAGATAAAACATTAAGAGAGAATAAAGAAAATTAAGATGTAGTAATAGAATAAAATTCAGTTTCCACCAAGAAATAGTTCTGATTTAATAATAAGTAGGAAGTATAAAATACATTGGCAGGTTATTGTTGCAGCAGAATCTCAGGGAAATATTATAAAATTTTAATGAATAATGATGATTAATGGTCATTATTTGTCTTTGCATTTACTCTTTTTTTTTTTTTTTCTGTGAGGGGACAGGGGTGGAAGGCGGGGCAGACAGAGTCTTATAGTCATTTTTAAAGCTCTCAGCAGGGCCGGGCGCAATCACTCTCTCCTGTAATCCCAGCACTTGGGGAGGCTGAGGCGAGCAGGTCACGAGATCAGGAGTTCAAGACCAGCCTGGCCAAAATAGTGAAACCCCGTCTCTACTGAAAATACAAAAATTCGCCAGGTGTGGTGGTGGGCACCTGTAGTCCCAGCTACTGGGGAGGCTGAGGCAGGAGAATCACTTGAATCCAGGAGGCAGAGGTTGCAGTGAGCCAAGATGGCACCACTGCACTCCAGCCTGGGTGACATACGGCCACTTTTAGAAACTTTTTGTGAAAAAAATCAGAAAAATATCAAAAAGTATATTTACCAGCCTGAACAACATAGCAAAACCACATCTCTACTAAAAAAAAAAAAAAAAAAAAAAATTTGCTGGGCATGGTGGCATGCACCTGTAGTCCCAGCTACTTGGATAGGACTATCACTTGAGACTGCAGTGAACCCTGATGGTGTCACTGAATTCCAGCCTAGGCAACAGAGTAAGACCCTGTCTCCAAAAAAAAAAAAAGGTGTAAAAAGTGTAAGAAAAAATAAACCACATTTATCCTTCCTCCTAACGTAAACATTTTTGTGTGTACCCTTTCAGACTCAAGGTGTGTGTGTGTTAGGGGTGGGTGTTGGGAGTACATGTTCAGAAAAATGTAAAGTGCTTATTGAGGCTATCACAGCTATGACTAGAGTGGCTTTTACCGGTGTTCTGGTTTGGGAATGTAACAGGAGTGTCATTGTTAGCTTTTCATTATAGGATGGATTCTCAGTATTTTTTTGACCTTGCTATCCTTTTCTTTTTTTTTTCCTCTTTTGAGACAGAGTTTCGCTTTTATTGCCCAGGCTGGAGTGGAGTGGTGCGATCTTGGCTCACTGTAACCTTCGCCTCCTGTGTTCAAGCGATTCTCCTGCCTTAGCCTCCCAAGTAGCTGGAATTACAGGCACCCGCCACCAGCCCGGCTAATTTTTGTATTTTCAGTAGAGATGGGATTCACCATGTTGGCCAGGCTGGTCTCAAACTCCTGACCTCAGGTAATCCGTCCGCCTCGGCCTCCCAAAGTGGTGTGATTGCAGGCATGAGCCACTGCGCCCAGCTCCTTGCTATCTATCTAAAGAATTCAACCCTGACCCTCCTACCCTGGATCCCAGCCTCTATTTACCCCTGCATCCCTGGGAGGCTTGCAGAGTGAGCAGTGAGGCTTGCAGAGTGAGCAGCGCTGGCATCACGTGACTGCCTGGAGTTGGTGACAGGAGCCAGAGGGGAGCCACCGGTAGCCGGGCCCAAGCCGGAGCGCAGGGAGAGCGCCCGTTGCACACCTGCCTGTCCTTGTCCCCTACCACTGCCGCCAAAGCCACCTGGACTGGAACCGTGACATTACTGCGCTTGGGGGGCTCCAGGCAGCCTGGATCTGGGCCTTTATTTCTCGTCGGCGGCGTCCCTGGCTGCACCTCTCAAAGCCAAACACCAGAGCACCCTAGAAGGTTTAAAAGAATGCTCATGTTTGACCCAGTTCCTGTTAAGAGGCCCATGGACCCTGTCCAGTGTCTTACTCATCTAATTACATGGAATCCATAAAGCCCAGCAAGTATGGGGTCATCTACTCCACACAATTGCCTGGTAAGTTCTTTCAGACCCTCGAAGGCCTGTCGCACGGAATACAGATGGAATCAGTGGACCTCACTGTGAGCAAGTGGGGTTCACTTCTTTCAGCTGGAAATTCGCACTCTTCTCTGAAGTTCCCATCCTCACACCAGGGAGCGTCGCCTGGGTTGAGCATGCCTTCTTCCAGCCCACCAATGAAAAAATACTCACCCCCTTCTCCAGACTGGCAACCCTTCGACATGCCACTGTCCATGCTGCGGGTGATGGCAGCTACCCTCTTGTGGCACAGAATATGGAGCCCAGGATCCTGCTGGTCATCCAGCCCGTGGTGGTGCAGCCCATCCCCTTTATGTACACGAGTCACCTCCAGCAGCCTTTCGTGGCCTCATGGTCTCCTTGAGGAGGAGTAGAAAGAGGTCTTTTTTTTTTTTTTGAGACGGAGTCTCGCTCTGTTGCCCAGGCTGGAGTGCAGTGGCCGGATCTCAGCCCACCGCAAGCTCTGCCTCCCGCGTTCACGCCATTCTCCTGCCTCAGCTTCCCAAGTAGCTGGGACTACAGGCACTCGCCACCTCGTGCGGCTAAGTTTTTGTATTTTTTAGTAGAGACAGGGTTTCACTGTGTTAGCCATGATGGTCTCGATCTCCTGACCTCGTGATCCGCCCGTCTCAGCCTCCCAAAGTGCTGGGATTACAGGCTTGAGCCACCGTGCCCGGGCGAAAGAGGTCTTCTGTGGAGGAGACGGAAAATTCCAGTAGTAGCCTACCTGTAATTGAATCATAAGAAAATCCTGTATCACAGAAAAAAATTAAAATAGAACCTGGGATCGAACCACAGAGAACAGATTATCCTGAAGAAATGTCAACCCCCCTTAATGAACTCAGTGTCCCCCTGCAAGCATTGTTGCAAGAAAATCACCCTTTGGTCATCGTGCAACCTGGGAAGAGACCTGTACCTGTGGAATCCCCGGATACGCAAAGGAAGTGGAGGATACGCAGATGTGATTACAATGGATGCAATAAAATGTACACTGAAAGCTCCCACTTGAAAGCACACAGAAGACCAGAAAAACCCTACAAATGTACATGGGAAGGATGCACATGGGCGTTTGCTCCATCTGATGAACTAAAAAGATATTTAGGAAAACATACTGGAATCAAACCTTTACAGTGTCCAGACTGTAACCTCAGCTTTTCCTGATCCGACCATCTTGCCTTCCATAGGAAATGCCACATGGAGGCAGTGGCTCACGCCTGTAATCCCAACACTTTGGGAGGCCGAGGCTGGCGGGTCAGAGGTCAGGAGTTCGACACCAGCCTGACCAACATGGTGAAACCCCGTCTCTACTAAAAATACAAAAATTAACTGGGTGTGGTGGTGCTCACCAGTAATCCCAGCTACTTGGGAGGCTGAGACAGGAGAATCTCTTGAACCCGGGAGGCGGAGGTTGCAGTGAGCCAAGATTGCGCCACTGCACTCCAGCCTGGGTGACAGAGCGGGATTCCGTCTCAAAAGAAAAAGAAAAAAGGAAACGCCACATGCTAGTTTGAATGCCTCTGTGTCCTGCCTCCCATTATCTAAAACATTTTAATTTGATTCAGCCAGTCTGAATCTCTGAATTTATAACATCCAAAACTTCCATATGGTCAGTAAATGTTCTCTAATCCTCCCTCTCCTTACCATGGGTCAGACCTAAAGAATGTGAATGCTTTTTCTCCCCCAGGGCTGCTGAGCAAACCCTTCTTATAGATACATCTGATGTAATAAGAACAAGGGAACATGTAAACTGACATAACCAATTGTCAGTTCTCCATGTATTCCTCAAAAGAATGTCAGAGTAAATTTATTAGAAATAATAATTTAAAAAGTTAAGAATTCATAGGGTTGGGGCTATGTACAGTGTCTCACGCCTTTAATCCCAGCACTTTGGGAGGCTGAGACAGGCGGATCACGAGGTCAAGAGATCGTGGCCAAAAAGGTGAAACCTCATCTCTACTAAAAATACAAAAATTAGCTGGGCGTGGTGGTGCGTACCTGTAGTCCCAGCTACTTGGGAGGCTGAGGCAGGAGAATTGCTTGAATTCGGGAGGTGGAGGTTGCAGTGAGCGAGGATAGCACCACCGCACTCCAGCCTGGCAACAGAGTGAGACTCCATCTCAAAAAAAAGAAAAAGAAGGCTGGGCACGGTGGCTCACACTTGTAATCCCAGCACTTTGGGAGGCTAAGGTGGGCGGATCACGAGGTCAGGAGATCGAGACCAGAATCCTGGCTAACACAGTGAAACCCCGTCTCTACTAAAAATACAAAAAATTAGATGGGCGTGGTGGCGGGCATCTGTAGTCCCAGCTACTCAGGAGGCTGAGGCAGGAGAATGGTGTGAACCCGGGAGGCAGAGCTTCCAGTGAGCTGAGATTGCGCCACTGCACTCCAGCCTGGGTGACAGAACGAGACTCTGTCTCAAAAAAAAAAAAAAAAAAAATGGAATTCATAGGGTTGATACTGACAATATCAATTTTGTCAATTGATTTGAGAGATTTATATCTCAGGACTTAATTTGAGGAAATACAGTATTAGAGCAAAAGGAATACCCAGCTAGTAACGGGCAAGTTTCTCAAAGCTTTTATGAGCATAGTTTGCAAGAATATAGTATTTCTTTCTTACTCTTTCTGAACATTGCACTTAAGTAAGCTAAAAATAAAGCTTAGAATTTTGTAGTGATGGTAGTCATAGATAAAATTTAAAAATAGTAAATGGCCAGGCACAGTGGCTCACACCTGTAATCCCAGCACTTTGGGATCCTGAGGTAGGAGGGTCACTTGAGCCCAGGAGTTTGAGGCTGCAGTGAGCTCTGGTGGTGCCACTGCACTCCAGCCTGGGTGATAGAATGAGACCTTATCTTGAAAAACAAAACAGAAAAAGATTAAGTGACATCTAACATATTTCTGTCTTTACCCATGAATCTGACCCCAAGAGAATAGTTTCTAGTAGTTTTTCTCTGTTTGCGTCAAAATATTTTTCTTTATAACTGGATAGAATTTAACATTTTAGTCTCAGTTCTGCTTTATTGATCTCATAGCAAAATCTTGCACAAGCTAACATACCAATATGTCTTATGGTCCTGTTGAACCTACTTTTTGATTCTTGTCCATTCTTTAAAGCAAGAGAGCTTTGACTGCAAAAATCCATTGAAGGAGAAGGACTTGACAAATGAGTGCAACTTCAAGTAAAGTATGTTTATACACATTTTTGCCAGACTTTTAACATTAGAGTTTTTCAAGCAGAGGAAACTTCAGGTTGAAGAGGGAGACCACCTTGAAGAAAGAGTCCTTTGTACTCCTAGTGTATTTCTTAGGAAACAATTAGCCCTTCCCTTGGCTGTGGTCTCAGGACAGGCAACAGTATGCTTCTGATAATTGATGTATGCTGCCTAGGAATTATTTTGTTGTTCGGTCAACAAACAACTAAAGGTCATTGCCACCCTCCCTTTCTTGGCAGGGAGCAGGTATGTATGTTCCCTATCATGTCTGGAGGCAGAGGGAAAGCGCTCCAGTTCCCTGGACATCATGTCTTTGGTGCTGGTGGCTTCCTGTCTGCCATTTCTAACCTCAGGCACCAGGACGCAAAGGGGGGAAAAAAAGGACCAACTTGCTGTGCCATCCTAAGCGTGGGTTCACATCTTGAAATCTTATGGAGTCTTAAGACCTCTCAGATGGGTTGATAATGCGGTTTCACTCTGGGAGGGTAGGTGAAAATCCAGATTTGTGTTAAACATTTTTTCAAGTAACTCCTAAAGCCAGGAGGCAGAATAGTCCTACTGGTTAAGAACGTGAACTTTGGAGTCAGTGTTGGTTTGAATCCCTGTTACACTGTTTAGTTCTGTGATCTTTGAGAAATAGTTACTTCTTCTAATTCAGTGTACATTTGTATGTTGTTTTCTTTGTGACAGGCACGGTTCTCATTGTTTGAGAAATATTACCTCATTAAGTCTTTGTAACAGTCCTATGAAACATATTATTGTCATCTCCCTCATCTTCCTCTCCATCCCACCTTTACCCCAGGTAATTGACCTCTTTATTTCCAAAGTCAAATATACCCTATACTTCAGAGACCATCTGTATTCTGAATTTTACTCTATTTACTTTCACCAGTCAGTTTTATACTTTGAGATGTTTTGTGTTTCTCATTAACATCCTTTCTTTCAGCTTAAAGAATTACCTTTAGCATTTCTTGTAAGACAGGTCTGGTAATGAAGAACTCACTCAGCTTTTGTATGGGAAACCCTTTTATCTTTCCTTCATTCTGAAGAACAGCTTTGCTTGATATGGTATTCTTGGTTGCCTTTTTTTTTTCATTCGGCACTTTGAACCTATCATCCCACTGTCTCTGGGCGTGAAGGTTTCTGCTGAGATACCTGCTGCTAGCCATATTGGAAGTCCCTTATATGTTGTTTGCTTCTTTTCTCTTGCTGCTTTCAGGATCTTCTCTTTGTCTCTGATTTTTTTTTTTTTTTTTTTTACATTGACAGTTTGATGATAATGTCTTGGGGCAGTGTTTGGATTGAATATGATTGGACACTGTAGATTTTTCTCTGTGGAACTGTTTGATTATATTTCTGGCAGGAACCCTTCTTACTCTAAATACTTTAGTGGCTATTTTCTAAGAATAAGGACTTTATCCCTTCCTCCCTCCCTTCCTTCCTCCCTCCCTTCCTTCCTTCCTTCCTTCCTTCCTTCCTTTTTTCTTTCTTCTTTCTCTCTCTCTTTCTTTCTCTCTCTCTCTTTCTTTCTTTTCTTTTTTTTTTTTTTTTTTTTTTTTTTTTTTTTTTTTTTTGAGACAGAGTCTCACTCTGTTGTCCAGGCTGGAATGCAGTGGTACGATCACAGCTCACTGCAGCCTCGACCTCCCTGAGCTCAGGTGATCCTCCCACCTCAGCCTCTTGAGTAGCTGGTACTACAGGTGCATGCCACCATGCCTGGCTAATTTTTTATTTTTTGTAGAGACAGAGTTTTACCATGTTGCCCAGGCTGGAAGGATGTTATCTTTCATAAGCACAATATAATTATCAAAATCAGGAAGGTGGGTATTGACATAATACTAATATCTACCTATACAGGCCTTATTCACAATTCACTATTGTCTCCATTAATAGTCAGAGTTATCCAGGATCATGCATTGTTTAGTTATGTCCCCTTAGTTTGCTTTGCTCTGGAACAGTTCCTGAGACTTCTTTGTCTTCTCATGATGTTGGCATTTTGAAGACAGGCCAATTATTTTATACACATCTATAAATTTCAATGTTTAGATTCCTCATTATTACACAGGAATATTACAGAAGTAAATTGTGTCCTTAGTGCAGCAAATCAGGAGTCACAAAATGTCTGTTTTCCCATTGTTGTGGATGTTAACTTTGATCACATAGGGCGACAGCCAAGTTTCTTCACTGTAAAGTTCATGGTTTTTCCTAATGCAAATGATAAGCATTTTATGGGAAAATTTGAGTTTATGTAATTTTTTTTTTTTTTTTTTTTTTGAGATGGAGTTTCACTCTTATTGCCCAGGCTGGAGTGCAGTGGCGCGATCTCAGCTCACTGCTACCTCCGCCTACCAGGTTCAAGCGGTTCTTCTGCCTCAGCCTCCCAAGTAGCTGGCATTACAGGTGCCCACCACCATGCCCAGCTAATGTTTGTATATTTGGTAGAGACGAGGTTTCACCACATTGGCCAGGCTGGTGTCAAACTTCTGAGGTGATCCACTGACATCAGCCTCCCAAAGTGCTGGGATTACAGGTGAGAGCCAATGTGCCTGGCCTTGTTATGTATTTTGAGGCTCAAATTGTGCTCTGTTAGTTAGAGGGACCCCCTCCAAGCTGACCCCTGTAATATTTTGACATGCCTTCATTATTTGAACACTTACTTGCTTTCTGCCATAACAAATATCCCAAACTCATCTAGTATTTTACTTGTCCATGACCTGAACTCAGCCAGGGATCTTTAGTTTCTTTTAATGGAGAAGAATATTTTAAATCCATGATGTAGACTCTAAGTGATGTGCTCGGTACTACTGAAGTGTCATTGCCTCTAGGTTCTCTCAGTTGTAAGAGCTAGGACACGCGCACACACACACATGTATAACACATATCTACATAATGTTTATATATTAAAAACAGTGGATTTCGGCATGGTGGCTTATGCCTTTAATCCCAGCACTTTGGGAAGCCGAGATCACTTGGGGTTGAATCACTTGGAGTTTGAGACCAGCCTGGCCAACATGGTGAAACCCTGTCTCTACTAAAAATACAAAAATTATGACTGGACGTCATGCCTCACGCCTGTAATCCCAGCACTTTGGGAGGCCGAGGTGGGCAGATCACCTGAGGTGAGAGTTCAAGACCAGCCTGGCCAACATGGTGAAACCTCGTCTCTACTAAAAATATTAAAATTAGCTGGGTGTGGTGGTGCATGTCTGTAATCCCAGCTACTTGGGAGGCTGAGGCAGGAGAATCACTTGAACCCAGGAGGTGGAGGTTGTAGTGAGCCAAGATCGTGCCACTGCACTGCAGCTTGGACAACAGAGCAAGACTCTGTCTCAAAAAAAAAAAAGAGAAAACACAGTGGATTTCATACTAATATATCTAATTACAGCTTAACACTACACACTTCTTTCTAACATTCTTTTGTCGTTTTTATAACTCTCTTCCCTAGTAAAAACCTGGCTCCTGATTTCCACAGCATATTTACCTAGATGTTCAACCCAAGAATACACACAGTTTTGGAACTGCTAATTCGTATCATTGTGGAAAACAAAACTGTATAAAGTTCAATCCTTGTTTATAGTTCTTTTTTTCCTTGGACTGGGAGTAAAATAACTTGAAAATTTGAGTTAGGTCCACGCCCTTTCAGTGTAGTTACAGTATTCACTTGAAATACAGTTAGGTTCATTTATTTCTATTTGTATTCCATTTTAGTTTCTCCCTCTTGGTAAATTTGTTTTTTATTTGTGTGAAATGTTAATATACTTCTGTTTATTCCTGGGACTTAGGATGCCTCATCAACCTTTACCTACTCAGGATATATCTGTATAAATATATAGTGATTATACATAATTAGTTTTAGATGTAGCATTTGTTATACAGTCTCATTACATTATAGTTACACTGTCATGCACAATGACAAACTATGCTCTAAGATTTTGGATGTCTCAGAACTCCTGCTTTGAGGTGAGGCTAGTTATTTGCATTGTAGATAGTGCATTTCTATATTGATATATATATATATATATTTATGTATTTAATTGGCGTTTTTGTATATTATGTAGTTCTAACGTGTCTAAAATGTTTTGAGTTCTCAAAGAATAGTAACTTTTTTTTCTTTCTTTCTTTTTTAAGACGGAGTTTCACTGTTGTTGCCCAGGCTGGAGTGCAGTGGCGTGATCTCAGCTCACTGCAACCTCTGCCTCCCAAGTTCAAGTGATTCTCCTGCTTCAGCCTCCTGAGTAGCTAGGATTACAGGCACATGCCCCCACACCTAGCTAATTTTTATATTTTAGTAGAGACGGGGGTTTCACCATGTTGGCCAGGCTGGTTTTGAACTCCTGACTTCAGGTGATCCACCCACCTCGGCCTCCCAAAGTGCTGGGATTATAGGCATGAGCCACTGCACCCGGCCAACATTTTTTTTTTTTCTTTGCTTGATTGTGCAATGAAGCATACATTTTGGCCCGGGCTGGTGGCTCAACGCCTGTAATCTCAGCACTTTGGGAAGCCAAGATGGGCAGATCGCTTGCGGTCAAAACCAGCCTGGGCAACATGGCGAAACCCCATCTCTCCAAAAAGTAGGAAAACTAGCTGGGCTTGGTGGTACATACCTGTAATTCCAGCTAAAGAATATACACTTTAATTATGAAGTTACTGCTTATAGGCCAGGCACTTCTGTTATGGATTTCTACCTTTATTCCATGTAATCATAGAAGATAACTTTGTATGATTTCAGTCTTTTAAAGTTTATTGAGACTTGTTTTGTGGTCTAACATATAGTCTATCCTAGAGAATTTCTATATGTTTTTAAGAAGAATGTGTATTCTGCTCCTTTTGGGTAGAATGTTCTTTATGTCAGTTAAGTCTAGTTGGTTTATAGTGTTCAGATCTCCTGTTTCCTTATCGCTATTCTGTCTAGATGTTTCATACATTATTGAAAGTAGGATATTGAGGTTTCCAAGTATTGTTTGTAGAACTGTATCTCCCTTCAATCCTGTGCTTGCTTCAAATATTCTGAGGTTTTGTTGTGTATAATTGTTATGCCTTTCTGATGAATTGACTCTTTAATTATAAAACATCTCTTTTTATCTTTAGTAAAAATGTTTGTCTTAAAGTCTGTTTTATTGTTTATAAATATAGCCACTGTAGTCCTCTTGTTTTTGGTGGTGGTGGTGGTTTTTTATTTGAGAAAGTGTTGCTCAGGTTGGAGTGCAGTGGTGTGATCATAGTTTTACTTTGACCTCTCAAGCTCAAGAGATCTTCCCACCTCTGCCTCCCAGAGTGCTGGGATTACAGGTGTGAGCCAGTGCACCCGTCATATTTCTTGTGTAATTCTCTCAGTTTTTGCTTGATGTCTGTTATTAGGTACATACTTAATATTGCCATGTCTTCTTGGTGAATTGACTTTTACTGTTATCATTTATTTCTGGAGCTGTTCCTAGGTTCTGAAGATTACTTTGGTGCAGTATAGCCACTTCAGCTTTCTTTTGATTAGTATTTGCATGATGCTATTTATCATCCTGTAATGCTAGTTATCATCCTTTTACTTCTACCTTCTCTATGTTAACATACTTACAGGGATTTCTTGTAGATAGCATGTAGCTGAATCTTTAAAAATGCAATCTCGGGCTGGATGCGGTGGCTTATGCTTGTAATCCCAGCACTTTGGGAAGCCGAGGCAAGCGGATCATGGGGTCAGGAGTTTGAGACCAGCCTGACCAACATGGTGAAACCCCGTCTCTACTAAAAATACAAAAATTAGTAGGGTATGGTGGCACAATCCCAGCTACTCGGAAGGCTGAGACAGGAAAATGGCTTGAACCTGGAAGGCAGATGTTGCAGTGAGCCAAGATCGAGCCATTGCACTCCAGCCTGGGCGACAGAGCAAGACTGTCTCAAAAAAAAGCAATCTCGGCTGGGCGTGGTGGCTCACACCTGTAATCCCAGCACTTTAGGAGGCCCAGGAGGGCAGATCACTTAAGGACAGGAGTTCGAGACCAGCCTGGCCAACATGGGGAAACCCTGTCTCTACTAAAAATACAAAAATTAGCCAGGCATGGTAGCATGCGCCTGTAGTCCCAGCTTTTGGGAGGCTGAGGCAGGAGAACTGCTTGAACTTGGGAGGCGGAGGCTGCAGTGAGCCAACATCGCACCACTGCACTGCAGCCTGGAAAAAAAAAAAAAAAAAGGAATCTCACAATGTGTTTCTTTTTAAAATTGGTTTGTTTAGACCATATAGTGACTGATATGATTGGATTTAGGTCTGACATTGTATTATGTGTTTTCTGTTCCCTCCAGTTTTTGTTCCTTTGCTTTCTGTTTTCTGCCTTAATTTTGGATTGTTTAAATGTTTCTATTTTTTATTTTATTTATTGAGAAATAAAAAATAGATTTTCTATTTTTCATTTATAAAATTTATATTTAGCTCTTGATTAGCGTTTCAGTTTCTCTGCTAAAAACGTTCATTTGTTTCAAGAGAGTTCCCTTTCCTCTCCCACCCCACCATGGAACATGGTTATAATAACTGCTTTGAAGTCTTTGATAATTTCAACATCTGGATCATCTCAGATTTTCCATTTGCTGATTGTCTTTTCCTTTGAAAATTGGTCACATATTTCTGGCTCTTTGTGTGTTGAGAAATTTTGGATTACATCCTGGACATTTTGAATATTATGTGAGAATCTGTTTCCTTATAAAAATCTGGAGAACTTTGATTTTGTTTTGTTTTAGCAGGCAATCAACCCTGCTAGGTTCAGCCGGCATGTTCTGCCTCTGCTTTTGTTGCTAGTGGTTCTGATGTCAGTTCACTTTCCAAAGACTTTGCTTTGTGCATAGCACATGCACCATTTAGGTGACTGTGGGGCTAGAGTGGTGGTTTATATCAGAATTCATTTCTTTTTCTTTTTTTTTTTTTTGAGTCATTGTCTTTTACTGTGTCACCCAGGCTAGAGTGCAGTGGTGTGATCTCTGCTCGCTGCAGCCTCCGCCTCCAGGGTTCAAATGATTCTCCTGCCTCAGCTACCCAAGTAGCTGGGATTACAGGCATGCGCCACCAGGCCCAGCCAGTTTTTGTATTTTTAGTAGAGACAAGGTTTCACCATGTTGCCCAGGCTGGTCTCGAACTCCTGAGCTCAAGCAGTCCGCCCATCTTGGCCTCCCAAATAGAATTTATTTCTCAGAGGGCCATGGCTGTATTGTTTTACTACTGTTCCATGCATGCACAGGTTAGAGGTGAACGTAGAACTTGGGTCAGTTCAAACACAGAATTTTAGGGTATTCTCCTCTTTAGCTGTCTGCTCTGCAGTTTCCCCCATGATCTCCATTACCAAGGAGATGTTTTATCTGCCTTATGGCTAGAAAGACAAGCTCCTCTCAAGAGTTGTTACTGCCAGCACTGCCAGGTAGTTCCATGTAACCGGAACTGCCTTTGGGGTAAAGTGGCAGTAATAAAGTGGTAAAATGCAAAGGGAGAAAAAAATACTTTCCTTATATTCCACAGTACCCTTTCTCTTGGTTTGTCTAGAATAGATTTTCTTATTGAGTTTTATGTGTCCTCCCTACCACCACTATTGCTAGGAACTTTTAAAAGACTACAAAACAGGCTGGGCCTGGTGGCTCACACCTGTAATCCCAGCACTTTGGGAGGCCGAGGCAGGCAGATCACCTGAGGTCAGGAGTTTGTAGACAAGCCTGGCCAACATGGTGAAACCCCATCTCTGCTAAAAATACAAAAATTAGCCGGGTGTGGTGGCAGGTGCCTGTAATCCCAGCTACTTAGGAGGCTGAGGCAGGAGAATTGTTTGAACCTGGGAGGTGGAGGTTGCAGTGAGCCAAGATTGCGCCATTACATTCCATCCTGGGGCAATAGAGCAAGACTTCGTCTCAAAAAAACAAAAAACAAAAAACAAACAAAAAAACAGATTTTCTTCCCTCACTTCCCAAGTTTTTGGGCTTAATCAGTGACGGAGATAGGCTCTAGTGGGCTTATAACATCTTGACCTGCACCAAGTGTCCAGGACATTTTAACACCAAAAACTGGGAGGGGCCGGCCACGGTGGCTCACACCTGTAATCCCTGTACTTTGGGAGGCTAAGGTGGGCAGATCACCTGAGGTTGGGAATTCAAGACCAGCCTGACCAACATGCAGAAACCCCGTCTCTACTAAAAATACAAAAAATTAGCTGGATGTGGTGGCACATGCCTGTAATCCCAGCTGCTCAGGAGGCTGAGGCAGGAGAATTGCTTGAACCCGGGAGGCAGAGGTTGCAGTGAGCTGAGATCACACCATTGTACTCCAGCCTTGGCGACAAGAGCAAAACTCCCTCTCCAAAAAAAAAAAATTAAATAAATAAATAAATAATTAAAAAATTGTTTCTAACAATTCTAGAGGCTGGAAAGTTTGAGTCAAGGTGCCAGCTGATTTGGTATCTGGTGGGGGCCTCCATCTGCCTGGTTTACATACAATTATCTTCTTGCTGTGTCTTCACATGGCAAGGAAAAATCATGTCTCCTCTCTAGTCTTAATTCAGTGCCCCACCTCCAAATCCTATCACATTGGGTATTAGATTTTCAGCACCCAAGTTTTGTGAGGACACACATGCAGTCTGTAGCCGTGCTGTGGAACTTCAATTGTATAAACTATTGGTAAGTGATAATCAGGGTCAGAACTGGAGTACCTTATTGTATTTTATGTCTTATTCTTTACAGGGTTTGATGATTTTTCCCCAAAAAAAGTTTTATTGGCAAAGTATTCAAAAAAAAAAAAAAGAGGCCAGGCATGGTGGCTCACACCTGTAATCCCAGCACTTTGGGAGGCCGATGGAGGAGGCTCACTTGAGCCCGGGACAGGAGTTTGAGACCAGATTCGGTAACATAGCAAGACCCTGTCTCTACAAAAAAGCAATTTGAAGGAGACAATGTGGGTCAATTTTGGAGCATACATAGTGACTGAAATTTATTTACTGTGTCAACTAAATAACTAAATAAAAGTTCATGACTCCTTACTACTAAAAAGGGAATGAGGGAAGACCTTTTCTTACCAAAGAATGCCAGTATTAAAGGATGAAAAGAATGACATACTTAGAAGAATCACCCTTTTACAACCCTATAGCTGTTTCAGGTAAGGATCATCAGTAGATACACTAAAGCATCATGGGTAACAGGATATTCAAGATGTCACAGATCACCCTATGTACTGGTAATTGCCAAGGACAAATTATATCATAGGCTTGACGTTCAGTTGCCTTAACCAAGCATCTTTCTCAATAAAGTTGTTTTGTGGGGTGGTGAGAACTTAATTGTGTGCTTTCATAATACTTTTAATAAGACTCACCCATTAAGAAAAGTCTTAGCCGGGTCTGGTGGCTCGCGCCTGTAATCCCAGCTATTTGGGAGGCTGAGGTAGGCGGATCACGAGGTCAGGAGATCGAGACCATCCTGGCTAACATGGTGAAACCCCGTCTCTACTAATGTACAAAAAATTAGCTGGGCGTGGTGGTGGGCGCCTGTAGTCCCAGCTACTCGGGAGGCTGAAGCAGGAGAATGTCGTGAACCTGGGAGGCAGAGCTTGCAGTGAGCTGAGATAGCGCCACTGCACTCCAGCCTAGGGGACAGAGCAAGACTCTGTCTCAAAAAAAGAAAAAAAAAGAAAGTCTTGTAAAATCTGAGAACTATAGTTAAAAAAAAAAGTGGGGGGAAAAGTCTTAGAACATACAATGTTGCAGTAGGCTTTACAAAATGTTGCCTGTTTGTATGCTCAGATCATTGGTAAGGGGACTTACACTCTTGAGGATCAGGGCCAGGAAGTCATTATGAAGTTATGTTGATTTTTTTTCCCCCAATAAAGCTACCTCAAAAACATTGAAATTATATAAATATCTTTAAAATTATTATGCTTCAGTTGGTAAGCTTTAGGATATAAGCATGGCAGAAGTTCATTTTTATTTCATTTTTAATAAAATTATAGCACTGAAGATGGTATCTAACTTGTCTAGGCAGATATTCCCACATGTGATCCTTAGTCTCTAATTTGTTATAGATGCTAAGTACTTGTAAGTTGAAAGTGATAGACTGTAAAACCACATCACCCCTTCTTTACTGTAGGATTCTTCTTTAGTGATCATGCTCTCTCTACAACATGGTAGATTAGATAGGGCTAGGGAGCTGCTGCTTCTCCTTTATTAGCTTTTCCTTTGTCCAGTTATAACGATTCCGTTGGCCATAGTGAAGCCCATGGATGGATCATTTCTGTAGAAAAACAATTCAGCGTATGCTTTATTTAGAGTGAACCTTTGTTCTTGGTTTGCTGTGTAAAAACAAACAGCCCAGTAAGACATGGAGTGCTATAATGGAAAGAGAGATCTGGACTTCGTTGTTACTGTGTTTTGTTTTGTTTTGGGATGGAGTCTTGCTCTTGTCGCCAAGGCTGGAGTACAATGGTGTGATCTCAGCTCACTGCAACCTCTGCCTCCCAGGTTCAAGTGATTCTCCTGCCCCAGCCTGCCGAGTAGCTGGGATTCCAGGTGCCTACCACATGCCTGGCTAATTTTTGTATTTTTGGTAGAGATGAGGTTTCACCAGGCCGGGCATGGTGGCTCATGCCTGTAATCCCAGCGCTTTGGGAGGCCAAGGCTGGTGGATCACCTGAGGTCAGGAGTTCGAGACCAGCCTGACCAACATGGTGAAACCTTGTCTCTACTAAAAATACAAAAATCAGCCAGGCGTGGTGGCAGGTGCCTGTAATCCCAGCTACTCGGGAGGCTGAGGCAGGAGAATCACATGAACCCGGGAGGCAGAGGTTGCAGTGAAGCGAGATCATGCTGTTGCACTCCAGCGACAAGAGTGAAACTCCATCTCAAAAAAAGAAAAACAAAGGGGTTTCACCATGTTAGCCGGGCTGGTCTCGAACTCCTGGCTTCAAGTGATCCTCCTGCCTCAGCCCCCCAAAGTGCTGGGATGTGAGCCACCGCGCCCAGTGAGATCTGGACTTTGAATTTGGGCATGTGCGTTCTAGTACGGGCTCATTATTTTAAGCCATCCTTGTTGCATCTTAGTTTCCTATCTGTCAGTAAGGTTGGATTGTACAATCCAAGATCTCTTCTCCCTTTAAATTCTCAAACAGTAGAGAAGATTTGGATATCATATTGATGTTGGCATTTTAGGCATTTTAATTCCCATATCCCTATTTTTATTTTGGCAGTTAGTTGCTTTAGATAAAGGGAATATATGTATTATGCATGTATGTATGTATGTGTATATATAGTGCATTCTAAATTTACGTGAAAATATTTGCAAGTGTCCTTTCAGTTTAGCACCGTCTATTATGGAAGAGTTCTAATATTCCATTTTTTCCCTCCTGCTATTGTCTTATGGAAACTGATGCTTCCAGTTTTCAACCTGTTAAAAGCTGTTGCTTGAGTCATCTTGATATTTTTACCTTATCCATGCATTATGGCCTCTTCTTTCTTCATTTGAAGAGTTCCATCATTAAATCAAGGTTTTTCAAAGAGGAACCCAAAATAGGAAAACAATTATAATCATACTTAACTTCAAAATTGATTGTTTTTTTACCAATGTTAAAATGAGTTTTTGGTAGAATGCTTTAACTTATGTAGTAAAAATATTTAAAGTTTTGTGTTACTTAGATCTGAGAAACAAGCCTTACTTGGGTTTTCTGTGTGTTAGATCTATTTATTTGTTACAGAGTGGGAAGAAGTGTTTAAAGATTACAAGGAAAGATAAAGAGTGGGTGAATATGATTAAGAGGCTTCTGAGAAAAAGATGACTTTTGGACACGTTTTGAAAGAAATGGTAAATGTGGATTGAAGGGGGAAAGGATATTTTCTAAAATAGATTGTGTAGTTGTTTAACATTAGATGGCTTTATTAATTTTTTATTTCTCACATGTTAATTCATAGAGAACTAAAGATGGTTGGTTACCTGCAATTTAATGATAGAGAAGCAGAAATTTGGGGAATAAAAGATGTTTCCTGTCTTTAAATTCTTCACTGTTAGAGCATGGCACCTAGTCCTATATGCTATGAATGATACCAAGCATCTCTCTTTCGGTATCAGCAGTCAGAGGATGTGTGAAGCAGATAAAACGGAAAGTTTCAGAGCATAAAATGAAATCCAGTTGAGTATATATATATTCCACATCTTACAAAAATGTTGGCTTGGTACAAACATGAGGTACTTAGCTGCCAGGCTGATAATCTATGTCCAAGTACTGCATTTTCAGAAATACAGGTTTGTGGCACCACCTGAACTCAGAGGATAAGATTTGGTGAACAAATGCCTATAAAGTGTACTCTGATAAGGCACAAGGAAGTGCATGGCAATCATAGGACATTTATTTAACATTTAAGGAAGGGATTTGGAAATTATGAAAAGAAGAAAGCCTGTATATTTTTGCCAAAGGACTTACAGGTGTTATTTCATACAGTACCACCAAGTTCATTTTTACTTATTTAGCAAATATTTATTTGCAGTTTTTATGAGTGGTTTATGAATAAACTTAAGTCCTCTTAACCCTAATATTTTCATGTTTTCACGAGAGGATAGTTCAAATGCTTTTGCCAAATGCTAATTTTTTTCTCAGTTACTTATTTAACAAGGGTTAATCATTTAGTTTAACATGAAGCTTGAAACCTCAGATTTTGTAGTGAAAATTCTGCACTGCTCTGTGGTTTGACTAAAGTAATTATGTTACAAAGATTTAATCATTTTAGTAGTGGATATTCTATAGACAGATATTCTATATTACTTATGTTTATGATACAGGCAGAAATAGGCAAACAAAAGTAATCTTCCTTCATGTCATAAACATTTATTTTGTCTTTTGCAGGATTATTACTATGAAACTTTTGATAGCATGTAGATTTGAAAATGCATTTGGGGCCTGTCGCGGTGGCTCATGCCTGTAATTCCAGCACTTTGGGAGGCTGAGGTGGGCAGATCATGAAGTCAAGAGATTGAAACCATCCTGGCCAATATGGTGAAACCCCGTTTCTACTAAAAATACAAAAATTAGCTGGGCGTGGTGGCATGGGTCTGTAGTCCCAGCTACTCGGGAGGCTGAGGCAGGAGAATGACTTGAACCCAGGAGGCGGAGGTTGCAGTAAGTCGGGTCGTACCAGTGCACTCCATCCTGGGTGACAAGGCAAGACTGTCTCAAATAAATAAAATTTAAAAGTTAAAGATAAAGAAAATGCATTTGGAATGATTTTCCTTAAGCAACATAAATGCATCATCTATTCTTTTTTTGGGACTTTGTTCTATGCTTAGTACAAATGGAGAGAGGTGAAATGAACCTACCTCACATTTGTAAGGAAGGTGTTTTACAATTTTTCCAAGGTACTTTGATTGTTTTTCTGTTGGCTTCCTCTTTTCAAAGGCCTCTTCCTTTCATTTACTTTAGTTTTAGGTCCTGAGATTCTTCTGTAGAGGTTTTGTTGTTTCTTGTCTGTGCTCTGTAATTCTCTCAGAGTGACAGGAAAGATTATACTGAGTTATGTCTTGTGCATTTAATACGTATTAGGCCAGATAATTCTGTAGAAATACTCAGGTAGACAAAAACTTTATTCAGATAAATATCTTACTGAGCCTACCTACTTACTGTGCCATCTTCCACTTCCTGGTCAGTAAGCTGAGTGTTGTCTGTAAACTGTCTCTAACTCATCTAAATGATAATGTAGCAGAAAATAAAGTCTGTAGATAATTCTGTAGAAATACTCAGGTAGACAAAAACTTTATTCAGATAAATATCTTACTGAGTCTACCTACTTACTGTGCCATCTTCCACTTCCTGGTCAATAAGCTGATTGTTGTCCCTAAACTGTCTCTAACTCATCTAAATGATAATGTAGCAGAAAATAAAGTCTACCTTGCATTCCATCGTGTTGGTGCAATCAGTGGGTTGTGGTTATCAGACCAGATTCTGAACATCTTCTAGAGAATTATGCTCTAGCTGCATTATCTGTATTATTTGGAAGAAGTAGGGAAAAATCATTAGTATAGACTGTGTTTCTCACATTTGAATTAAATAGGCGCATGTGTAGTGTTACTCCCAGTAGACACTCAGTATATATTTGTTGATTAAATAAAGAGACTTGGATTCTGTTTCGAGCTCTGCTACTTAATGGATGGGTTTCCTATTCTGCTTCCTCACGTTTGCAGAACTCACCTGTTTTGCATTTCACTAGGACAAGTTAGAGGGCAAAAAGTATTTGAGTTAATGCTGAGTGTTTTAAGTGGAAAACAGCTAGTCCTTTGGTGTGCCACCCTGAAGTGAGAGGACAGAAGAGACCTGACATGGCAGTCTCTATTGATCTTATCATCTGAGAGTATAGCCTGGAGAGTAGAGATAGCCCAGGGTCTGGAGTCATTTTATTTTCTGTTTTGTGTAGCCCAAATTTCATCTGGCCCTGGGCCAATGAGGGAGTAGTCAATTTCGTGGATGCTTTAGAACCAATTTGAGAGTAATTTCTTTAAAATTGGTATTCTTTCTGCAATTAAATATAGAACATTGAATTTTGACACACACCCTCTCTCCTTCCCACCCGCTCTGTCATTTATTTCCCACCTACTCTTTTCCAACACTCTTATCTTTTCATCCAGCTTCAATTTTCTTTGTATCTTCTATCCCATCGAACTATTTCCTATCAATGGCACTGTAGAATCTTACAGAGGCATAAATAAGAATGGCTCTGTAGGTCAGTATGACCCATGGAAATAGATCACAGATAATACGCCAGATAGGTGTCTGGGTACAAGGATGCTGCATCAGACTTGTTTCAGCACTACTACTACATAACATTCTCTAAGGGGAGATGCTGCCACTTGCCCTCTGTTTTCTTCTCCTCTTGGGTTGAAACTAGGGTACGGTATTGTAGTTCTGCTCCTTGTGGTTCGGACCTAATCCCTTGGCCTAACATCAAAGATTATCTCTTTTATTCCCAGTTCCTCAAAAAAAACTAAAGTACTGATTCTACCCTTTGTAAATTAGTTCCTGTTTGAGTTCCAGAGAAAGGTACTTACAGTTCCTTGACTAAAGTCCAGAGAGTAGAATGCTGGAGGAAGCATTCCTCTAATCAGTTTACTGATGATTCTGGTGGTTTGGCTCTTCTTTCTCTGGAAACTGAAAAGCAGTCTTTTGCTTCTTTGGATTTTCTCAGTTCCTACTTCCTGGTTTCATGTGTCCAAGCTACTATTGTCCTTTGGCTTCCCCAGTGTATCTTGCCTCTCTTTTATGGTGTCTCTTGACACTCATATCCTGCTCTTACAGTCTGATGAAACACTTATCTTCTAGGCAGTTCTTTTAAAATGAACAAAACAAAACTTTCATTGTATTTTAAAAAAAATTTTTGGAGCAGTTTTAGATTCATAACAGAATTGAGAGGAAGGTACAGAGATTTCCCATGTACCCCCCAGTGCCTACACATACATAGCCTCCTTTCCCTGATTATCAACATCCTCCACCAGAGTGGTACATTTGTTACAACTATAATTCTCTGGGGGTTTTTTGTTTTGTTTTGTTTTATTGGAGATGAGGTCTCACTCTTGCCTAGGCTGAAATGCAGTGGTGTGATCATGGCTCACTGCAAACACAACCTCCCAGGCTCAAGTTATCCCCCACCTCAGCCTCCCAAGTAGCTGGGACCACAGGCACATGCCAACATGCCAGACTAATTTTTGTGTATTTTGTAGAGATGGGATCTCACCATGTTGCCCAGGCTAGTCTCGAACTCCTGGATTCGAGCAATCTTTCCACCTCAGCATCCCAAAGTGCTGGGATTACAGGTGTGATCTACTGCACTCAGCCTGTAATTCTTTTAGTGATCCTGTGGAGAGGGTGTACTGAGTGGAAAAGAGCTACCAATTTGTTTTGCATAGAGCAATCTAATGTCTCTATTCACTTTTGTAGTTCCAAAATGTGTTAGAGGAATTTCAGAATGCACAAATTAGAAGGCAAATTTCTGGCTGCAATTTTGATGCAATAATCCAAAAGAGGAATGACTAGATAACTTTTGATACATATTTTATAAAATTTGGTTTTGATCTCAGTCTTATTTTTCTTCTCAGTTGCTCTAGGTCGTAACCAGCCTTTGAAAAAAGAGAAACCAAAATGGAAAAGCGATTATCCTATGACAGATGGACAACTACGCAGCAAGAGGGATGAATTTTGGGATACTGCACCAGCTTTTGAAGGCCGGAAAGAGATATGGGATGCCTTGAAGGCTGCTGCACATGCTTTTGAGAGCAATGATCATGAACTTGCACAAGCAATCATTGATGGTGCAAACATAACATTACCACATGGTAGGTTTGGTGTTCCTCAAAGACAGAGGGAACTTAATCAGCTTTGTTTCTGATAGCAGGAAACCAAATGGGAGAGTTTTTTTTCCTTTGCTATGAATTATTCTTTTTTTTTAATGTAGCAAGGAATAGTATTCCTCTTTTTTTCTTGTACATCTTTCAGGTGGAGGCAGGTTTTACTTTGTGTGTTTATATATATATATATATATTTTTTTTAAATATATCTTAATTTCAGAAAAGAACTCTTGATCATCTAAAAAGTTTCCGTGTAACCTAGTTCTCCATGAAGACCTCTTCTCTCCACCCTCCCACCCCTACCTCACCAGCCTCATCCCCCTGCCAATCTATTGGAGCTTCCACTTCACTGGTTTCCTCCTAGCAGCGCTAGAGATAGAGTCTCAGTTTAGATTTTGTGAGCTGTAGAGACCCAGAGGATGCTCCTTTTAGTCATTATACTTTCTTGTCAAGCCTATTTTTGGCATAATAAGCAAACCCAAACTTAGAAGTGAGTCCCACATGTTTTTAAGGACAATTTTCCATGATTGTAGCCCTGAGGATTATTAGGAACTTCTCTCTTTGGCGTAGGAATGTGACTCTTTTAAGGATAACCATAAGCTTTGAGTATTTCCAGGGATGCGCATATGCTGGTGCCATGTACATACTCTTGTTTGTTCTTCTTCATGAGAAACATATGAAAATTTTTCATGCTACATTGAGATTTAGGTGTTAATTTTGTATTTACATTTTTTATCTATATTAATATTCTCAGTATTCTCTTTAGTTTTTCAAGTTAATATTTTCAAGGTTGTCTTTTCAGATCTGTGTAATAACCACCTTGCATTGATTTCTATTCATATTGATATCTTCATTGTTTCAATCCCCAGTATCTCCCTTTATCTATATTCTTAGAGGAACAGTGACTTTCATTGTTTAACCATCTGCTTTATGTCCTTTAACTCTATGTCAAATGACAGATTTTTATTTTATTTTATTCTGTTCTTTCTCTCTCTTTTGAGACAGAGTCTTGCTCTGTCGCCCAGCAGGCTAGAGTGCAGTGGTGCAGTCAGCTCACTGCAACCTCCGCCTCCCAAGTTCAAGTGATTCTCATGCCTCAGCTTCCCCACCATGCCTGGCTAATTTTTATATTTTTAGTAGAGATGGGGTTTCTTCATGTTAGCCAGGATGGTCTCGATCTCCTGACCTCGTGATCCACCTGCCTCGGCCTCCCAAAGTGCTGGGATTACAGGCGTGAGCCACTGTGCCTGGCCCCAAAGTCCCTTTTTTTAAGAGACAGGTCTCACTCTGTCATCCAGGCTGGAGTGCACTGGCATGATCATGGTTCATTGCAACCTCAACCTCCCAAACTCAAGAGATCCTCCCACCTCAGCCTCCCAAGTACCTGGGACTGTAGGCCTGGCTACATTTTGCTTTTGTTTTTTGTTTTGTTTTGTTTTGTTTCTTGGAGAGGCATGGTCTCACTGTGTTGCCCAGGATGGTCTCGAACTCCTGGATTCAAGCAGTCCTCTTCTTCCCTTGGCCTTCCAAAGTGCTGAGGTTATAAGCATAAGCTGCTGTGCCTGGCCAAAAGATACTTAACTTACTATATCCTTGCCAGATTCCAAATCACCAACATTAATTCCAAATTAATTTTCTGATTAATTGTGCTTTCAAGAAACATTCCTTTTTTTTATGGCTGCTTGTTCTTTATTATGAAAGTTTGTTAGCATAGTCTTTTGTTACTAATGTTATTGAGCACACACGGATCACTTTTTCTATACATGTGTAAAAGTGATCCCTCCTACATTTGGAGAATTTATGATAGAATGCCATTTTCAGTATGACTCTTTTTTTTATGACCGTGAGTCTTGTTTGTTTGTTTGTTTGTTTGGAACTTATTTTATTTTTTTGAGACAGAGTCTCACTCTGTTGCCCAGGCTGGAGTGCAGTGGCATGGTCTTGGCTCACTATAACCTCCACCTCCCAGGTTCTAGCAATTCTCATGCCTCAGCCTCCCAAGTAGCTGGGATTACAGGCGTGCGCCATCACGCCCAGCTAATTTTTGTATTTTTTTGGTAGAGATGGGGTTTCACCATGTTGGCCAAGCTGGTCTTAAACTCCTGGCCTCAAGCTATCTGCCTGCCTTGACCCCCCAAAGTGCTGGGATTACAGGCGTGAACCACGGCACCTGGCCTCAGTATGACTCTTTAGTCCCAGTTTTCATGGGTAGTCCCTAAATTCTTTACTTTTTTTTTTTTTTTTTTTGAGGCAGAGTCTTGCTGTGTCGCCTGGACTAGAGTGCAGTGTCCGGATCTCAGCTCACTGCAAGCTCCACCTCCCGGGTTTACGCCATTCTCCTGCCTCAGCCTCCTGAGTAGCTGGGACTACAGGCGCCCGCCACCTCACCCGGCTAGTTTTTGTATTTTTAGTAGAGACGGGGTTTCGCCGTGTTAGCCAGGATGGTCTCGATCTCCTGACCTCGTGATCCGCCCGTCTCGGCCTCCCAAAGTGCTGGGATTACAGGCTTGAGCCACCGCACCAGGCAATTCTTTACCTTTATGTGATTGTGAGTTGGGAGGTGCTGGGCATCATCTTAGTCCATTTACCTTTTTCAGTTTTGTAATGATCGTCTTCACCTACTACCTTTATATAATATAAAGGGAAGGGGTCTTCCTTTACAAATAGTTTTATCATCCTCTTTTTGATGTCTATATCTTCTATTTTTCGAGGAGAATATATGTTATATAGACCTACACGTAGGTGGAAGAAGAGTCATGTATGTGTGATTGCATGAGATCCAGAATGTTGGAACTTTTAATTTCTTATTTTGTACTTATAATTACCTGCTGGAATACCTGGTTGCTTTCTGTATAGTGTACCCTCATTTAAAAGTTCATGGAGGCAAAATAACTCTGTTGCACATAAGGCTGGGGCTTATGCATAGCCTATCGGATGTGGGCTCAGATCACCAAAGACCAAAGTCCCTTATTTCTGCTTATCTATGTAAACTGCCAAGAAAATGTTCCCGGCAGCCCTACCTACCAACAGATCAGGGAGAATTACTCTCAGAAATTCGAGAATTATTGGATGCCCCTCTGTTCCCCTTCTATGATTAAGGAATATTTTCTGCTTAAGCGTGGAATAATCAAGCCAATGTCTGAGTTTTTCTCTTTCAGAACTCTTGATAACTTTCTGGGTATTAATATCGTCATTGGTACCCTTGATTGAATTCTTTTGTTCATATCTGAATCTTGTCAATATTTCTTGGACCTTATAATTTTGTTTTGTTGTACACTCTAGCTCACCGTCAGTTTATAACTAGGCTATTGCATGCTTTTACCTGGACTGGCTTAGTGGTATTGCTGAGATTCTTTCCATCCTTTTTGTGTAATTACATGTTTGAAATTTTACTTTGGGCCAGGCGTGGTGGCTTACGCCTGTAATCCCAGCACTTTAGGGGGCCAAGGCTGGTGGATCATGAGGTCAGGAGATCGAGACCATCCTGGCTAACACGGTGAAACCCCGTCTCTACTAAAAATACAAAAAATTAGCCAGGTGTTGTGGCAGGCGCCTATAGTCCCAGCTACTTGGGAGGCTGAGGCAGGAGAGTGGCGTGAACCCAGGAGGCGGAGCTTACAGTGAGCCAAGATTGCGTGACTGCACTCCAGCCTGGGCGACAGAGCGAGACTCTATCTCAAAAAAAAAAGAAAAAAGAAAAAAAGAAATTTTACTTTGGGCACATTGCGTTGTGCTACCCAAAGCACTTTGTATTTTAAGTTTAAGTTACTGCATAGACTTGACTATTATTTAGTTCAGGTTTTGATATCAGATCTCATCTTCTGTCCCTACTGTATTACTTGCAACTGTGGGACTTTGGGCAAATCACATCTTCTGTAAGCTTCAATTCTCTCATCTGTAAAATATGGATAAGAACTGTCTACCTCTTGGGATGGTTATGTTGATTAAATGTAGTAGTAATACATGTAAGTTGCTGATCAGAGTGCTGGGTATTCAAAACGCACTTAATAAATAGTAGTGCTGATGATCTTATTTCTTGAACTCTGAAATTAACAAGTAAATTCCCAGTTCCCTGCACCAAAATTCTGAATTCATAGATTTTGATCATTTTCTAAATTATCTTTTTTTTGACACAGAGTTTCACTTTTGTCACCCAGGCTGGAGAACAAAATAACATTACACTTTTTAATTATCTTCCTCTGTTAATAACAGTAAGTCTTCAGTTTATTCTCAAGTGGCAATGGGGAGATTAAGAGGGAACTTGTCATAACTACCTGTTAATGTTATATTTACACATACGGTATATTTTCTTTCTGGAAACTGACTCATATTGAGAATGGTATGAACATATATTGTGGAAAAGGCTCCCCATGTGATTTTGATACCTGGTACCACTTTCACAGTTTTCCTGTCCTATATGAGCTTTAATTGTTCATGATTTGCACAGCATGTTGTTACTCCTTGTCTTACATTTCTTAAAGAGCTTATTTGCTTTTTCTCATTGATTGCTATTTTGCCATTACCTAGAAATCCTAAAAACATTCTTAATATAGTAGTTTACCAGTGAAACCAGGTTATAGGTTAGCGATTTGCCAAATTAGCATAAACAGGGTAAGAAAAAACAAGTAGTATTTACACTTCTCACACATTTGCTGTGTAGTGAATAGTATACTATTTAGTAATTTTCAGTGAAAGCTTATTCAGAAACTGTATCTAATAAAGATGAACACTTAATGCTTTTTGTAATTATGATATAGAAGATTTAAAAAGATTTTAGGAATTGCCTACTCCCTTCCTCTACCTCCTGGTTTTCTAGAAAGGTAGTTGTTGATTTGTTTAGCATCTACAATTATCTCATAATTCTTAGTGAGAGTATTTTTTTCTAACATGTTTTCCATATCCCAGCGATTGAAATGTAAAAGCTGTCCTCTTACCCTCCTTGAATAGATGGAGTAGCTAGCTGCTCCCTGTTACTCAAACATGCTTTTCTACTGGGAAAGAGAAATTTAACCCAGATTTTATTCATACTCCTATAGCTAAATGTCACCAATTCTTCAGTTTGGCTTTCAGTTTTCAGTTTTCTTTTGTCCTTAACCCTTAAGGGGTATGGGAGGTAGAAAAACTTAATTCTTAGAAAACTTAACTTTTTTTATTTCTCTTTTCACAAAGTTTGTTACATGGGTGGAAAAGGAGTTCCCCAGAATGTTTTTTTCTTTATCTCAAAATATATTAAATGTGCGTTATATATAATAAAATTTAATTTTTTAAACAACAAAGGCACTTACAAATAGTATAAAGAGCATGTTATGTGTAAGGAACCAACGTATGAAAAGAACACTAGACTGAGAATCAGTAATAAAATACTCGAAACTCATGTTGTTTGTATGTATGTATGTATGTATGTATGTATGTATGTATTCATTTATTTTATTTTTATTTTTTTGGAGATGGAGTCTGGCTCTGTCACCCACGCAGAAGTGCAGCGATGCAATCTTAGCTCACTGCAACCTCTGCCTCCTGGGTTCAAGCAATTCTCATGCCTCAGCCTCCCGAGTAGCTGAGATTATAGATGTGCACCAACGCGCCCATCTAATTGTTGTATTTTTAGTTGAGACCGGGTTTCACCATGTTGGCCAGGATGATCTCAATCTCCTGACCTCAAGTGATCCACCCGACTTGGCCTCCCCAAGTGCTGGGATTACAAGCATGAGCCACTGTGCCCAGCCTCATGTTTTGAATTAACATTTAATTCTTATGCCTGTAATAATCACCTACAGCTATCCCCATTTTGCACAGATCAGAAAACTGAAGCACAGAGAGAGGTTGCATCATTCTTCCAAAGTATAAGTCATGAAATTGGCATTTGAACTCAAGTTTTGGATCTCACAGTAACTAACGCAATTTAATGCCCTGGACAAGTCATTTCATCTCCCTGTTCTGTAAAGTGATTGCACAAGTAATCTTCAGTATTTGGTCTATGTCTAATGTTTTAGTTCCCTTGCACACTATGTAGAATACTTTAAAATGGTAAACTGTTAAAAGGAAAAAAGCAGATTCTCTTCAGACATAAACAGGAAATCCATGTGTGTAAGTCTTGTTTCCATTTTCCTTAGGTGTTTCAAATGCCCATTAAGAAGCAGGCCATGAATTTTGGTGTGGACTTTAAAGGTTCATACAAGAATTTTTCAGGCCTGGCGCGGTGGCTCTTGCCTGTAATTCCAACACTTTGGGAGGCCGAGGTGGGTGGATCATGGGGTCAGGAGTTCGAGACCAGCCTGGCCAACGTGATGAAGCCCTGTCCCTACTAAAAATACAAAAATTAGCTGGACGTGGTGGCGGATGCCTGTAATCCCAGCTACTCAGGAGGCTGAGGCAGGAGAATTGCTTGAACCCGGGAGGCAGAGGTTCTCAAGAGTGTGCCATTGCTCTCCAACTTGGGCAACAAGAGCCAGACTGTCTCAAAAGAAAGAATTTTTCATTTGGCCAGGCACAGTCGCTCATGCCTCTAATCCCAGCACTTTGGGAGGCCGAGGCAGGAAGATCACGAGGTCAGGAGATGGAGACCATCCTGGCTAATAGGGTAAAACCCCATCTCTACTAAAAAATACAAAAAACTAGCCGGGTGAGGTGGCGGGCGCCTGTAGTCCCAGCTACTCGGGAGGCTGAGGCAGGAGAATGGCATAAGCCCAGGAGGCGGAGCTTGCAGTGAGCTGAGATCCGGCCACTGCACTCCAGCCTGGGCAGCATAGCGAGACTCCGTCTCAAAAAAAAAAAAAAAAAAAAAAAAAATGAAAAAAGACCTCCTTTTTATGTCATTCTGGGTAGTGGAGGTAGAGGAACACAGGGTTTCTATTTCTAACATGGTCCCAGGGAGTATGTTATACTGACTTCTACTTCTGTAAAGCCAGATCAGCTTTACACAGACCACTATGTTCAGCTGCTTCTAGTCTGCTCCGTTGCCCCTTTTAGAGCATTGAAAATTAAAGATCAGTGTCCCCCATAAAACTGTGGCAAAGTGTTACACAAGCTCTTAATCATGATTTGACTGTCATATGACATCAACAATACGTATACAGGTTAAGCCACTTTTCACTTATGTTTACTACAAGAGATGATAGACTTAGTTTTCTGAATGCCACAGTCTTGATGGCTGATTTGGTAGTTTGAGATAGCTAGACCTCCTGCTTCTAAAGCCTGATTGCCAAATATAAACTTGATATATGTAATTCCTAGCAAAGTGTTTGCATGAGAGAGCCTGTAATTTGTTAGCATCCCTACAATCCTGAAAAACTGCACCTAATATCTGGGTGGAGGATGATTTTGATGGCCCTTTGGACATTAGTGTGATTCAGGTTTGTGGAAATCACCGTGAAACATGAAGCCATAGACTCAAATTTTATGAAACCTTGATCCTTTGTGACATTGCTGTTGGTGAGTGTTCCCCTGTAAGTCTGATTCTGAGATTTAAAACTTGTGAGAAGAGAGCCAACATTATTGTGTATTTTCTATGGATTTGTTATATGTACTAGGGAATTTTTCACGTGCATATTATTTAATCTTTACAACAACTTCATAAGGGAGGTACTATAATTTTTGAGGAAATAGACTCACCATGTCCAAAATGAGGGTCTAAATTCAAATAGTATGACTGACTCCAAAGCCATTGCTCCTGTCATATCTCAGTGCTTCTCCTGGAATCTTATGTCCCTCTATCAGGCTTGAGTGTACTGCCTGAACCCCACTGTTTCATTCCTTTACATTCATTCTGTCATTTAAGTGTTCTCATTCTTTCTAGCAATTTCCAACTCAAATGTTAAGGCTTTCCTTTGCCATAGCAGTGCATGGTTGCTAAGAAGTAGAAGAGTTTATAATACAAAAATTAGCCAGGGTTGGTGGCACGCACCTGTGGTCCCAGCTACTTGGGGAGGCTAAGGCAGGAGAATTGCTTGAGCCCAGGAGGCAGAGGTTGCAGTGAGATAATATCATGCCACTGTCCTCCAGCATGGGCGACAGAGCAAGATTCCATCTCAAAAAAATAAATAAATAAAAAATAAACCTTCTGAGTCAGAAAAGAGAAGTCAGGAGCAAAGACATTTATTCCTACAGGCTTTGGAAGAGACCCATAGTGCTACAAAAACCTTGGTGTTCTAGAACATTGCCCTCTTCTTTCATTTTGAGAGGATGGTTTTCTATACCAGATTGCCAATGTGACCTAAATATTAAATTTGTTAACTTTATCAAGGTATATTAAAGTACACTAAACAGCATGTTTAAAGTGGACAATCTGATGAGCTTTGACATGTATATACTTGTAAAACTCCCCACAATCAAGATGACAAACATTTCCACACCCTTGCCAACATTGATTTTTAACTTTTACAAACCTGGTCATGTAGTGATGCAAGTCTCACGTGGTAAGAACTTTTCACACTGAGCTACAGTCTTAAGGGAATCAGAGCACAGAGGGATAAACAGGCCTTTAAATGCTGAAAAATACATCTTTCTAACCTGAAAGATTGCTTGAAAAAGAGTGTAAAGCATTAGACCTAATGACATTTAGTAAAGGTATTATTTGTCATCTAATTTAGTCTTATCTTTCTAATTTTCTAGTGGAATATTTTGAGGCGTAATTTAAAATAATCATGGAAGAAAACAGTTGACCAAGGAAAATAGAAACATCTGAGCCAATCATCTAGATAAAAGATAAATAGAAGCAACTTCAGAAAATTATGTATGAAATCAGAACAGAAGGTGGAGACTTGGCAGCTTTCTTCCTACCATGGGGAGCTTTCAGGGCTTCCTGGCCTGGGGAAATGATGCCCTGGCACTTATTTAGCCTGGTGGCCATCTGTCTCTGCTAGGACATGAGCCTACAATAGGTTTGTGAGAAGAAAAAAATAAATAAATAAAACAAAAAAAAACTGTCCTTCCATAGAGGATGTTAGGTGGGCAATCTGAGCAATCCTGATTAGAATTTTGTTAAAACTAGTGATTGCTAAATGAACTGCACCCTTGGTGGCCAGTGGGTGGTAATTAAAACCTTTTGTAAAATATTTTGTAAATGTAGCTAAAAGTGATTTTGGAAAAATAGAAAAATCCCTATGTTGTCAACTTTTAGATGTTCCCTTTTGTGTTTAAACATACTGGGTTTCTTTAAGCAAACCTCTCTGTATTAGTCCATTTTCACAGTGCTTTAAAGAACTTCCAGAGACTAGGTAATTCACAGAGAAAAGAGGTTTAATCGACTCACAGTTCCACAGGGCTGGGGAGGCCTTAGGAAACTTAGAATTACGATGGAAGGCAAAGAGGAAGCCGGGCCTTCACATAGCAGCAGGAGAGAGAAGAGTGAGGAGCAAAGGGGGAAGAGTCCCTTATAAAACCATCAGATCTTGGCCGGGCACAGTGGCTCACGTCTAATCCCAGCCCTTTGAGAGGCAGAGACAGGCAGATCACTTGAAGTCAGGAGTTTGAGACTAGCCTGGCCAACATGGTGAAATCCTAGCTCTACTAAAAATACAAAAATTAGCCAGGTATGGTGGTGCATGCCTGTAATCTCAGGAGGCTGAGGCTGAGGCTGAGGCACGAGAATTGCTTGAACCTGGGAGGCGGAGGTTTCAGTGAGCCAAGATTGCACCCCCTCACTCCAGCCTGGGCCACAGCGTGAGATTCTGTCTCAAAAAAAAAAAAAAAGAAATGAAAAACATCAGATCTCGTGAGAACTCATTATTATGAGAACAGCTTGGGGGAAGCCGCCCCCATGATCCAGTCACCTCCCACCAGTCCTCTCCCTAGGCACGTGGGGTTTATCGGGGTTACAATTCAAGATGAGATTTGGGTGGGAACAGCCAAACCATGTCACTGTCTGTCTTCTGCTGCCTCATTTTTTTTCACACACTCCTCTCAAATACTGTAGATGAGACAGCCACATACCACTGAAACTTCTCTCAGTCACCACCATTTCCTCTGGACCAACTTGGGCTCATCTTCCATTTTCTTTTAGCTGTCGTAGGCATCATTAGCAAATACGTTGTTGGGCTCCACTGGGCACTGTTGGTTTCTTGCTCCTTGTGATTCATTTCTTGACTTTTTATCCCTTGTATTTGTCCTCTGCCTTTTGTTCTAAGTACATTTTCTCCCTCTCATTAACTAAGAACCAATCCCTGTACCTCTTACACATTATACACTTGACTACTTACTAGTTCTGTGACCCTGGACACAAGTTACTTGATTCTACTTCAATTTTTCCATCAGTAAAATGGGTAGAATAGATTTAGCTTATAGTGCTTTTGTGAGGATTAAATGTTAATATATGTAAAGTGCTTAGACAGGGTTAGCAGTAGTAAACACTCCTAAGTGTTTTTGTTTTTTTTTTTTTTGACTCCGTTGCCCAGGCTGGGAGTGCAGTGGTGTGATCTCAGCTCACTGCAACCTCTGCTTCCCAGGTTCAAGCGATTCTCCTCCCTCAGCCTCCTGAGTAGCTGGGATTACAGGAGCGCACCACCGCAACTGGCTAATTTTTTGTATTTTTAGTAGAGACAGGGTTTCACCATGTTAGTCAGGCTGGTCTCGAACTCCTGACCACGTGAGCCACTGTGCCCAGCCAAATGTTTACTTTTTTATGTTAAATCTTGTATGTTGGAAATTATTACTCTCCAAACTTCTTTTACCCTGACTTTTCCCAATCTGCTTTAGTTACTTGTAGCTAATTCAACTGAAGCATCTCATGGAACCTGGAGCAATTAAAAGCTAAGCAAAGAATCTTGTAACCCTAAATGATTTTTTTATGTCATTCTAGTTTCCAGTTACATGATTCTTTCCTTTTGGTTTTCCATCAAATCTAACCCATCATTTGGTTCTGCCAGTTACCTTCGAATCTCTCAGTTTGATTTTTTTTCCATTTCTGTAGTCAGGCAGTCATGATTCCAGTCAGTCTTTCTCTCTTCACATAGATGATAAAACAGTCAGCAGGCTTTGTCTTGTTCACCAACACAACCTTAGCACCTAGAATATGCAGTAGCATATAAAAGGCGGTGAATGTTGAATGTCTAATTTACCTGTTTTAGCCACCTGTGGTAATTTCCTGTAGTATTAAGCCTAAACTCCTGAACCCTACTATCAGGTTTCACTATTACTGCCTATTTAGTACTTTTACATCATTGATTCTGTATTCTACTTCAACAAGGTCCCATGGTATTCTCTGTTTACCTTGTAATTATTATTTCCATATCATTTCTATTTCTTCACTGCTATTCCGTGTCTTTAAAATCATGCCCAGGACACACCATTTCTACAGAATTCCTCCATGTTGGCTGTAGCAACTCTAGTCACTTTTCTGTTCTGCGATGTCTCAGCACCTGTGTTTGATTTTCATTGTATCCGTTTATACTAAAATCTGTGATGGGTATGCTGTATCTGCTCATGAGTATATGCTCCTGGAGATCAGGGACAGCCTTGGTTCTCTTACAACCTTCTCAGTGTCAGTGAGATGCCCTACACACTTCAAGATGATCAGTAAATGTCTATGCAGTGACTCTAGAATGTAAGAGTTGTTTCCTATTGATCCTTGTTAGGTTCTAAAGAGGTTGTGTGGTAGAAACCACTACTATCAGTGCAGTTTGTCTTTAGTAGAGATTTGGGGCCATTAAATAATGGAGGGTTAGGATTATGTTGTTCAAGAGTCTAGGCCACAAAGGAGCCAGTCTGCTCTGAATAGGTAATTCTGCGGTGATAGTCAGTTATGGACTACAATGTAAAATATTACTTTTATTGATATTTTGTGATCCCAGATACTTAATTCGGGAAGAGGGTAACCCATAAACCTATAGACTTAAAATGAAATCAAATCATATTTGAGTAAATGGTATGGATTTTGCCCTTATTTATTTTAGAGTGGTTTTAAGTTCACATTAAAATTAAGTGGAAGAAACAGAGATTTCCCATGTACCCCCTACTCCCACACATGCATAGCCTCCCCCAATATCAACATTCACCGTTAGAGTAGTTCATTTGTTAAAATAAATGAACCTACATCGAAACGTCACTATCACTCAGAAGTCCATAGTTTAGGGTTCACTCTTTTTTTGTTTTTGAGACGGAGTCTCGCTCTGTTGCCCAGGCTGGAGTGTAGTGGCGTGATCTCAGCTCACTGCAAGCTTCGCCTCCCGGGTTTACACCATTCTCCTGCCTCAGCCTCCCGAGTAGCTGGGACTGCAGGTGCCCGCCACCTCGCCTGGCTAGTTTTTTATATATATATTTTTTTTTAGTAGAGACGGGGTTTCACCGTATTAGCCAGGATGGTCTCGATCTTCTGACCTCGTGATCCGCCAGTCTCGGCCTCCCAAAGTGCTGGTAGGGTTCACTCTTGGTGTTGTACATTCTGTGGGTTTAGACAACTTTATATTGACATGTATCCATCATTAATGGTATCATCCAGAGTTGTTTCACTGTCCTGAAAAATCCTCTGTGTTCTACCTATTCATCCCTCTCGCTCTCCTAACCCCATGGCAACCATTGAACTTTTTTATTGTCTTCGTAGTTTTGCCTTTCACTTAACTAATATGCATTTAAGTTTTCGCTATGTGTTTTCATGACTTACTAGCTCACTTATTTTATTATTTATTTATAGATGGAGTCTTACTCTGTCACCAAGGCTAGAGTATGGTGGCCCAGACATAGCTCACTGCAGCCTCAAGCTTCTGGGCTCAAGCAAATCCTTCCTCAGTCTTCCAAGTAGCTGGGACTATGGGCAGGCACCACCATGCCTGGCTAATTTTTTATTTCTTTCGTAGAGATGGGGCATTGCTCTGTTACCCAGGCTGGTTTTAAACTCTTAGCCTCAACCCATCCTCCCACCATAGCCTCCCTAGGCACTGGGATTGCAGGCATGAACCACTGTGCCCAACCTCCTGGGATTTTGATTGGGATTTGCATCAGATCTATAGACTAAGCTGGGAAGAACTGATGTCTTGACGGTATTAAGTCTTCCTGTCTGTGAACATGTACGCTCTCTCTATTTAGTAATTATTTTATCAAGGTTTTTTTTGGTCATTGTTTCATTTCTTATACATACTTTGTTAGACTTATACCTGTTTTCTTTTTGAGGTGCTAATGTAAATTGTGTTTTAAATTTTAGATTCTACTTGCTCATTGCTGATGTATAGGGGAGTGGTTGACTTTTGTATATTAACTTTGTATCTTGCAACCTTGCTATAATTGCTTATTAGGTCTAGTAGCTTTTATGTTGATTCTTCGTATTTTTTACATAGACAGTATATCATTTGCAAACAAAGGCAGTTTTATACCTTTTCTTGTCTTGCCTTGTTTTATTGCATTAGCTAGGATTTCCAGTACAGTGTTAAAAAGTGGTGATGAGAGGGGACATCCTCGTCTTTTTCCCAGTCTTAGTAGGAAAGCTTTGAGTTTCTCACCATTAAGTATGTCTTAGCTATAAGGTTTTTGTTGTTTTTGTTTTTGTTTTTTAAACGGAGTCTCACTTTGTCACCCAGGCTGAGGTGCAGTGGCTCTATCTCAGCTCCCTGCAAGCTCCGCATCCTGGGTTCAGGCATTCTCCTGCCTCAGCCTCTCAAGTAGTTGGGACTACAGGCACCTACCACGATGCCCGGCTAATTTTTTTGTATTTTTCAGTAGAGATGGGGTTTCACCGTGTTAGCCAGGATGGTCTCGATCTCCTGACCTCATGATCCGCCCGCCTCGGCCTCCCAAAGTGCTGGGATTACAGGCGTGAACCACCGTGCCTGGCCAGCTATAGCGTTTTTGTAGATATTCTTTATCAAGTTAAGGAAGTTCCCTTTTATTCCTAGTGCTGATAATGAGTGTTGGGTTTTGTTATATGCTTTTTCAGCATCTATTGATATGATCATGTGATTTTTCTTTTTTAGCCTATTGATATTATGGATTATATTTATTAATTGATTTTCAAATGTTGAACCAGTCTTGAATACTTGAGACTAAAGCCTACTTGGTCATGGTGTATAATTATTTATACAATGTTGAATTTGATTCATTAATATTTTGTTGAGGATTTTTCAGTCTATGTTCATGAAGGATATTGGTCTGTAGTTTTCTTTGCTTGTAATGTTTGGTTTTGGTATTAGGGTAATGTCGGCCTCATAGATTAGTTAGGAAGTACAGTGGTCCCCCATTATCCATGGGGGGATATGGTCTTGGAATGTTCCAGAACCCCCAGTGGATGCTTGAAACTGTGGATAGTACTGAACCTAAATGCTGTCAATTGGAACACAATTCTTTTCTTGTCTTCCACCCACAAATGTAATGCCTTTTTCATCTGAACTAATTACTTGTCATTCACTGTGTTTTAACTATTGCGGTTTGAAGTGCCACAGCAAAACTAGCATGAATTTTTTTTCCTTATTTACAACTTCACAAATAAATTTGTTCTTATCTTAGATCTTAGCAACATCAACATTCAGATGTTTTTCTTTATTTGAGAACCTCCACATTTTCATTTAAAAAGAAGTACTTTATGGCTTCTCTTTGGCATATCTAAATTGCCAGCACCACTACTCTTGTGTTTTAGGGCCATTATTAAAATAAGAGTAATTTTAACATAAGCACTGCGATAATGCAACTGTTGATCTGATAACCAAGATAGCTACTAAGTGATTAATGAGCAGGTGGTATATACCGCATGGATACTCTGGACAAAAGGTTGATTCATGTCCCAGGCCAGATGGAGCAGGATGGCAAGAGATTTTATCATGCTACTCAGAAAGTTAAACAATTTAAAACTTATGCATTATGTGATTCCGGATTTTTCAGTTTAATATTTTTGGACCACAGTTGACCAAGAGAAATTGAAACTGCAGAAAGCAAAACTGTGAGTAAAGGGAGGAATGCTGTATTCCCTTTTCTGTCTGATGAGAAAGATTGTAGAGAATTGTTATAATTTGTTTCTTAAATGTTTGATAGAATTTACCAGTGAATCCATCTGGAATTGGTGCTTTTCTGTTTTGGAAAGTTATTAATTATTGATTCAATTTCTTTAATAGATGTAGGCCTATTCAGATTGTCTGTTTTGTATGAGTTTTGGCAGATCATGTCTTTCAAGGAATGGGTCCATTTTATGTAGGTTATCAAATGTGTAGGCATAGAGTTGTTCATAATATTCTTTTATTATCCTTTCAACATTGTGGGATCTGTAGTGATGTCTTCTCTTTCATTTCAGTAATTTGTGTCCTCTTTTTTTCTTGATTAGCCTGGGTAAGAGGTTTACCAATTTTATTGACCTTTTGGTCAATAAAACCTTTTAATCAGCTTTTGGTTTTGTTGATTTTTTTTTTTTTCTTTTTTGTGACAAGGTCTCACTCTCTTGCCCAGGCGGGAATGAGATCACAGCTCACTGCAGTCTCAAACTCCCAGGGGAAGGCAATCCTGTTAAGTTTCCCAAGGTGGAAACTTACTGTTTGATTTCAGATATTTCTTCTTCTCTAATACAGGCATTATAAATTTCCCAGTGATCACTGCTTTTGCTGCATCCTGAAATTATAAGTTGTTTTCCTTTAATTAAAAATATATTTTAATTTATCTTGATTTCTTCTTTGACCCCATGTGTGATTTAGAAATGTATTGTTTAATATCCATGTATTATGGATTTTCAACTACCTTTCTGGTATTGATTTCTAGTTTATTTCCATTATGGTGTAAGCAGACATTGTATGATTTCATTTTGTTATGGTATGTTTTATGTTTCAGAATGTGGTCTGTCTCGGTGAATGTTCCATGTGAACTTGAGAGAAAAATGTGTATTTTGCTGTTGTTGGATGAAGTACTTTAAACATATTCATTACATTAAATCGATTGATGGTATTGTTGCGTTCAAGTATGTCATTTCTGATTTTCTGCTTGTTAGATCTGTTCATTTCTGATTGGGGGGTGTTGAAGGCTTCAACTATAATAGTGGATTCATCTCTTTCTCTTTGTAGTTCTGTCAGTTTCTGCCTCACATACTTTGATGCTGTGCTGTTAGGTGCATACACATTAAACATTATTATTTCTTCTCGGGCCAGGCATGGTGGCTCATGCCTGTAAATCCAGCAAGCAAGGTAGGTGGATCGTTTGCACCCAGGAGTTTGAGACCAGCCTGGACAACATGAACATGGCAAAACCCTGCCCCTACAAAAAAATACAAAAATTACCTGGGCTTGGTGGAGTGTACCTGTAGTTCCAGCTACTCATGAGACTAAGGCAGGAGGATAGCCTTGAGCCAAGGAGTTCAAGGCTGCAGTGAGCTATGATCACACCAGTGTGTTATAGTCTAGATGACAGCAAGACCCTGTCTCTAAAAATAAATAAGAAAAAAAAATGTTTTTAAAGGTTCTTATTTTACCTTCACTTATTTCTTCTCCAGTGCTTTTCCTTTCTATCTGTAGATCTGATAATATTTCTTGCAAGGCAGGTCTGTGAGCAACGCATTCACTCAATTTTTGTCTATCTGAGAAAGTCATTATTTCTCCTTCAGTGTTTTGTTTTGTTTTTGGTTTTTTTTTTTTGTTTGTTTGTTTTGTTTGTTTGTTTTTTTGTTTTTGAAACGGAGTCTTGCACTTGTCCCCCAGGCTGGTGTGCAATGGCGCAATCTCGGCTCACTACAACCTCCGCCTCCCGGGTTTGAGCAATTCTACTGCCTCAGCCTCCCGAGTAGCTGGGATTATAATCACCCACCACCAGGCCCAGCTAATTTTTTTTGTATTTTTACTAGATACAGGGTTTCACCATGTTGGCCAGGCTGGTCTCAAACTCCTGACCTCGGGTGATCCACCCGCCTCGGCCTCACAAAGTGCTGGGATTACAGGCATGAGCCACCACGCTCGGCCTCTCCTTCGGTTTTGAAGGATAATTTAACAGCATACAGAATTGTAGGTTGGTGGGTTTTTCTATGCTTTAGATATTTCACTTCACTGTATATTTGCATCGTTTCTGAGAAGTTGAAGTTGGATATGTAATTCTGTTTTTGTTGTGTGTGTGTGTGTGTGTTTTGTTTTGTTTTTGTTTTGAGGCAAGGTCTGTTTCTGTTGCCAAGGCTGGAGTGCAGTGACACAATCTCAGGTCCCTGCACCCTAGACCTCCCAGGCTCAAGCGATCCCCTCACCACAGCATCTGGAGTAGCTGGAACTACAGGGACACACCACCACACCCAACTAATTTTTGTATTTTTTGTAGAGACAGGGTTTTACTATGTTGCTCAGGGTGATTTTGAACTCCTGAGCTCAGGCTGTCTCAAGCTGTCTGCCCATCAAAGCCTCCCAAAGTGCTGGATTACAGGCATGAGCCACCGCGCCCAGCCATTTAATTATTTTCTTTGCTCCTCTGTGGGTAAACTGTTTTTTTCCCCTCTGGCTTTTTGTTTTTGGTAGAGATTGGGTTTCCCTATGTTGCCCAAGCTGGCCTCAAACTCCTGGGCTCAGGCTACCCTCCTGCCTTGGCCTCTCAAAGTGCTGGAGTTACAGGCATGAATCACTGTTTGACCAGGAGGTTTTTTTGTTTTTGTTTTTGGTTTTGGTTTTTTTTTAATCTTTGATTTCCTGAAGTTTGAAAACGATATGCCTAGATGTGTGTAGTTTTTCTGATATTAACTCTGGAAAATTCTCAGTCATAATTGTTTCAAATATTTTTCCTGTTTCTCTTGTTCTTCTCTGCTATTCCCATTATGTGTATGTTACAGTTTGGTTTGTCCCACAGTTTCTGGATACTCTGTTTTGTGGTGGGGTTTTTCGTTTTTGGGTTTCGTGGGTTTTTTTGCGTTTGTTGTTGTTGTTGTTGTTGTTGTTTTTTTATTATTTTGTTTTGTTTTTGTTTTTGAGACAGTCTCGCTCTTGTCGCCCAGGCTGGAATGCAGTGGCGCAATCTCAGCTCACTGCACCTCTGCCTCCCAGGTTCAAGCAGTTCCTCCTGCCTCTGCCTCCCGAGTAGCAGGCGCCCGCCACCACGCTCGGCTAATTTTTGTACTTTTAGTAGAGACGTGGTTTCGCTATGTTGGCCAGGCTGGTCTCAAACTCCTGACCTGAGGTGATACCCCCACCTGGACCTCCCAAGGTTTTTTGGTCTTTTTTGTCTTTGCTTTTCAGTTTTAGAGATTTTTACTGAGATATCGTCAAACTCAGATATTCCTTCCTCATTCATGTTCAGTTACCAGTAAGCCCATCAAAGGCGTTCTTTATTTCTGTTACTGTGGTTTTGTTCTCTAGCATTTCTTTTGGTTCTTTTTTAGGATTTCCATCTCTTATTACATTCCCATTTGTTCTTGTATGCTGTCTGCTTCATCCATTAGAGCCATTAGCATATTAATCATGTTTTAAATTCCCAGTCTGATGATTCTAACACCTCTGCCATATCTGAGTCTAGTTTTGTGCTTGCTCTAAAAAACTGGTTTTTTGCCTTTTGGTACATCTCGTAATTTTTTGGGAAATGTGGATGTAATATACGGGAGCTGTGTGAAATGGGCCTTCAGTAATGTGGAGGTTTTAGTCTTTTTGTGAGCCTCTGCCTCACAAAAAGACTATGACTTGACCAGTGCTGCTCAGTCATAGTCTCTACCTTAGGTGGGACAGGATGGTTAGAAGGGGCTAGAGCTGGGTATTTCTCTTCTCCCAAATTAGTTAGGCTCGATAAAACCCCAGCGGGATAGACTCTAGTTAGTTTCTTCTGAGGGCAGAATGCTGCGGCATATTTAAAAATGGTTCCTTTTGCACCCTCCTCCAACCCAGGGAATTATTCTGACTGTCAGTACAAGGAAGTTGTAGAGGTCCAGAAGGTAAAACTCAGGAAGGTATCACTCTCCCCAGACACCCTTCACCAAGTCCCCATGGAGTTTTCTCTCTAAGACTTGCCCACACTGAGCCTTTAGCAATTCACTTAGTTACGTTTGAGGTTTCCCTACTCTGCACTGGTTCCGCAGAGATTTCAGCTCCTGGGCATCTGCTCTGGTAAATGGTGATTCTCTGTATTAGCCTGCCTGTCTCTCCTATTTTGGGGGCAGTGGTTTGCCCTGTGACCTTACTTCTCCCACAGATCTAAGAATATCTGTTGATTTTTCAGTTTGCTCAGCCTTTTACTTGTTAGGATGGAGTGGTGACTTCTACGTTTTTTGCGTGCCAGACTAGAAACAGGAAGTGTGATTTTTAGTTTAATGTAAAACTAGAGCATATTTACAACTGAGATTATAATTTTGTAGAAAGAAGTGCCAGAAAGAATAAATAAACTAGAAAATTCCATATTAAATAAAAAACAAATTACCATTTCTAAAAATACTGAAATATGGGAGCTTCTGTAATTGTCTAAATAGCTTACTTCCAGCATTATGGATTGAGCGCTGGCAGAGCATGATTAAGAAGATACACCAGCCAGCTTTAACTCTTCATGGAGTTTTTCTCTCTTGCCTTCTAGAGATATGAAAACTAAACCCTGACTCACTGGGATGAAGGGCAGAAGGGAAAAGGGCAGTGTGAAGTTACTGGTATAGGGACTGCTGGTGATCACAACTGTGCTTGAAGTAGATCCATTTCTACAATGGTATTAGTGAATACACAGAGGCTAAACACAGAAGAGGGAAGATTTGTGTGTGTTCTGCTTTCCAACTAAGCTGTCACCCCAGCACATCTTATGTAACTTAGAAGGCAGACCAGATTGAACCTGTGGTGGGTTGGTGACCATTCCAGACTCATTTCACATATTTCATTTCATTCTTTATATTTTCATCCTATTGACATTAAACACAAATACCGGTTCATTAACTCATTTGTTCATTGATAACCATTTCTCAGTGTTCTGGATCTGGTAGACATTTCAGCTTTTTTATCCAAATTGATAATAAGCAGATATCATATTCTAGTTTGAGGAAAGGATATGTTATGTATAACCTTAAAACGTTCATTAAGTTATGCTTTTGGCCGGGCCCGGTGGCTCACGCCTGTAATCCTGGCACTTTGGGAGGTCAAAGTGAGCAGATCACCTAGGTCAGGAGTTCAAGACCAGCCTACCAACATGGAGAAAACCCGTCTCTACTAAAAATACAAAATTAGCCGGGCATGGTGGCGCATGCCTGTAATCCCAGCCACTCAGGAGGCTGAGGCAGGAGAATCGCTTGAACCCGGGAGGCGGGGGTTGTGGTGAGCCGATATCGCGCCATTGCACTCCAGCCTGGGCAAGGAGCGAAACTCCATCTCAAAAAAAAAAGTTATGCTTTCAAGTTCCCCCAAGGAAGTGTTGGTAACTATAATGTAGTTTACACACCTAGTCTCAGCTACTCAGGAGGTGGAGGCAGGAGGACTGCTTGAGCCCACGAGTTCTGAGTCCAGCCTGGGCAACATACAATTTGTAAGGAAATTAACCATTAATACATTTTTTTAAAACCATGAGTGCTTTTTCCCTTCCCTGAGCTAGCTTGTTATGTCATAGCCCTTTTGTTTTTCCTTTTTAATCCATAGCTTCTCTGTACTAGATAGACTAATTGGGATTAAATAAAATACCTCAATCATTTCTGTGGTAATTTTATTAATGAGACTCATAGATAAGCAATGAATCTGTGGCAGCTGCTAAGGCTATCATCTCTAATTTGTGATCTCTCTGGACTAAGGACTTCTTGCCAAGTGCTTCAATTTAGGAAGTCCAGGCACTGGGCTGGGCATGGTGACTCAGCCTGTAATCTCAACACTTTGGGCGGCTGAGACAGGTGGATCATTTGAGGTCAGGAGTTTTGAGACAGCCTGGCCAACATGGTGAGACCCTGTCTCTCCCAAAAATATAAAAATTACCCAGGCGTGGTGGTGTGTGCCTGTAATCCCAGCTACTCAGGAGGCTAAGGCAGGAGAATTGCTTGAACCTGGGAAATGGAGGTTGCAGTGAACTGAGATCACATCCCTGCACACCAGCCTGGGCAACAGAGTGAGACTCTGTCTCAAAAAGAAAAAAAGAAGTCCAAGCACTAAGAAAACTGCTCTAGGGCCGGGCACGGTGGCTCACTCCTATAATCCTAGCACTTGGGGAGGCTGAGGTGGGTGGATCACCTGAGGCCAGGAGTTCGAGACCAGCCTGGCCAACATGGTGAAACTCCATCTATACTGAAAATACAAAAAATTAGCTGGGTGTGGTAGCGGGTGCCTGTAATCCCAGCTACTTGGAAGGCTGAGAGGCAGGAGAATTGCTGGAACCCAGGAGGCAGAGGTTGCAGTGAGCCAAGATGGCGCCACTGCACTCCAGTCTGGGCAACAGAGCGAGACTCCGTCTCAATAAAAAGAAAAAATAAAAGAAAACTGCTGTAGAGCACTTGTGGTGAGTTAAGCTTAGAAATCCTTTTTTTTTTTGCTTGCTTGTTTCAGGTAGCGGATTCATTTCTGTAAAAGATGTCCTAATTTAAATGTTATCTAAGTCTTGTGTAAGCATTAATAATATTAGTAGTACATTCGAGTTGTATGTACTTTCACTTCTGTTTTAATGAAATTGTGAAATGGATATGAAATGACTTAGAAAAGTGTGGGGTAAGGATCAGCATTCTGGTTAATATAAAATTAAATACTCAAATAATTGGGCATGGGATTTGATAATCATCATTGATGGTCAGCTGACAGTGATTGGCATTGTTTTATGTTTTTTTCTCTACAGTGCCATGCTAGCAAGAGAAGCTTAAGCATTTTGTGAGGGATAAACAAAAATGCATTCATTAAGGATTAAGTTCTTATTCATATCTTCTCTTTCTGAAGGTGCACTTACAGAGTGCTATGATGAACTGGGGAACAGATATCAGCTTCCAGTGTATTGCTTGGCACCACCAATCAACATGATAGAGGAAAAGAGCGACATAGAGACTCTGGATATTCCTGAGCCACCACCCAATTCTGGATATGAATGTCAGCTTCGTTTGCGCCTTTCCACAGGCAAAGACCTCAAGCTTGTGGTTCGCAGCACAGACACAGTATTCCACATGAAGAGACGGTTGCATGCAGCAGAGGGAGTGGAACCAGGTAGTCAGCGGTGGTTCTTTTCTGGCAGACCTCTCACTGACAAAATGAAGTTTGAAGAGCTGAAGATCCCAAAGGACTATGTGGTACAGGTTATAGTGAGCCAACCTGTGCAGAACCCAACACCAGTGGAGAACTGAACTGAGCCCTGTTGGCTGGCTCCCACATCCGTCTGCTCCTTTTTATTGTTATTGTTGTCATTTCCTACTCTACGGCGTGAAATTTATTTCACTGCTCTAAATTCCCTATGAATGGATTTAGTTCTGAGGAATTACCAGTGAAAAATTCCATCTGTGATGGAGACCAACAAAAATAATAAAACACAAAGAGCCAGGCTTTGAGACTCATGTAATTACAAATTCTAATTTGAAAGGCAGTTAAGAAATAGATAACCATTTATTTTAAAACACTCAACAACCATGTAATGGCTGTATTTCAGTGACTTGGACTGTAAATGAAACATTGCATCCATGAAGGACAGCACCAAGCACCTTTTTGAATACAGAATTTTTTTAGAAAAATATATCAAATTATATAATTTCCAGAAACCATAAATAATGGATATAAAACTTAAGTTTTCTTTTTCTTTTTTTTTTTTTGTTAATGGAAACTGAAAAGAGCAGTATTTGAGGTTGCTTCTGTTCTGGTTTTTTATTCTTAGCTCAATTAATATTTAGCCATAAATGAAAAGAGACTGGCAAATTGTGCTTTAGTGTTGCTTCCTCATCCCACATGTCGAGCTCCTTATTTACATTCACACTAAAGTTTGGTGCCTTCCAGCACATTAGTGGCAGGCACCTTTCTGGAACACTAGGCAATAATTTCGTCAATACAGTCAGGTCTCTGATTTTCAACGGATACTCAGTTGAAAGGTCGCTGTCATCTTGCTGCATAAGTATTTTGAAAGGTCTATATACTGAAGCCGTTTTTATATCCAGGCTTAGAAGTTCACTACCATATAGTACCTTCATTGATCTATCTATTCTGCTTGGAACTTTTCATAGCTAAGTATAACCCCCAAATGCATGGTTCCTGGGCCAGGAAACACCAGAATCAAGTATAGCTGTTCCCACTACAAGTTAATAAAGTAAATGATCTCCTCCACGTTGCATGGAGGGGTGTAAGGAAAGCCTATTCTATCTGTGCCTGGGAGAACTGTGCCTATTTTCAATCTTTTAGGGGAAATTTCAACTCAAAATTTCTAAGTGTGAAAAGTTTACTGGTGTCACATAAACATTAGCAGTGAGACCAAATAATGAAACATTGCTTTATACCTTAGTGCTTTCCAGTTCACTGTTACCTCTAGTCATGGTAGATGACAATTTTCCTCCCTCATCCTTTGTAGCAAAGAAGCAAATGAAGAGTCTTTTGCAAGTTAGATTAGGGGACTGAAAAATCCAGGGAGATAACCTGATTCTTCTCTACTATGACTGGAGTAAAGCTGCCAAGAGTTAGGTTTAATTTGGAGTCTTTTAAAAGTTGGTTCCATAAGTGAGAAGGGGGGGCTAACATGTGACCACTGTGCCCCTGAGAATCCATGAGATGGAAAAGTACAGGCAAGAAGGCACTTAACGCTGTTCTCAGTCAGAAAATGTCAGCCCTCCACACCTATTTGGATGTGAAGTGCATTATTAATTTTAATGACAAAATGAAACTGCTAATTAGTTTAAATGTAATGTTTAAATGGTATTGAATTTCCTATAGCCTGATTAAATCTGTAATTGTAACATCATGTTTCTGAGAGCTTTAACTACTTCCTTATTTTTATGTAATCATTTTAAAGATTGTGGCTATATCTAATTTAAATTTGCTGATGATTGAATCTAAATTCAAGCAAAGACCACAGCATTAATCCCAAAGGAGAATTTTTTTTGTGTTTAGAGGTGGAGATATTAGGGTAATTCAGTGTACTGCTCCTGTCATCAAAGTTTTTGTTCATTGGTGTGCCACATCGAATAGCAGCACTTCTCAAAGTTTGTCAACTGGAAAAGAAAAAGTGTTTAAAACTATTTTTTCTTAAGCAAATTTGTTGATGTCATCAATATTTATGATATCGATTGGTAAAAGGTCTTTGTTGAGGGTTTGAGCTCTCTTTTTTAAGAGTTTATTTTATTTTAAAGGAACATATACTTTGAATAACAATTCTCTGGGCATGTTTAACTAACCTAGATGGGAAAACCATGGTGCTGTTTAATTGTAAATAGATTGCTATAAGATTGGACCAGTACTTGATGTGTATAATTTTAGTACATAGGGTTTATGTGCTTTTTTTTTTTTTTAAAAAGTTCAATTTTTCTCTTTGTCTTTGCATTTATAATTGGTTTCTAATTGTTTTTACTCTCTATATAAGGGTAATTGCCTCATTCTAAGTGAGAATTGTGAAGGTTTTCCTCTCTTTTAAAACCTTTGCTCAATAAATAACAGGTTCATTATCACCAAACTTAGGCTCTGCTATGCCAAGTCATACATGGTCATTTATAAATGTGCTTCATCTTCTGCATTGAAATGTTGGTCTAAAATAGGTTGTGTTTTTCTTTTTCTTTTCGTTTTTTAAGAATCATGCTGGCCGGGTGCCGTGGCTCATGCCTGTAATCCCAGCACTTTGGGAGGCTAAGATGCGAGGACTGCTTGGGCTCAGGGGTTCAAGACCCAGCCTGGGCAACATAGAGGAGACCCCATCTCTACTAAAAATTTAAAAATTGGCCAGGCATGACAGAGCACGCCTGCAGTCCCAGCTATTTTGGAGGCGGAGTTGGGAGGATCGCTTGAGCTGGGATGTCAAGGCTGCAGTGACCCATGATCATGCCATTTTACTCCAGCCTGGGTACATTTCATGGAAAGTAGGTGATGCTTCATAGTTTTATGAAGTAGGCAATACACACCCATGGAAAAAGAATCCAGATATATCAAGGTGAAAAGAGTCTTTCACTCCTGTCGCTCTTGTTTCTCCTCCCCAGAGGTAACAACTTTGACCATTTTCTGGGTATCTTTAAACTTGAGCATGCATCAGAATCACGTGGAAGCTTATTAAAACAGGTTGCTTGACACTTCCCTTCAGACGTTCTGAGTCAGTAGATCTGGGTGTTGGCCTATAACTTGCATGCTTAAAAGTTCCCGGGTTGTGCTGCTGCTGCTGATCTGGCAGGCGCACTCGAGAGCCACTCTTCTAGTGTATATGGCTATATTCACTCCACCTCATTTTTTTCCATAAATACATATACTATTCTGCACTCTGTTTTTTTTCTAAAATGGTAAACCTCAGAGATCATTCAGCATACACAGATCTAGATCTGCGTAATTCCTCTTAATAGGTGCAGTGGTACTCCATGGTCTGGGCATACCATAGTTACATCAGTGTCTATTCTGGTAGGCTTTGCTGTTCCAGTTTTTTTGCTACTGCGAACCGTGCTGCAGTGAGTTTCCTTTGTTATAGGTAAGATCTTTGTCTCTGTATACATAGGTGTAGGAATTGCATTCTATAGATTTATGTGACTTGTCCTCCAAAGCGATTTTACCAGTTAATCCTTATACTACAGCAATATGACTGCTAATTTTTCTACACCCTGACCACCTTTCTGATCTTTGACAATCTGATAAGAACTTTGTCCTGTGGTTTTGCTTTGTATTTTCCTTATGAGTGAAGTTTAACATTTTACTATATTTTAAGGCCACTTTTTTTTCCCGTTTTTTTTTTTTTGTCCTGTGAATGTTCTGTTTGCCCATATTCATACTGCATTTTGGTCTTGACTCTCAAGACTTATGAGTACCCATTCTATATTCAGGAAATTAGTTCTTTTCTATCATGTGTTGCCATGTCTTTTGTTTGTGTGGAATTTACCGTGTGCAAATTTTAAGTTTTTCATGGTCAGATCTGTCAGTCTCTTATTTCACAGCTTCTGGGTTTTCTTCTTAACCTCAAAAGATCTTCCCCAATCTGAGGTTATAAAATGTTTTCCCAATCCAAGGTTAAAAAGTATTTCTCATGTGTTTCCTTTTTGGTTTCATTGTTATGTGAAATTTATTTTGGTGAAAGAAGTAGGGTAGCAATCCACATGTATTTTTTCAAATAGCTACCTCATCACTTTTCTGGATAATACTTACTGAATAACTTTTATCTATCTTTTCCCCATTAATGTGAAAAAAATCTTTATTTTATGACAAATTTTTAAGACACTATAGTGTTTTAATGGTCTTATTAATTGGACAAATTAGATATACATTGTGTCCACCTCCAACTCTCAAATACTGTAATTTAGTGTTTTCACTTATGGAGAGGAAAGAATGAAGCTGATAACCTCCCTTGCTGTAGCCAATCTTCTGTGATGTCTGTTTGGGCCTCTTGTGGCTCCTGTGATCCTCCTGGTTCTGCAGGCTGCAAAGGTGGGTAACTCCCACTCAGCAGATGTCAGCACAGTGCATCTGTCTCTTTCTAATCATTGTCTTTAGTATGAGGCTTAAGATGATGAGACATGAACTCTAAGGACTGGTGGAAGATGTTGGGTTGATGCAAAGGTGATTGCAGTTTTGCCATTGCGTTTAATGCTTTTAATGCCAGTGGCAAAAACTGCAGTTCCCTTTGCACCAACCTAATAAATGATCTCGCTTTATTTATGGTTAGCTTCCTCCAAATGTCTTCCCTCTTTGTAGTGGATGTAGATTGTGGAGGAACCAGTCTGTTGGCCTGGGCTGAAACTGTAGCTAGGTAAGCCCTCCCTCCTATTAGGCCTGCATTCCTCTACTTCTGCAGGTGCTGCTCTCTTCCCAAGGCTGAGGCCACCTGAACACACTTCGTTGACCAAAACATTTCAGTGCTACTGTGACATAGTAATAATACAGAGTGTTGGTACCATCCAAAAACATACCTAAATGTACATTGTCTAGTAAACTCTACCCTTAAAAGCATAATCTGATGGGCTAATTCACTGTGGAAATAGTGAAACTTACATTGAAGCATCTAACACATACCTACAAACACATTTAAATTTTTTTATTTTATTTTATTTTTTTTTTCTGAGGCGGAGTCTGGCTCTGTCGCCTGGGCTGGAGTGCAGTGGCGGGATCTCGGCTCACTGCAAGCTCTGCCTCCCGGGTTTATGCCATTCTCCTGCCTCAGCCTCCCGAGTAGCTGGGACTACAGGCGCCCGCCACCTTGCCCGGCTAGTTTTTGTATTTTTAGTAGAGACGAGGTTTCACCATGTTAGCCAGGATGGTCTCGATCTCCTGACCTCGTGATCCGCCTATCTCGGCCTCCCAAAGTGCTGGGATTACAGGCTTGAGCCACCGCGCCCGGCCACATTTAAAATGTTTTATCATAAAATGTAATTATGAAAAAGTCCTAAAGTGTCCGGGCGCGGTGGCTCATGCCTGTAATTCCAGCATTTTGGGAGGCCGAGGCAGGTGAATCATGAGGTCAGGAGATCGAGAACATCCTGGCTAACACGGTGAAACCCCGTCTCTACTAAAAACACAAAAAAATTAGCTGGGCGTGGTTGCAGGCGCCAGTAGTCCCAGCTACTCAGGAGGCTGAGTCCGGAGAATGGCCTGAACCTGGGAGGTGGTGCTTGCAGTGAGCTGAGATGGCACCACTGTACTCCAGCCTGGGCGACAGAGTGAGACTCTCAAACAAAAAAAAAAAAAAAAAAGTTGTAAAGTGCACATTAGTAGATTGTTTTATAAATCGTACTACTAAGTCCCAAAAGAATATCACTGAAATTGTGCATTTGAATTTTCGTTTTGACACTAAGTTTCAGTGTGAGCAATTCAGAGAGATGCTCAGTTTACTGATACCATTCTAGAAGCATCCAGTTTAGGAAGATGCTCTTAAAAGGAAGAACATTTTAAAAATCTGATAGTTGGGCTGGGCACGGTGACTCACCTGTAATCCCAGCACTTTGGGAGGCTGAGGCAGGCAGATCATCTGAGGTCAAGAGTTCAAGACTAGCCTGACCAACATGGTGAAACCCCGTCTCTACTAGAAATACAAACATTAGCTGGTCGTGGTGGCGGGCACATGTAATCCCAGCAGCTCAGGAGCCTGAAGCAGGAGAATCGCTTGAACTGGGAGGTGAAGGTTGCAGTGAGCTGAGATTGCGTCATTGCACTCCAGCAAGAGCAAAACTCCATCTCAAAAAAAACAAAAAACAAAAAACTGATAGTTGATTAATTATACCTTTTATAGCCACCCTAATGGTTTCCATAGTGGAGGGGAAAACTTACAAAACTGCTCATTCCTGAAACTTCAGTCATTTGATGTGGTTTTAAATTATCCTAAATCAGTACCTATATGTACCTATTATCTTTGGCCATCTTTTCTCCCTGTCCCCATCCTGAAACAATAAAGAGTATAGTATTTTCATTGCTTGAGAGACCATGTCTGAAAAAATACATATCCATGGTTACCCTTTTGTTTTTTTTTTAATAGAGACAGGGCCTCACCATGTTGGCCAGGCTAGTCTCGAACTCCTGAGCTCAAGTGATCCACCTACCTCGGCCTCCCAAAGTGGTGGGGTTACAGGCTTGAGCCACTACACCCAGCCATGGTTACCCTTTATATATCTCAGGACCCCTCTGGAAGACAGGAGAGAGAAGCCTTCCTGAAACCTCACTGAAATTTCTTCTCCCAAAACCATGCCTAGATCCCAAGGCTATCTGGTGGCAAAAGCCATTGAGGCTGCCACAAGAAGCAGAAACGGTTTATACCAAGATGAGCTTAGAGGGGCACTTTGGAACTATGGCTAATCTCTAGCTGCCATTTTCTGACCAGATAGTGCTCATCTTTCAGTACGGTGGGTAGATGTAGTAGTGTCCATATGTACTTGCCAGAGAGTTTCTCCTTGGAGAATAATTGCAAACTCTTTACCAAATCAAAGGAAGGGAAGAGCACTGTTGTGAGATGACTTGCATCTTTTTGTTTTTCCCAATTTCATGAGATACATACCATTATCCCTATATCAGAGGTCAAGTGTCTTGAGTTGTGTTTGTTTTTCTGGTACCATTGTGGGGAAGAGAAGTTTTGGCTGCTAAGTACATTTGTCACACTTGAAAGCATGAAATCAAAATCCCATGTCTATTAAGAGACAGTATATAGAGAGATAGTAATTATTTGCTGTTATTTACAAGTTTAACTTATGAATGACAATCTTAGATAAGCAGTATTCTGGTCTGTTGCACATTGACAAAGTGTAATTAAATTCTATTTTTGATGTTAAGTACTTTGGAACTCATGGAATTCCCTAAGGCCAGTTATATTATTTAATGTATCCTTAAGAAATCCTTGGTTTATAGTAAATGAGCTGTATTTATTTTTTGAGCTGTATTTAACTTCTTTCCTGAGAAATTTGTGGTAGCAGGAGATGTGGTGATTAATAACATTGTGCAAAATAGATTTCCAAGCCAATGAAATCCCAGCTTAAAACTTGAATCTGCTGAAACTAAAATGAGCTACTCAGATACTGGCTGTAAGCACAGGCATCTAATTGACCTTGAATTTGAATCCTGGTCCTCCCTCTTGCGAGCTATATGTAAGGTCCTTAATCTTTCTAGGTCTCAATTTTCTCATCTGCACATTGAGGATAATAATACCTAATTCAGAGGGCCATAAGAATAAATCATGCATTTAAAGAACTACCTAACCCATAGCAAGCACATGATAATACGGTAGCTGTCATCAATAACATTACAGTACAGTTGGGTAGAGAGGAGTCATAAGTCCCATCCCAAAAAATATTTTTAAATTATTCAAGGCATCAAAAAATTAAAATTATGCAAGGGCATGTAATAATTATTTGATCGGGCCAGGCACGATGGCTCACACCTGTAATCCCAGCACTTTGGAAGGCCGAGGCAGGCGAGTCACGAGGTCAGGAGTTTGAGACCAACCTGGCTAATATGGTAAAACCCCGTCTCTACTGAAAATACGAAAATTAGCCGAGCATGGTGGCGTGTACCTGTAGTCCCAGCTACTCGGGAGGCTGAGGCAGGGAGAATCACTTGAGCCCGGGAGGCAGAGGTTGCAGTGAGCCGAGATTGCGCCACTGCACTCCAGCCTGGGTGACAGAGCGAGAGTTGGTCTCAAAAAATAATTATTATTATTTTACCCTAGTAAATTTGGTACACTTGTTTAAGTACTTAACTCAGAATAATTAAGATTCTAAGAAGAACATAGCCTCCATATCCTTAAATGTCAACTACTGTGTGGTTGGAGCACTTCACCATTGGCTAATTTGAAATCTCAGGCACCTAGGTGGCCTTAGCCTAAGAAGTAGGAGGCTATTGGACCACTAATGACCAGGAAAGCTGCACTTTCTTTCACCTACCTGGCTCCAGTATGTTGTGTTAGCAATTAGTTGAATACAGAGGAAGCTATTGATCAGGGCTGATCTGAAAAGCAGCAGCAACAGAATTGAGACATGTCAACAAAATGAAAGTGGTTATTCCACATTACATTATTGTGAGTTCTGTGTGAGGTCAAGAGGTTATTAAAATTCAGAACTTGGCTGGGCACAGTGCTCACACCTGTAATCCCAGCACTGGGAGGCTAAGGTGGGTGGATAACTTGAGGTCAGGAATTTGAGACCAGCCTGGGCAACACGGTGAAACCCCATCTCTACTAAAAATACAAAAAATTAGCTGGGTATGGTGGTAATCCCAGCTACTCGGGAGACTGAGACATGAGAATCACTTGAACCCAGGAGGCAGAGGTTGCAGTGAGCCCAGATCATGCCACTGCACTATAACCTGGGCGATACAGCAAGACTGTGTCTCAAAAAAAAAAAAAAAAAAAAAAAAATTATAACGATACCCACTTTGATGCTCTGAATTTATTTTTAGACATGTTAACAGTCTTCATCAATGTTCATGTTCTGTACTTTCAGATCCCATGTTTTTCCAAGAGACTCTTTCGGCTTACATCTACTTGATGTGACATTTTCTTTTAGAGTAGAGACTTCTCCTTTTTCTGTCTCCTTTTTCTTTCTCCTCTGTTTTCTGCCTCCTCTGTAATTTATTAGCGTAGATGATTGTACACATCTTAAATTCCTGATAATTAAGAAGCTTTGGGTTGGGGGGAAAAAAGAAAAATTATTTCAGGAAAAACTTGATACTTTGTTTCAGATGATAGCAGGATTGTATTCATTTTTGTTTTTTAAACTTGGAAAATTAGGCCGGGCGGGGAGGCTCAAGCCTGTAATCCCAGCACTTTGGGAGGCCGAGACGGGTGGATCACGAGGTCGGGAGATCGAGACCGTCCTGGCTAAC
>NW_012115932.1:16210465-16214422 GCF_000951035.1 Colobus angolensis palliatus | reverse complement strand
GAAGCTGGGACTACAGGTGCCCACCACCACGCCCGGCTAATTTTTTTGTATTTTTAGTAGAGACGGAGTTTCACCATGTTAGCCAGGATGGTCTCGATCTCCTGATCTCGTGATCCACCAGCCTCGCCCTCCCAAAGTGCTGGGATTACAGGCGTGAGCCACCGCGCCCGGCCCCAGCCTGCCAGCTTTCAATGGCAAAAACCGCGATTACTTTTTTCACTGACCTTTACCATGTCAAGTCCAGAGGTTTCAGGCTGGCATCTAATGTTGTTCACAGTGTGATCATTGTTTTCAACCTTAGCTGCCACTTGTTTCCCCAGTGTGGATTTCCTCTTTAAATAGGCAGAATTAACTCTCTTCACCATAGCTTTCTCTTAGGAATTTTTTTTTGAGACAGGATCTCACTATGCTGCCCAGGCTGGCCTGGAACTCCTGGGCTCAAGTGATCCTCCCTTCTCAGCCTCCCAAGGAGCTGTGACTACAGGTGTACACCACAGTACCCAGCCCTTAGGATTATGCTCACCTGCTCTCATTCATCATATAATCTCTTCCTGTTTAATTCAAATCTACAAACTCTGCCCCCAACACCAAACGACTACCATGTTATTAAATTTCCTCTAAAGTATAATTTTGTATCCATATTATATGATGTAGCATTTTTTGTTTGTTTGTTTGTCGAGACGGAGTCTCCCTGTGTCCTGCAGGCTAGAGTGCAGTGGTGTGATCACGACTCACTGCAACCTCCACCTCCCGGATTCAAGCGATTCTTCTGCCTCAGCCTCCCGAGTAGCTGGGATTACAGGCGCCTGCCACCACGCCGGGCTAATTTTTGTTGTTGTTGTTGTTTTTAAGTTGGAGTTTCCCTCTTGTTGCCCAGGCTGGAGTACAATGCAATGGCATGATCTTGGCTCACCGCAACCTCCACCTCCCGGGTTCAAGCGATTCTCCTGCCTCAGCCTCCTAAGTATCTGGGATTACAGGCATGTGCCACCACACCCAGCTAATTTTGTATTTTTAGTAGGGGTGGGGCTTCTCCATATTGGTCAGGCTGGTCTCAAACTCCTGGCCTCAGGTGATCCGCCCACCTCAGCCTCCCCATTCTGGGATTATAGGCGTAAGCCACGGCGCCTAGCCAATTTTTGTATTTTTGTGTTTTTAGTAGAGACAGGGTTTCACAATGTTGGCCAGGCTAGTCTCAAACTCCTGTGCTCAGGTGATCTTCCCGCTTCCGCCTCCCAAAGTCCTGGGATTACAGGCTGAGCCCCTGAGCCTGGCCATGATATAGCAGTTAGTCCACCCTTTCTCTTCAAGGGCCCATAAGTCTCTTAAGTTTTTTTCTGATCCTAGTGCCATGCAATATGCTTATTTGACTAGGTTTTTCCCGCCCTCCTCCTCTCCCATCTCTCCTATATGTAGTAAGACATTTTTCTCTGCTTATGGAAGGAAAGAGACTGCCACACAGATGCCACATTTTGGATCTGTACTTACATTGTCACCTGTAAGGCCAAAGTCATGGAAGAGATCTTTGAGTTCCTGTTTGTGAATATTGAAGAGAAATCTGTACTTTGCAAAGTTTTCTGCACTAATTCTCCCATCCCCATTCAGGTCAAGCAAGTCAAAGACAGGCCGGGAATGACGATACATAAACTGTCCTTCCAAATGGTCCTATTGCGAGAGAAATAGGTGAGATGAGCAACAGGGTTGTCGATGCTGCTTTCTAAACTTGTTTCCTGAAGACGTATCTTCACCAGCCTCTTCCCTAGAGAGCTAAAAGCAAAAGAGAAAATCGGAAGCTCAGGGCTGAAGGGGTTCTATCATCGATGCAGGAAGTCTCACTTCAGTGTCTGTATTCAAAAGGAACTTGAATTCTGCCACCTGTAATGATCAATTCTGCTAGATAGAACTCTGGTTACTATAATGCATTTCCTTACGTTCAGTGGAAGTCTTGTGGAACATCATGGCATGGGTGATAAAATGATGACCTCCTTCCCTCAAAAAAACGAGAACTGAGGCCGGGTGTGGTGGCTCACACCTATAATCCCAGCACTTCAGGAGGCTCGAGGTGGGCAGATCACTTGAGGTCAGGACTTTGAGACCAGCCTGGCCAACATGGTGAAACCCCATCTCTACTAAAAATACAAAAAATTAGCCAGGTGTGGGGGTGTGCACCTGTAGTCCCAGCTACTTGATCTATTGAACCCAGATGGTGGAGGCTGCAGTGAGCCGAGATCGCGCCACTGCACTCCAGCCTGGGCCAGATCGAGACTCAGTCTCAAAAAAAAAAGGAACTGGGTAAGTACATACTGGAAATGTATATATGGTAAGAAAAGACCTCCGAAGGAGTGAGGCACTTGAGCTAGCTGGCGATTCTCTGAAAATCACCAGCTAGAGTGAGTGAGGAAAGGAATGCCAAGAAGGGATGCGATGGGCCACATCTGTCCTCTATGAGGAGGGGCAGAGTAGGAGGGCGGCCAAGAGGCTGGGGCTGCAGCAGGGAGAGGCTGTTGATAACCTGAATAATTCGGGAACCAAACCTCATTTTCCCCACCAGCCATCTTTTCTTCCTCTTTTTAGTGAAAGGAAGAAAACTGATGTATTCCTAATTCAGTGCTCCCATTAGCAAGAGGATGGCAGCAGCTGTGCGGTTACTTGCCTGGTGGGCCAGCAGCATACACACCAGCATGTAGAACTGCTCAAAGCCGATCTCGCCCACAGCGTTCCAGTCCAGCATGTCAAACACAAGGTAGATCTGTGCCTTTTTCAAGTCAGTCACATGATGAAGGAAGTGATAGAACAGCACATCTGTTAAGGTGGACAGGTGAGGAGATGTGTTATTTGAATATAGCTCCAAAATGCTAAACAGCTAGAAGCCACATAAACGGTAGTGATGTTGGAAGCTTGTTGATCTAGGAAGAATGATGGTAACATTTTGTTCCTGGCTTTGCCCACTGTACTTTCTACAATTCCTCAAACCTTCATCGCCCTTGAGCTTGTGGAAAAGCACTGGACCTGGAATTGTGGAGAATGAGATCGTGGACAGGGCTTGGCTCCTGCCGGCAGCTCACACTGCATGGAGCAGACAGATGTGCACACAGCACTAATAAAAGGCAAGGTGCTAACGTACAAAACGGGCACATAGTGCTCCTCATGTATGAAAGGGAGAGCTTAATTCTCTCTGGGGACTGAGAACACTTTCTTGGAGATGCTGACATTTTTCCTGAGCCTTTCCCTTGAGATAATTAAAATGAGGAATAAAAAAATCATTCCCCCTCGGCCATGCGCGGTGGCTCATGCCTGTAATCCCAGCACTTTGGGAGGCCAAGGCAGGTGAATCACGAGGTCAGGAGTTCGAGACCAGCCTAGCCAATATGGGGAAACCCTGTCTCCATTAAAAATACAAAAATTAGCCAGGCGTGGTGGCACGCACCTGTAGTACCAGCTACTCAGAAGGCTGAGGAAGAAGAATTGCTTGAACCCAGGAGGCAGAGGTTGCAGTGAGCCGAGATTGTGCTACCGCACTCCAGTCTGGGCGACAGAGCAAGACTCTGTCTCAAAAACAACAACAAAAGTCATTCCCCACCTATAAACGCCTTGATATGCCTCATGGCTTGTATAAAGCAAATGCATTTGGCTCTAGGGGGAAGGGAACAAACTTTATTTACCACCTTATGTGTTAGGCACTTTATTTATTTTTTGGTTTTTTTGGCTGGAGTGCAATGGCACATTCATAGCTCACTGCAGCCTCAACCTCCCAGGCTCAAATGATCCTCCCACCCCAGCCTCCCAAGTAGCTGGGACCACAGGTGCATGCCACCATGTCCAGGTAATTTTTTAATTTTTTGTAGACATGGGGTCTCCTTATGTTGCCCAGACTGGTCTCGGACTCCTGGGCTCAAGCAATCCACCTGCCTCTGCCTCCCAAACTGCTGAGATTATATTTATATAAAATAATATATA
>NW_012115932.1:16205398-16210415 GCF_000951035.1 Colobus angolensis palliatus | reverse complement strand
CGAGGCAGGAGAATTGCTTGAACACAGGAGGCGGAGGCTGCAGTGAGCCAAGATTGCACCACTGCACTCCAGCCTGGGCAACAAAGCTAAACTCTGTCTCAAAAACAAAAAACACAAAACAAAAAAAAACTGGATGGGCCAGGTGTAGTGGCTCATACCTGTAATCCCAGCACTTTGGGAGACTGAGGCAGGAGAATCCTTGAGTGCAGTAGTTTCAGACCAGCCTGGACAGCACAGTGAGACTCTGTTTCTATTTTACTTAAAAAAAATAATATATATATAAAATATTATATATGTGTGTGTGTAAACCAGTGCACCCAGCCATGTTAGGCACTTTAAATGCCACATTTCACTAAATCCTGATAACCCTACAGAGAAAGTGGTATCATACTGAGAGGTGAAGCCAACTGGACTTCCTGAGTCGAGTAGGGGACTTGGAGAACTTTTCTGTCTTACAAGAGGATTGTAAAAACACACCAATCAGCGCTCTGCGTCTAGCTAAAGGATTGTAAATGCACCAATCAACATTGTGTAAAAAACCACCAATGAGCGCTCTATGTCTAGCTAAGGGATTGTAAATACACCAATCAGCACTCTGTAAAAATGCACCAATCAGCGCTCTGTGTCTAGCTAAAGGATTGTAAATGCAGCAATCAACACTCTGTAAAATGGACAAATCAGCACTCTGTAAAATGGACCAATTAGAACTGTAAAATGGACCAATCAGCAGGATGTGGGCAGGGACAAACAACAGAATAAAAACTGGCCACCCCAGCCAGCAGCAGCCACCCACTTGGGTCGCCTTCCACGCTATGGGAGCTTTGTTCTTTTGCTCTTCACAATAAATCTTGCTGCTGCTTACTCTTTGGGTCTGTGCCACCTTTAAGAGCTGTAACATTCACTGCGAGCATCTGCAGCTTCATTCTTGAAGTCAGGGAGACCACTTGAAAGAAGGAACCAACTCCAGACACAATACCCTTTATAGTAAGTCTCAAATATCAATTAGTGTGTATTAGCATTTCTCATACTGTAATGGGGATACCAATCACTTGGGGGATATTGTAAAACTACAGATTCTGATTGAATAAATCTGGCATGGAACTTGAGACTGCCCATTTCTCCAAGCTCCTAGGTGATGTGGCTGCGGCTAATCTGAGGACCACACATTGAGCAGCAACGTTGTGCCTCATGCTGGGCGCAGTGGCTCATGCCTGCAATCCTAGCACTTTGGAAGGCTGAGGTGGGCGGATTACCTGAGGTCGGGAGGAGATCAGCCTGACCTCATGGAGAAAACCCATCTCTACTAAAAATACAAAATTAGCCAGGCATGGTGGCGCATGCCTGTAATCCCAGCTACTCGGGAGGCTGAGGCAGGAGAATTGTTTGAACCCGGGAGGCAGAAGTTGTGGTGAGCCAAGGTTGTGCCATTGCACTCCAGCCTAGGCGACAAAAGTGAAACTTTGTTTCCAAAAAAAAAAAAAAAAAAAAGTTGTGCCTCACATAGTAAGTGGCAGAGCTGGGATTCCAGCGTGGATTTGCCTGACCGTGGTGTTTTTTCCATGGTGAAGCTCTTTCGTGCATTAGTTAATACATATTTAATCATATACATTCAGAAGAAAAAATACTGAAAAACTCTTTAAAAACTGGAAAGTTTTTTGTTTTCTTTTTTGTTGTTTTCATTTACAAGATCTTGTTGCATACCAAGTACATAGAAGTTTTTTGCCTACCATTCTACTCATTAATCATGAATAAGAGATGAAAAAAACAAACATGGCAATACACTTACACAGTGGTCTGTGGCTGTCTACAGTTGTATGTACAAATCACAGTAACAAGGGATTTTTACATTTATCTACATGTGTTTCCCCTTACTCACTGATTACAGAAACTATCTCATGCATAAGAAATGGCTCCACTGGCTGGGTGCGGTGGCTCACACCTGTAATCCCAACACTTTGGGAGGCCGAGGCAGGAGGATCACCTGAGGTCAGGAGTTTGAGACCAGCCTGACCAACATGGAGAAACCCCATCTCTACTAAAAATACAAAATTAGCCAGATGTGGTGCCACATGCCTGTAATCCCAGCTACTCGGGAGGCCGAGGCAGGAGGATCACCTGAGGTCAGGAGTTTGAGACCAGCCTGACCAACATGGAGAAACCCCATCTCTACTAAAAATGCAAAAAATTAGCCCAGCATGGTGGCGGGCGCCTGTAGTCCCTAGTCCCAGCTACTCAGATGAGGCAGGAGAATGGCGTGAACCTGGGAGGTGGAGCTTGCAGTTAGCCAAGATTACGCCTGGGCGACAGAGCAAGACTGGGTCTCAAAAAAAAAAAAACTCTCCACTGAATACGTAAAACATATCTTTGTAATGTGGAGTCCCAACTGCAACCAGCTAAAGGCAGAGCAAATCAGTAGTCACAATGCACAATGTCATGATTTGGGGGCTTCTGACCGCCTCTTGATGTTCCTTCTCCACACCTCCCTGGATATGAGCACCTGGAAACAACACACCACACGTATACACAGTGATGTTTGTGTAGTTGCTCCTTGAGAAATGTTTCCAGGTGCAACTTAGTGGCTACTTAACAAAGAGTGTTTTGAGGCCGGGTGTGATGGCTCACACCTGTAATCCCAGCACTTTGGGTGGCTGCGGTGGGCAGATCACTTGAGGTCAAGAGTTCAAGACTAGCCTGGCCAACATAGTGAAACCCCGCCCGTCTTTACTAAAAATACAGAAATTGGCTGGTGTGGTGGTGCACACCTGTAGTCCCAGCTACTCAGGAAGCTGAGGCAGGAGAATCGCTTGAATCTGGCAGGTGGAGGCTGCAATGAGCCAAGATTGGGCCAGTGCACTCCAGCCTGGGCGACAGAGCAAGACTCCGTCCCAAATAAATAAATAGAGACTGTTTTGAAACCGGCGGACTCTGGCTCACCCAAGTCTCCAAGGCCTTAAGTCATTCTCCCACAGGAAGGCAAACATTAAGGCTGTGCCTTCACCCTTCCAGGTCACTCTCTAGTCCCTCTGTGACCAGAAGACATGAGCATGGCGTTACCTTCTGGGTGTTACATCAGCAGGGAGTGATCTGGTTACCAGGGAGCTTAGACTCCTCAAGCATCCCAGCAAGACTCAGCGTGGGCTTTGCAGGCAGAGAGCCCAGCATTTCCATCTCAGCCTTTTATTTACAGTTAGGTCCCCTGCAGCTGCCTTATCTAGGGCAGGGTTATTGCGAAGATTTGGCAACGCACTGTATGTAGATCTCTATGTAAAGAGAAAAAGAAGGTGTCCTCTTTTTATTGTTTTTAAAAATTGAATGAGCTCCTTAAAATCATGACTGAGGAACCCCTTCCTCACAAATGACATTTCTCTCTCTGAGGTCAGAACGAGTGAATGCATAGGATACCTTATTTCTACTCAGTCCTAAAAATAACCTAAAGTGTTTTAATTGGACGTCTATTAGTGTGTGAACTCAACAAGCACGGCTGAGATCTGCAGTTTTTTTTTCGGTCATTCACAAGTACCAGTGAGTAGAAGGGACCCTGCAGCTCATCAGATTCAAACGTACCCTATGACAGATAAGAAGAGTCTTGCTGAGGGGTCTCCAGAGTTAGTGCCTGAGCGGGGCTCAGCTCCCAAGAATAATAATTAGAATAATAACAAACACTTATTAAGTCCTTATGATGCATCAGACACTGTGGTAAGCATTTGCCATACATTATCTCATTATCTTTTTTTTTTTTTCCAACTATGAGATGGACTCCATTATAAGAAGCCTCACCTCTAGATGAGGAAAATGAGACTTAGAGAGGGTGATGTTGTATTATCCACATCACCAAGGAATAATGGGTGTGGAGTCAGGATTCCACCAGAGTCTGCAATTTTCTCCTCCCAGCTGAACTGTCCCCAATGTCGATTGTGAGTTGGCAACTTCTCTCTGTGCTTCAACTAGAAGATAAAATATTTACTAACAGGCCAGGTGCAGTAGCTCACACCTGTAATCCCAGCACTTAGGGAGGCTGAGGCGGGAGGATCACCTGATGTCAGGAGTTCGAGACCAGCCTGGCCAACATGGTGAAACCCTGTCTCTACCAAAAATACTAAAAATTAGCCGGGCGTGGTGGCAGACACCTGTAATCCCAGCTACTCAGGAGGCTGAGGCAGGAGAATCGCTTGAACCCTGGAGTCGGAGATTGCAGTGAGCCGAGATCACGCCACTGCACTCCAGCCTGGGTAACAGAGCAAGACTCCATCTCAAAAAAAAAAAAAAGTACTAACAAAATAGTTTCTGGCTCTGCAAGTTTTCCTGCACATTAGCTAAAACCCAGGTAAAGACCCAGAGGAGACATGTCTGAAAGTACTGACCATTCAAGGTGTTCTTGCCGTGCACATCCAGAATGTGAAAATATTCCTCCAAAGCCTTCACACTTCTCACGGATAATAAACAGTGTACTTTGTCCAGATAGAGGTACCACAGAAACGATCCTTCCTTCAGTCTCATCTTCGGACTCTGTATACTGAAGCCGCTGGCAACCAGAAATAGAATACAGAATCCTGCCTCAGAAGTAGAATGTTGGATAGGGTGTCTGAGATCTGGCAGCAGTAAAGGTAAACACGTCAGAGGAAACAGTCAAAAATTAAAATTACTGCTTCTTAATTTTTCCAGCTATGCTATAGATAGATATCTGTTGTCCGAAACCTCTTGGTAATGTGATTATCCTTGTGTCACTAAAATACAATCAGTTCTAAAAGAGATCCTCAGGCTGTTCAGAAACGAATGAGAGAATGTGCTAACACAGCCCAAGTGGTTTTCAGAGCATTTATAGCCCAAATAATTTATTAGAAACAAGAAAACTTGAAAAACACATGGAAAAGTACTAAAAGAGCCTAGAATAACTACAGTATAAAAATGCCAAACAGAGGAAGTTTTCTTTTCTTTTTTTTTTTTTTTGAGACGGAGTCTCGCTCTGTCACCCAGGCTGGAGTGCAGTGGCGCAATCTCAGCTCACTGCAAGCTCCGC
>NW_012115932.1:16203769-16204726 GCF_000951035.1 Colobus angolensis palliatus | reverse complement strand
TTTGTGTTTTTAGTAGAGATGGGATTTCTCCATGTTGGTCAGGCTGGTCTTGAACTCCTGACCTCAGGTTATCTGCCTGCCTCAGCCTCCTGAAGTGCTGGGATTACAGGTGTGAGCCCTGTGCCCAGCCCTTTTCTTTTTGAGACAGAGTCTCACCCTGTCACCCAGGCTGGAGTGCATTGGGGCGATCACTGCTCACTGCAGCCTCCACCGCCCAGGCTCAAGCAATCTTCCCACCTCAACCTCTGAAGTAGCTAGAACCACAGACACGTGCCACCACACCCAGCTAATTTTTGCACTCTTTGTAGACACGGGGTTTTGCCATATTGCACAGGCTGGTCTCAAACTTCTGGACTCAAGCAATCCACCCTCTTTGGCATCCCAGAGTGCTGGATTTACAGGTGTGAGCCACCGTGCCCGGTCATCACATTTTTAAAAAGCAAAAATGATCAAGTAAAATTGATTTTCATAACATTTTATCTAACCCAATATATCCAAAATATTATTTCAATTTGTAATCAACATTTTTTAAAAAATTAAAATCCAGTGTGTATTTTACATATGACATGTCACAATTTGGACTAGTTACATTCCAAGTGCTTAATAGTCTCATATGGTTAGTGGCTATCACACTGGACAGCACAGATACAGATACATAAAATAGGGCTGGGTGCGGTGGCTCACACCTGTAATCTCAGCACTTTGGGAGGCTGACGTGGGTGGATCACTTGAGGTCAGGAGTTCAAGGCCAGCCTGGCCAATATGGTGAAACCCTCATCTCTACTAAAAATACAAAAATGTGGTGGGCACCTGTAATCCCAGCTACTCGGGAGACTGAGGCAGGAGAATTGCTTGAACCTGGGAGGCAGAGGTTGCAGTGAGGTGAGATTGTGACACTACACTCCAGCCTGGGTGACAGAGTGAGACTCCATCTAAAAAAAAAATAAGGCCGGGCGC
>NW_012115932.1:16200727-16201484 GCF_000951035.1 Colobus angolensis palliatus | reverse complement strand
CAAAACAAAACAAAACAAATAAACCTAAAGAGCTTGCACTTCTACTCAGGATATAGAAAGTTAGAATGTTACACCCATCTTAGTGAGAAAAAAGACGATCAACAAAATTGTAACTTTTCTTAAGTATATCATAATACTGAGGTCACAAGGCAATGAATTAACCCAAACTCTAAAAAGAAGGAACAAATTTCTGCAAGGGAAACAGGGCAGATCCACTGTTTCATCTTTGGCAGAGCGTGGCTGACACTAGTGGTCACCATACAAGCAGATAAGAAGAAAACAAGTAAAGTTTTAGCAAATTGTTAATGGCAAAACTTGGGATAATATGTCAGTGTGGAGTATCTGGGGATCCCAAATACAAGGGCGCATCACTCCCACTTGTAAGCTCTTTCCCACAGCTCTCCAGTGGATGCTTGTGAGAAAAACTGGGAGCAGGGGAGGTACATTGGAGATTACCACTCCTTACTGGAGCATGGGTGAAGGAGGTGGCTGGCTTCCACGAGATGAATACAAAGCCTCCTCTTCTTCACATGGCTTCTCTCCTTTACAACAACAGCCTTAGGTTGCTGGCAGAGGGGAACAAAACTCCTTACTCCCAGGGTCCAGGTAAAGATACATGGTTCTTGGGCCGGGCGCAGTCACTCATGCCTGTAATCCCAGCACTTTGGGAGGCTGACGTGTGTAGATCACGAGGTCAGGAGTTCAAGACCAGCCTGGCCAGCATGGTGAAATCCCATCTCTACTAAAAATACAAAAA
>NW_012115932.1:16194088-16194802 GCF_000951035.1 Colobus angolensis palliatus | reverse complement strand
AAAAAAAAAAAAAAAGTCCCTTTTAACCACACCTGAATTTATGTTAATACGTGATTTTTGAAAATCATCAAATGGGGAGGCCAGTTGCCAGGGGAATCAGCCACGTGGTTGAAAGTCTGTCACTTACAGCACCCCACCCAATGGACCTCCAGGGAGTGCGGAAAGGCTGGAGATTGACTCAATCAATAATGGCCAATGAGTTAATTAATCATGACTATGGAATGAGCCCTCTGTAAAAAGCAAAAAGGATGGGGTTCAAAGAGATTCTGGGTTGGTGAATCCAGAGCAGGTGAACAGGTGGAGTTGCTGGGAGAGTGGTGTGCCTAGAAAGGGCAAAGAAGCTTCAGGCTGGCACGGTGGCTCACCCCTGTCATCCCAGCAATTTGGGAGGCCAAGGCAGGAGGATCACTTGAGGCCAGGTGTTTGAGACCAGCTGAGGCAACATGGTGAGACTCCATCTCTACAAAATAGAAACTTAGCCAGGCCTGTAGTCCTAGCTACTTGGGAGGCTGAGGCAGGAGGATTGTTTGAATCCAGGAGTTTGAGACTGCACTGAGCTATGGTTGAGCTACTACACTCCAGCCTGGGTGACAGAGCAAGACCCCATCTCAAAAACAACAACAACAACAACAACAACAACAACAACAACAGGGGTGGTGGTTGCCAGGTGTGGTGCCAGGTGTGGTGGTTCACGCCTGTAATCCCAGCACTTCC
>NW_012115932.1:16193028-16194038 GCF_000951035.1 Colobus angolensis palliatus | reverse complement strand
TACTCTCACTACTTTCTTTTATTGATTTATTTTTATTTTTTGAGATGAAGTTTTGCTCTTGTTGCCCAGGCTGGAGTGCAATGGTGCAATCTTGACTCACTGCCACCTCCGCCTCCAGGTTCAAGCAATTCTCCTACTTCAGCCTCCCGAGTAGCTGGGATTACAGGTGCCCGCCACCACACCCGGCTAATTTTTTGTATTTTTAGTAAAGATGGGGTTTCACTGTGTTGTTCAGGCTGGTCTTGAACTCCTGACCTTCAGATGATCCAACTGCCTCGGCCTCCCAAAGTGCTGGGATTGCAGGCATGAGCCACCGCGCCCAGCCACTTTCACTATTTTCTGACTCATCCTTGCATTCCTTCTCCCAAGAGTGTCAAGAGGCTGGACACAGGCCAGGATTGAAGTTTCACTGGAGTTTGGGGACCTCCCCTCGGCCACTCGTACCATCTTGATTATCAGAACCATTCAAGCCTGAGCCCTGACTAAAGACATGAGAATACCCTCCCTGCCAATCCATAGCATAAAAAAATCAATCTTTGTTGTTTTAAGCTATGAAGACATTAAGGGTTTTGCTTGCGCCCAGACTGGAGTGCAGTGGCGTGATCATAGCTCACTGCAGCTTCAAACTCCTGGGCTCAAGTGATTCTCCTGTGTCAGCCCCCGAAGCAGCTAGGACTACAGGCATGTACCCCCATGGCCAGCCAATCTTTTTATTTTTTTTTTGTGAAGGTGACATCTCACTATGTTGTCCAGGCTGTTCTTAAACTTCTGGCCTTAAGTGATACTCCCACCTTGGTCTCCCAAAGCACTGGGATAACAGGTGTGAGCCACCCTGCATGGCCAACTCAACTCAGTTATTTATTTATTTTTTTTTGAGACGGAGTCTTGCTCTCTTGCTTAGGCTGGCGTGCAGTGGTACAATCTTGGCTCACTGCAACCTTTGCCTCCCTGGTTCAAGCAATTCTCCTGCCTCAGCCTCCTGAGTGACTGTGATTACAGGCGCCCGCCAC
>NW_012115932.1:16188152-16189368 GCF_000951035.1 Colobus angolensis palliatus | reverse complement strand
AGGATGGTCTCGATCTCCTGACCTCGTGATCCGCCCGTCTCGGCCTCCCAAAGTGCTGGGATTACAGGCTTGAGCCACCGCGCCCGGCCTTAGCACAGTTTCTTATGAAGTTATCATGCCACTGTACTCCAGCATGGGCGAAGAGTGAGACTCTGTCTCAAAAAAAAGAAGAAAAAAAAACAAAAAACAAAATTCATGTTGAAAATCCCTAAAACAACACTATTAACAGGTATGGCCTTTGGGAGGTGAATGGGATTAATACTCTTATAAAAGGTACTCAAGGTTGAAGGAAGTACCCTCTTGTCCTTCTGTCCCTTTTTGTCACGTGAGGACATGGTACCAAGGCATCCTATTGGATGCAGAGAGCAGCCCTTACCAGACACCAATCCTGCTGCCACCTTGATCTTGGACTTCCCAGTCTCTAGACCCACGAGAAATAAATTTACTTATCCTTCGCTCCCTCCCTAAACTAAGAAATGTAAGGATTGTTGTAACAGAAGCTGAATGTGGACTTATAGGTGTTTTCTTGGCCTTTAAGCAGGGCAGGCTGAATGAAGTCCTAAGGAGTTAGTGCCCTAGGGAGCAACCCGTGGCCAAGGACAGATGGGACTGAGAGGGAAACTTCCTATTTCCTCGCCTCTCAGGTGGGCTGACTCTGCCACGTGTTTACGTACTGACCTTGAGAGTTTCCTAGCGTGACTGAGCCTACCGTGACTCTTGGCCACAGCAGTAATCTGCTCCCAACTGCATCCTTTACTGACTACTGATGAAGTCAGTAAAGGTTACAGAGTCACTGCAACCTCTGTCTCCTGGGTTCAAGGGGTTCTTATGCCTGAGTCTCATGAGTAGCTGGGACCACAGGCACGCACCACCACACCCGGCTAATTTTTGCATTTTTAGTAGAGACAGGGTTTCATCATGTTGCCCAGGTTGGTCTCAAACTCTTCTTTTTAAAAAACTATTTTTATTTTATTAATAATTATTATTAATTAACTTATTTATTTTTTATTGAGACAGAGTCTCACTCTGCCACCCAGACTGGAGTGCAGTGGCGTGATCTTGGCTCACTGCAACCTCCACGTCCCAAGTGATTCTCCTGCCTCAGCCTCCCAAGTAGCTGGGATTATGGGCAAGCGCTGTGACACCTGGCTAATTCTTGTACATTTAGTAGAGATGAGGTTTTGCCATGTTGGCCAGGCTGGTCTCAAACTCCTGA
>NW_012115932.1:16185355-16187157 GCF_000951035.1 Colobus angolensis palliatus | reverse complement strand
TTTTTGTATTTTTAGTAGAGACGAGGTTTAACCATGTTGGCCAGGCTGGTCTTGAATGCCTGCCTTCAAGTGAACCGCCCACCTTGGCCTCACAAAGTGCTGGGATTACAAGTGTGAGCCCCTGTGCCTGGCCATGATTATTTCTATTCTTCTTCTTCTTATTTTGAGACAGGGTCTCACTCTGTCTCCCAGGCTGCAGTGCAGTGGTGTGGTCATACCTCACTGCAGCCTTGAATCCCAGGCTCAAGCCATCCTCCCACCTCTACCTCCTGATAGCTGGGATTATGCCCATGTGCCACCACGCCCCTGGCTAACTTTGGTATTTTTTGGAGAGATAGGGGATCTTGCTACATTGCCAAGGCTGGTCTTGAACTCCTGGCCTCAAGCTATCCTCCCACCACAGCCTCCCAAAGTGTTGGGGATTACAGGTGTGAGCCATGGTGCCCAGCCCCTCCTCTGTCTTAATTTTCCACTCCCTACTCATTCCCAAATAAACCACTTACACTCAAATCCTTGCCTCAGGGTCAGTCTCTAAAGGAGTCCAACCTAAGAATACTATCGAATGCTTTTTCTGTGACTATTAAGACTGATTTTTCTCCTTTACTCTGCCAATGCAGTGCTATTGTAGTAGATTTTCTGATGCAGAACGATTCTCTTATTTCTGGATTAACCTTTCGTGGTTATGATATTTTTATTCACCTCTGGTTTGATCTTGCTAGTATTGATATATTCCCTGTCTTTTTAAGAACTGAAATTAGGCTGGGCGTGGTGGATCATGCCTGTAATCCCAGCACTTTGGGAGGCTGAGGCAGGCGGATCACGAGGTCAAGAGATTGAGACCATCCTGGCCAACACGATGAAATCTCATCTCTACTAAAAATACAAAAATTAGCTGGGCGTGGTGGCACGTGCTTGTAGTCCCAGCTACTGGAAAGGCTGAAACAGGAGAATCGCTTGAATCTGGGAGGAGAGGGTTGCAGTGAGGTGAGATCACGCCACCGCACTCCAGCCTGGCGACACAGCGAGACTCTGTCTAAAAAAAAAAAAAAAAAGAAAGAAATGAAATGAATTTACAATTTTCTTTCTCTCTCTCTCTCTCCTCCCCTTCCTTTTTAAGACAGGGTCTCCCTGGAGACCAGGCTGGAGTGCAGTGGTGAAATCACTATTCACTGCAGCCTCGGCCTCCTGGGCTCCAGGAATCCTCCTGCCTCAACCCCCCGCCGAGTAGCTGGGACCACTGGTGTGCACCACCACGCCTGGCTAATTTTTTGACTTTTTGTAGAAACAGGGTCTCACTTTGTAGCCCAGGCTGGTCTCAAACTCCTGGGCTCAAGTGACCCTCCCACCTCAGCCTCCCAAAGTGCTGGAATTACAGGTATAAGCCACTGTGCCTGGCTTACAATTTTCTTTTACTGTCCTTATCTAGTAATAGTAAGACTCATCTCATAAAATAAATTGGCAGATTTCCTTCGTTTTCTATCTTTTAAAATAATTTATATAAAGAAAGCAATTATTCGTAAAATCACACAGACTAATGTCTTTCAGCAAGGACAAGCTTTTGATTCTTTATTTTCATTGTTGGTTTTTGGGTTTTTGTTTGTTTGTTTTTGTTTTGAGACAGAGTCTCACTCTGTTGCCCAAGCTTGAGTGCAGTGGTGTGATCTTGGCTCACAGCAACCTCTGTTTCCTGGGTTCAAGGGATTCTCGTGCCTGAGTCTCATGAGTAGCTGGGACCACAGGCATGCACCACCACATCCAGCTAATTTTTGTATTTTTAGTAGAGACGGGGTTTCACCATGTTG
>NW_012115932.1:16182834-16184635 GCF_000951035.1 Colobus angolensis palliatus | reverse complement strand
GTCTTGCTCTATTGCTTAGACTGGAGTGCAATGGCGTGATCTCGGCTCACTGCAACCTCCATCTTCTGGGTTCAAGTGATTCTTCTGCCTCAGCCTCCCAAGTAGCTTGGATTACAGGCGTGCACCACCCCGCCCAGCTAAGTTTTGTATTTTTCGTAGAGCTGGGGTTTTACCATGTTGGCCAGGCTGGTCTTGAACTCCTAACCTCAGGTGATCCACCCAGCTTGGCCTCCCAAAGTGCTGGGATTACAGGTGTGAGCCACCGTGCCCGACCCTTTTTTTCTTTTTCTTTGACTAGTCTTGTCTATTAGTTATTTCAAAGAAGTAGCTTTGATTCTATTGAACCTCAATGTATTTCTTACAATGCTATTGAGGTATAATTTACACATAAAATTCATTTATTTACAAAAATGAAAGTTTGAAATTCAGTTATTTTTGGCAAATTTACCAAGTTATGAAATTGTCACCATTGTGCAGTTTGAGAACATTTTCATCACCCCAATTAGACTGTTTATTGTTCATGTACAGTTAATTCCCATTTCATACCCTGTTCCAGGCAACCATTAATCTACTTTCTGTCTGTATGGATTTGCCTTTTCTAGACATTTCATATAAATGAAATTTATAGAACACAGGACCTTTTGTGTCTGGCTTCTTTCACTTAATGTTATTGAATGAATGAACCTCTCCATTTTTCTTTCCCTGCCTCCCTCCCTTCCTTTCCTCCTTCTTTTTTTCTTCTCTCTCTCTCTCTCTCTCTCTTTTGGAGCTCTTAGAGCTGGTCAGAGACCTCTGACCTTCACAGCCCTCCAGGCCTACAGCTCCCGTGGAGTCAGAGCCTTCATCTCCTAGTATGGAAGCAATCCTTCTTGGTCTCCCCACCCGCTTCGTATGCTTAGTTGGCCAAATGGTCTGAAACAAATGAAAGACCTGCCTTGCAGCATGTTCTGGGAGGTTCAGACAGCGCCTGACTCAATGAGAACGGTCAGCGATGAGCAGCATTTCCTTCTTTTAAAAAGACCCTCTACAATTCCAGGCACTCCTGCAGCTGTGGAAACATTCCGAACGGCTTAGCAACCTTTAGTCAGGACACCCTCTGCGCCGACCACTACCAGCATCGCAGGCTTCTTTAGCTGGCTTTCCCAGTGGAAAACCATGCTTGGTGTTTGAACGCTGCTCAAGAGATATTTTCGAACAAAGCACCGAAGAAGGGGCGAAAATACCTCAACGCAGCCGTTCTCTGGTGTTGGAGCTACTGAAGTGTGACATTCGCGAAGACTCAACTTGTTTATGACACAGGGTCCAAAAAATAATAAGCCTTGCAGACTGCCCGCCCCCCAGCACTCTCCTTAGATTCAGGTAAAAGCATGTTATAACCGTTTATAGGCCAAATAGGCAACAGTAGCAGTGAAGTGACTCAGGTGGCCAGGATCGAGAAAGGTGCTCAAAGAAGACTTCAGTTTGATCTGTAAGTAGTGCGCTCATCTTTTTTGAAACCAGGAAATTAAAAATTGGAATAAAGTTTTTATTTAATATGCAAATACATCTGCAAACCCATCATGAAGCATAAGATAAATCAGTGCCAAAGGAGCTCTTTCTTCCAGCCCTTTAATCATGGCAGGTTTGTGGATCGCAGACAGGGAGCCTCTGGAAAGCAGGACCGCGCCAGGAAGCCGGGGCCTGCAGGGACTGGCCGCGGCTCCACAGGCGCTGCCCGTCGCACACTAGGAGGCAGCACCGCGCCGAGGAACTCGCAGCAGACGAGCAGCCAGCGTGTGCGCCCGGGGCGACTGCCCTCGCC